>NC_064858.1:24307448-24661198 GCF_024139225.1 Suncus etruscus
TCATCTTTGTTTTTCAAGTGAGAAATCTAACGTTGAATAGCTAAACAAGCAAGTGAAAGTAAGCAGGTTCCAATTCACACAGGGCTCCATTAAGTCCTACAGAAGGAACCCCAAATTTTCTTGTGCTCATTGTACAGGGTTTTTACTCTGTTGATTCTGGTCTTTAGTTTAACTGCAGATGATAGTAAAACCATTTTTGAAAGAGCCAGTCATAACTTTTTAAATTAGTTTTCCTATCTTTTTTGACAATTCTACTTTAAACTCTTTGTCTGAAAGAAATAAAAACAAAAGTTAGTTACCAAGGGAGTTGTGTGGTAAGAAGCAAAAAGAACTGCCTCCTCCACATCCAATGGAAGATATTCTTTTCCCCCAAAGAGAAAAAGACCCAGGAAATAAGGATCAGCAAGGATGCAAGAAGGTTGGAAGGAAGCCTGGAACACTGTTGTGAACCTATGGAAGGTGGAGTAACAGGCTCTCCAAAAATGAGACCTGTACCTCATAAAATGGATTCAGTAAATCCATTTTGTATCAGTATCCATCACCTAAAAGCATCATTTTGAAAGGGTATTTCCAACCCTATGTTCCTTAACAGCATTTTTCACAATGACAATAACAAGTAAAAATGTTCATTGATGGGGCCAGCGAGGCGGCGCTAGAGGTAAGCGCTAGCCAAAGAAGGACCATGGTTTGATCCCCTAGTTTCCCATATGGTCCCCCCAAGCCAGGGGCAATTTCTGAGCACTTAGCCAGGAGTAACCCCTGAGCATCAAACGGGTGTGGCCTAAAAACCGAAGGAAAAAAAAAGCTCATTGATGAATGAACGGATAAAACAAATGTAGCCTATGATTTGTTCTATTTCTTTTATTTGCTCTGAGTCACTGTGGTTTATAATTTTAAATTATTTTTGTGATACTGTGTTTTTATGTCCACATTACAACACCACATCCCCCTCCAGAATATGCTTTCTCTCTACCATTATCATAAAACATGCCATATTTCATCCAGTGGATTACTAGAAGCTTTAAAAATGAAGGAAATTAAGTATCCAATCTCTAAAACTTCAGGTCCATACGACTAAGCACAATATTACAAAGACTGACCCCAACCTATCATCACTCCAAAACCATCCAACACTGATGTGTGGAAAAAAAAAAAGAAAAAGAAAGTAAACTTTGACACATACTACTACACAAATGAATATTAGGGTAGTTGAACTAAATGAAGACAGTTAGTCTCAAAATATGTAATATTCCATTTGTATGAAGTACCTAAGGTAGTTGAAATTGTTGAGTCTGAACTGGTGGATGCCAGAGAAAGAGACTAGAAGGGAAAGGGTTATGGAGTTTCAGTTTTGCAAGAAAATGAAAAAAGTCTTGGACCTGGTTATGGAATTTTGTTAATGTATTTAACACTACTGAGATATCATCTTAAAATGCCTCTGATGGTAAACACTATGTTATATGTATGTATTTTATTGCATGAAAACTTTATGTTAGATGTATTATACCGTATTTTAAAACAAGAAAATATGGAATTACAAAACAAGCTTCTTGTATAAGTTTTCATCAAAAATGGGTTTGAACGCATGCACCATACCATGGAGCCAGCTCTGCTCAACACCAGAGGAAAATTCTCCAGGCAGAGGGAACTACAAATCAATTAAGAAAAGAATAATCTGTCTGAAATCAAAGAAAGGTGATGTAACAGCAGCGTGTGGTGGATCTTGAACTTCGAGGGGTTGGAAGGAACTGATCCTCAGTGAACTAGTCAGCACAGAAGGATTTGGGACTACATTGCATCCTGGAGAATCACAAATTTACAAGTAGCCATTTTGTCTCAATTATAGCAATTGGCACACATACTAATGTTATATAAATTCTGTCAGGTTTTGTCACGTAATTTAAAAAGTAGTGTATTAATTTGGTTTGGTTTTTCTATTTAATCTACTAGCTCAATTTTTTTTTTTTGGGGGGGGATACATCTGGTGACTCTCAGGAGTTACTACTGGAGCTCAGAAATCGCTTCTGGCTTGGGGAACCATATGGGTCGCTGGGAATCGAACCAAGGTTCGTCCTGGATCAGCTGCATGAAAGGCAAACACCCTACCATTGTGCTCTACTAGCTCAATTTTTTCTGAAGTGACTGCAATCTGAAAGTTCCTTTATATCTGTCTAGCCTGGTAAAATACCTTGAATCCCCTGCTTAAAACACAGCATATCTTTTCATAGTTGAAGTGCTTCAAGTCCTCACGCAAAGTATTTTGAGACTGGTCATTAAAGCTCACCACTGAGATTTTGGAGGCACTCGGGGCTCTAGTCAAAATAGTTAGTATTGATAACTTAGTAGAAAACTGTCTAGCACAATATTCAGCAGTGTCATTTCATGGCAATTAGTTTATTATTTAATTTATGTTGTAGAGTTAACATACAGAATTCAAATGTTTATTATAATGACAGTTATCATCATTTAAATACATGGTCTTAAGTATATTTCAAAGAGTTTCTAAAGTTCAGATGTTTTATTGTCAGATTGCCCATACACAGTGATTTTATTTAATGAAAATCAATTATTTAACATATTTTTCTTTAAAAAAAAAGATTTATATCTACGTTAGATAGATAGGGGCCGGTGAGGTGGCGCTAGAGGTAAGGTGTCTGCCTTGCAAGCGCTAGCCAAGGAAGAACCGTGGTTCGATCCCCTGGCATCACATATGGTTCCCCCAAGCCAGGGGTAATTTCTGAGCGCTTAGCCAGGAGTAACCCCTGAGCATCAAACAGGTGTGGCCCGAAAACAAAACAAAACAAAACAAAAAGATAGAGTAATATACTTAGGTTTTATTTTGTATTACATGTATTTTCTCTTTTAAAATATGCTTCATTTTTTTTTCCTGCTTTGGAAGAATCTTCTCTGCTGCTTGAGGCTCAATATAGAAAAACAGTTCTGAAATTCTCATCAGATTTTTTATTCTACTACCCACATGGTATTTGTCTCAGTTTATCAATTATGCCAATGGATTCTGGGTACATTTTTCTAATGGATTGATCACATTTATTCCCCCTATATGTAAATGTAGGGAACTAAATCCAGAGTTTGGATGAGAAGCTAAACTATATTCATAATGGGATGAGTATCAGTCAAAACTTAAAGTTGATGAAGTATATGTGTGTTTGACCAGATGATCAAGCTTTATGAGAGGCCAGAGGGGATGATCTCTAACACAAATTTAGAAGGACTCTCTCTCATGCCATCTTATTTGCACTAATAATGTGATAGCAAACAGGAAGCAATATGTGTGCTTAGAGAGTCACAGAACAAGTGTTAAGTGTATATGAACAAAAGCCAAGTCAATAGTTTCCAGAAGGTTACATGGCCTTCTTCAAGATTCAATTGAGGTCTGGAGTGACCAACTTTATAGTTTACTCAGATGCAATTTAAGTCTTTCTAGAGAAATCCTGAGAATAAAAATATTTAACAGTTTAAGTACTTTTTAGATGCTGGATTGAATAGTTAAGTTCTATCTGTATTCAAGGCATTGAATTATTAGATTATTTTTTAAATAATTATGATTATGTAATTTATAAATGAAGTATATTTATTATATAAATTATTTATATACATATACTTACATAATTTTGAATTAAATAAACTTCTAATTTAAAACAATTATGCTTATTAACTTTGTATTCTCAAGTAATAGAATATAAATATTTATATTCCTATCCAAACTAACCAGTAATAATTCATATCATTAATAACAGGTGTGGTATAAAGAAAATGACTTGTGGCCAGAGATATAGTGCCAGAGTGAAGGCACTTTCCTTAAGGGTGACTGCTCTGGGTTTAATCTCTAGTACCACTTATGGTCCCCTGAGTCCCATGAGGACTCTGAGTACAGAGACAGGCATAAGCCCTGAGCATGCCCCATAACATTAACAACATTACACTTTATTCTTTCTCAATGGTATTTTTATTGGTTGAAAGCTCCTGTTAACAAATGGGACAATAGATCAAGTCTTTGCAGGGAACTGATAGGAGATATGAAATGAGAAAGTAGTAGTCAAGGACTCCATGGGCTAGTGTCCCTGGAGAAAGTATCTTGGAGATTGTGTTCAGAGAGGTGGATATCTGAAGTCTTAGAAAGTAGAAGTTCTGTGAAATTTTTTGTCTTTCTGGAAAAATACCCATAAGTTTTGGTTCTGCCCACAACATGGCGATGGTGGTGTTTAGGATGAGATAAACTTGAAGTGCTCCAAATATGATGTACCAGGAGCTTTTGGTCTCTTTTCACTTCATCGTACCCCTACACATTGTCAAAGTTGTTACTGACACTTCAGCAAATGAAACGTGGCTTTATAGGATTACAAGGTATGGGACTAAAGAGCCCTTCTTTGTTCTTAGCATGGAATCAGGCTGGGTAAATAATAGTTTCTATAAACATTAAAAGACATTAAAAGACTCTCATGCCATATGGTGTGTGTACACATTCTTTTGTATAAGTTGGATGAGCTTTGTAAGCAGCTCAGGCTTCCTTTTCATAAGTGTAACTGTGGCCCAAGTGTTTCCATTTTCTGATAAGACTCCATGTTCAATAATACGCTGTATGATTGGGTGCAAAATCAACATCATCTGAGTTGGTTTTTTAAAAGTACAAGCCTTTGTTTTGTATTTCCACTGTGGCCTTCTTGACCTTTCTCAGAAACTGATTTTCAGTTATTCTGAGCACATTGGTGTGCTCTGCAAAAAAGACCACCCAAGCACATCCCTTTCAGTGGGCAGATTCCACTCAGAGAAGAGCAGAAATATTCTATCACTGAGGACAATGGAATGCTTGAGAAAGGTCAAGTTGCCAGTCAGTTCAAAAATGTTGATCTCTTGGGCCTTGAGCTTCCATGTCGAACTGCCTGACACAATGGTCATAGGCTCTTATATTCAGTCTGGAAATGACCTGGTATCCTTGAGGCCTGCCAACACTGTTCCCTCACATTGTCCCTTAGTTTCAAAACACAGGCTAGCCAAGTGGCCATGAGAATGTGTGGTGTGATGGACAAGGGCATAAAGGGATTCGAAGGCTCCATTTGTGTTTTTCATGATTTCCTCTTCTTTGATGGATATGAACACTTGGTCAGAGTATTTGCCTTCTGAAGTCCTCCCAAAGGGCTGGTGCTGTGCTAAAATCTTGTGGCCAACCATTTGTAAAACCTTTTAACTACACTACTATGCCTCCAAGTCCCAACAAATATCACCCCCTCTGCTGCCTCTCTCTGTTATGGATCCTTCTAACTTCTTATTCTAAGACTCATCCAGAGTCCAGGGGAGGAATAGTCCTTTGGTTCTTGTTTAGTAAATATTAACGGTCTGCTCTATAAGGCCTGTATTGCTCTTAGAATTGGAACCATAACTGGATTCAATAGATAATAAAGAATGACTATTTATAGTAATATATTTTATATGCTATATATTGTTATTATGTATATATCGGATGCCCTAATTCTGTCATTTCATGATGAAATGTAGTTTGGAAAATGACTGGAGTAAAGACTGGGAAAGTGATGATTCATTGAGTCAGTCAGTTTACTCTACAGATCACTGAGTCATAGACAGTGACATAGAGGAGAACAATTATAAAGGGAAGAATCCATGGAGAAGAGACAAGGCAGACTATAGTAGGCTGTGGAAGGTTGTCAGGCAGCCAGCCTAGGTGCCCCCAAAACACTGGGGAGGTCTAAGTTATCAACCCCACACTTAGATTTCTTTCTTTCTTACATTTTCTTTGTGACATGAAAAAATGTAGAATTAAATTAAATTACATTAAATCTAGAATTAAATTCATTAAATATTGAATAATTGTCTTGATACTTTTAAAATATAGGTGTGGGCATTCCAAGCCATACTCATACATCATATCAATAAGCATTTGGTGAACACTTTGCTGAGGTAGAATTTGATGTGATTTAGACATTAAGGTTATGAAGACTAGATAAAGAAGACTTACTTTGTACTATTTCACTTTTTATTGTGATGTGGTTATGTCAAATAAATACAAACCTTCTTAATAAAACAGTCAGAGAGACAATCTTGGTAGAGCACTCTAGTTTCATTATAAGATTGAAAGTGTAGGAAGATCATGGTTAGAAAGAAAAGGGGCTGGAGCGGTGGCGCTAGAGATAAGGTGCCTGCCTTGCAAACACTAGCAGTTCGGTCCCCCCGGCATCCCATATGGTCTCCCCAAACCAGGAGCAATTTTTGAGCACATAGCCATGAGTAACCCCTAAGCGTCAATGGGGGTGGCCCAAAACAAAAACAGAAACCAAGAAAAGTGAAAGAAATTAAAAGAGATGAGTTTCTTCACTGAGACTGTAATTAGGTCACTCCTGAAAGGTAATATGGTAGAGAAGATAGAAAGGAAAATTTAAATAAATTTAAATACAATATAGTGACAAACTGTTTAGAAATGGGGACAGTTTATAGGATTATGTGAAAGTTTTCTGAGTTAAGTAACTTAGCGGGTGTAAATAATAAGCAATCAAAAAATAAAAGCATAATGGGTGATTGAATGTGTTAAGTTGGAGAAGAGTAAGTTTTGGGTATAGGCAAAGTATCCAGCTGGAGACAAAATAGAAATGTACAGGCTTGGATCTCAGTAGAGAGGTTAAACTGGTGGTTGCATTTAGTTACAAATTAGTAATTAAAAAGTATTGGGTGTAATCACTTAGGTTCAAGGAAAGAGTGTCAGAACTAGATACATTTCATTTATGCCAAGATTTTAAGATGAGGGGCCAAAGTGGTAGCAAAGTGGTAGGCAGTTTGCCTTGCATGGAGCTGTTCCGGGAGAGACCTGGGTTCAATTCCTGGCATCTCATATGGTCTTGTGAGCCAAGTGCAATTTCTGAGCACCTCTGAGTGCCACCGGTAGGGGCCAAAAAAAAAACAAAAAAAAAACTATATGCTGAATCTGGCCTAAGTAATTAATGTATAATATGGTGATTATGTTTGATAACTACATATCATTAATCTGAAATTAAATTTGTGAAGAGAAAGGAATGTAAGTATTCTCATCAAAAAAATTTAAAAATAGGAGCATGTGGTGAGATAAGTGTTTATTAACTTAATGGGTGAATCCTTTTGCAATATTTGCAGATGTTTCACACCAGCAGGATATATTGTTAAATATAATGTTACACTTTTGTTTGCCAGTCATATATCAAAGAAATAAAATACAATGATATCAATATAAAAAAATAAAAAAAAAAGAAGAAGAACCAAAGTTGGAGCCAAGAGTTAGTACAAGGTTTAAGCCATTTGCTTTGGAAATGGCTTATATAATTTATATTGGGCAGAACATATGGGCTCCTGAGCACTGGCAGGAGTGCTCCTGATCAGAAAGCCAGAAGTAAGTATTGGGCACTGCTGGGTGTGGCCGCCTGCCATTAAAATAATCAGTTAATAGACTGATTTGAGAGGCTAATCATGATGTTTGATGCTGTGATGGAATCACTTAGAAAAACAGGTGTGGGTGGGGTGGGGAGAAGGGATATTTGGAACATTGGTGGTGGGAATGTTGCACTGGTGAAGGGGCTGCTCTTTACATGACTGAAACCATACAACTACAATCATATTTGTAATCACGGTGTTTAAATAAAGATAATTATGAAAACAAAGAGAAACACCGCCTATTCCAGTGAGTTCTTGAGTTGAACAGAGGGAACAAGTTCAAGTGAGTGTAGAAGCAACTTCTCACTGTGTCTCCCACACCTCCTGGAACTAAGGATGGCAGTGAGATTAAAGAGCTCAGGATACAGGGCTTCCCATTGGGAACTGTTTCTAAACTGGCAACTGCCCCAAGAAGGAGGGTGGTCCTGGTGGAAGGAAGATAACCCAGAAGGCCTTGTGACAGTGGGCAGAGTGGTCCCTAAAGTTAGTGTTTCCTTGTTTCTGCCAGTTCTTCTCACTGAAAAAAAAAAGAGTTTTAAAACTAGTTAGCAATAGAGCTAGAGATACATGTGGAAGATTTCTCTATCATAAATACAGGAAAAATGTTCACCTGACTGACAAAGATAAATCTAAAAGGGAAATTAGAGGAGTTAATGAAAAGAGTTCATTAGACGTGTTTTAGTTTAGATGCTAGGGATCAAATCCCAGACCTCATCCATATAAAGTCTGATGTTTTGGGGTTGGAGCAGTGGTGCAAGGCATAAGTCATCTGCCTTATGCACGTTACCCTAGAACTGACCCGGTTCAATTCCCTGGCATCCCATATGGTCCCCCAAGCCAGGAGTAACCTCTGAGTGTCACCGGGTGTGGCCCAAAAGCAAACAAAAAATAAATTCTGATGTTTTGTACCATTGAGCTTTACCCCTATATCCCTGAGGTCTGATTTATTAATTGTAATTAATTCTTGGGGAGCATATTCCTCAGATGGTGATGATCAGGATCTATTTCTCTCTCTGCTCTGGGAACAGTCCTCAGGGCTCACTCCCAACAGCATTTGGTGGAGCCATAAAGTGTTCAAGATAAAATGCTGTCTCCCTTCAAGAAAATCATGTGCATTCTCTACTGGCTTTTGTTCATGGCTTTTACCTCATCTACCTGTTCAAAGCAAAATTCTATTGCAAGTATATTACTAATCTTTTATCACTATGGATTCTGAGGCCATGGAGAGAGCTCAGAGAAAAAGTATGCAAGTCTTGCGTGAGGAAAAACCAGGTTTGATCCGTGACTAGATGGCCTCTGCATGCTGCCAGGAGGGAACCCCAAACTATTCAGGAGTAGTCCCTGAAAGTCATCAGGTATGATCTGCAGACTAAACTCATCAATCCCTGCTACTCCCCAAAAACTAGAAAATAAATTTCCTCTCACCTGAGGCATTTATACTGTGATATATCCAGAAGAGGCTTTTCCCCCCTAACTTAGGAGAGCCTTAGAAACAAAAAAAAAAAAAGGAAGAAGGAATAATTTGTTGCCTAAAAGGTCTATTAGAAGTAGAAGCACTGAGTACACTAAATTTATACATTGGCCCTGTGTTCTAGTTGCCTGTCATGCTCAGATTCAGTTCTCTCTGTGGGGGTGTGCTCTGGTAAAAATGAACTCATGGAAATGGCGCTTACAATTAGGCCTCTCTCACTGAGCCTAAAATATGGGAGTGTGTCACTTCATATTGAAAGGTGTGCTCTTGACTGAGTCTTTTTTTGAGGTGCTCAATCAAAGTCCCAGCTGCTTTTTTTTCACTGAGACCTTTAAGCAGCATCAGCCTTTCCCTCCAAAGAGAAAGACTAGAAAGAGTGCCAAGCTCAATTGAACTTAACAGAAAATCTATTGAGCCCAATGAAGCAGAAACGAGGCACTCAAATCACTAGTTGGTTGCTGCTTCTGTGGAGAGATGATAGCTTGTTCCATGTCCACAGCTTCACAGTGGTGTGGGGTACAGGTCCCCTGGCTTCCCCATCTTCCCTGTTCCAATGCCAGGTTTGAAGTAAACCAATGACCCACACGCCTAGAGGTGAATGAACTGGGTCAAGCTGGTATTTCATTTTCCCAGGTAGTAAATGAATTGGGTGGCAAGGCTTTGTTGTAATATTGTCACCACAAATAACACTTAATTTGTTTGGTTTAGTATAACAAGAGGTCTAGGATTATCTTAAAATATGCAATCTATAAGCAATCTGCCTTCCAAGGCAGTGTATTAAATAATAAGTGTGAAATCATTCACAGAAGGATTTAAAACAAACAAATACAGAAACCCTTGCTTGCTGCTCTTAGGCTGGGTTCCCCAGAACAAGGCTCTCAAGGAGGATGTTATGTGGAGGCAGTTTATTGAAGAGGCCTTTTGGGCACATCTGTATGAGGCAGGGAAGAGGCTAGGGGTAAGGCAGAGGTGGGGGAGGCCAGCAAGATCTTGATTGTAACTGAGTCGCCATACCCCAGCCCTGGCCTCTCTTACCCACACAGTAAGACTTAACTGCCAGTAATGAGACAGGTTAGATCTTGAGATACATCTTGTCCCTCACCTCAAGGATGCCTGGTTGGGTATGGTACAATGCGCTTTCTTCATCTTGCTCGCAGACTCTGATTATGCAGCTAGAGGAAGTTACTCTTTCCTGCAATCATTTCTTCTTCCCTTTCCTCCATTGATCCTATGATCTTTGGAAAAGGCTAAGTGCATGTGATCTGTCCATCTGCTGCCCTGAAGCACCCCTGCAGTGCTCTGTATGAATTCCTCATTTCCCAATCCAGCTTCAGTGCTCAGTTCCTGCTATCGTGCTGCCTTGCCAGCCACTATGTATATTTGTCTTATGGCCTCCATTCTTTCTCCTGGGCCTTTGCACACACTCTGACTCAAATTTGCCCATTGCTCTTTCATGTCTTATGTGTTGCTCGTGGGATTTGTGCACCGAATCTTCAGTCCTGTGTTGTTTGCATACATGCACTCCAAACGCAGAATTATGCATCTGTATTGGACTTCAGGAGACCCTGAAGGCTAATCGGCTGAAGAATGCCCTGTGCCAAGCATACATGACCAAACAGCACATGGAAGATGAATATTAGATTTGTTTGACTTATCTATCATCATCCTCTTTTTGATTTCTCATCCGTTAAAATATATTTATGCACATATGTAAGACATTGTAGGCATGTATGTCTCTACACATAAAGACCTGTTTATACAGACATGTAAAGAATAAATTCCTCACAAACATAGACACAATACATACATAACACAGAATATATTTTATGTAACATACACAATACAGACATTCTAGCCTGAGTTTGTTGAAGAAATATCTTGGTCTCTGGTCATTTTCACCCCATGATAGGCTATATATCTATTTACAATTTTAAACAACTCATAAAAAGTTTACAGCATGATTAAACTTTCAAAGTAATCCTTAATAAAGTAAAATACTTAGAATATTTGTACAAATGAAAATGCTTACCTGAAAGTAGGGTTTGACATTAGACCAGTGGGATGAATTGATGATTAGTATTTCAGGTTTTATACTCAAACAGGCATGGAGTTTCCATGTGTATATTTATACTTCAAAATCCAGTGAAAATAAAGATCAGACATGCCTTATATCATTGAAAATAATGCTAATTTTACATAAAAAGTAACATGAGGTACAGTTTAGGTGAAATAGCATTTTATATGCAAAAATTGAACTCTTTCAACTTCTTTGTGACTAGAAAATTCTGTTTCCAGGGGAAGGCATTTTCAGCAATACATAGGGGCTATCTCTCAGTGCAAGGGGGCATGTGTGGTGTAAGGAAATGGATATAGGCTGCCTAGATGTAGAACAAGTGTTCCAAGGCTGGAGTGGTATTTCAGTGGTATGGCATTTGCCTTGCACATGGTTGACCCAGGACGAATGACCCAGATTCAATCCCTGGCATCCCATACAGTTTCCCAAGACGGGGGCGATTTCTGAACACAGAGCCAGGAGTATCCCCTGAGCGCTACCAGATGTGGCCCATAGAAACAAAACAAAACAAAAAATCAACAAGTATTCCAGATCTGGATATTTGAACTTTCTTCTCAGTTACTTACACCACTTTTTAATACTAAATAATTTAACATGTGCTTTACAATTGAGTCAGTCTTTATAGCTCATTTAATAAAAATAATTTGAATAAGGGTTCAGTGCCTAAATTCTTACCCAATGGCAGTAATTTCCCTTCCTTCCCAGTGTCAAGGTCCTTTGAAAGACTGACTTATTTTACTTTATGACAGTGCTGATTTCCAAAACTCAATGAATGCATGTTTACTAAACCAGAAAAAAGACCTGTGGAGCCTCATCTTTTAACAAACTTAGATAAAGGGTCGGAGAGATAGCACGATGGTAAGGCATTTGCCTTGCACGCAGCCAATCCAGGATGGATGGTAGTTCAAATTCCTGTGTCCCATATGGTTTCCCTTGCCTGCCAGGAGTGATTGCTGAGCACAAAGCCAGGAGTAACCCCTGAGTGCTGCCGGGTGTGACCCCAAAACAAAAACAAACAAACAAACAAAAAACTCAGATAAAATATGCCAGTATTCTGGGTAATGATGTTAATATATCTGAGAAGGGCATCTATCTGCTCAGGTGTTGAAAGCCATATCGACGAAGTAAACTGTTCATATTCTCACTGGAGTCAGGACGCTTCTTGATTTTAACTAACATTAGTGGGAGGTTTTTTGCTTGGACCCTGGTTCAACTTCAGAAACCTTTTTTTGTGCTGCTGTGCTTGCTGCTTGCAGAGAATTCTGAGCTCTTAGTCTCACAGAAATTGCTTCAGTTGGCATCCAAATACTGCTTGACATAAACTTCGCTTGTGTTTGCTGGGTAACTCTGCAAGAAATTGTGTTCCTTTAATGTCTGTTTCTATGCTAAAACATTTTCCTGGAGCTGAGGCATGGCACAGTGTTTAAGACACTTGCCACTTGCCTTGTATTGGTAGCTGACTCTAGTTTTATCCCTGGGATCCCATATGGTCCTCCATATCCCACTAGGATCTCTGTGCTCAGCCCTGTGCGACTCCTAAACTAACAAACAACCCAACACAACATTTACTTGCCTGAAGAATGTCCAAGGGTTGTGCATTAACTGTGCACTGTCTGAGCTGGACTCTGCTCTCTGCTTTACCCTCTGATCATTCTCATTAATGACAGAGGATTAAGTTTCTTGTTCTTTAGTGACAGCTGTGCTTTTACAGTAAAATCTAGTATTCTCACTGCTCCTCTGCTCTTCCTTTCCAGAGCGTTTAGCTATATTGCTTCTTCCTTTACCACAAAGGGAAGTTTTTGTTCTGTTTTCTTCTATGTTAGCCATTTATATTTAGTTGCTAAAGAAAAGCTATTTCATATAATATACATTTTTGAAAGGAAGACTTTATTACTGAAAGAAAAGTTTTACAGTATTTGCTCACTATCTTGGATTGTACCTGACCACTTTGCACTTTGTTTCTCTTTGATTCTTTTGTCTCTTGCTGGATAAAACAAGTGGGAACTCTTCAGTGGTGAGAATCCAGAGTGCTTCTGGCCCTGCCCCATTCCCAATCCCGTCTTCTTTTAGAATAATTCTTAGGGCAGCTTTGAATTATTGAGCACAATGCAGAACCTGACACCAAAAGGATGATATTCTTGCATTTTATTTCTAAGTCTAAATTAATTTAGGCAATAGTTGATTGTATGCTGGTTTCAAGAAAGATGTGTTCAGTGAAGCTGACATCTGTAAATAGAGTCCACTAAAATATGCTTTTATGTTGAACAAAGGACAGCGATAGAACACTTAGGTTTGTCTTCAAGATCATAACTCTATTTCCCAAAGTCACTTGTCTGTTAAAATGCAGCTCTTCTTAAAGAAAACTGTCCAAGAAACAAAACAAAAAATCAACAAGTATATAAGTCTCATATCATTTTATTAGGTGTACAAAGGGGGTGGTTGGTTCATACTAGCAGTGTTTGGGGGCTAATCTTGGTTCTGTGATTAGGTTTTGCATCCAGTGGTGCTCAGGGCCCATACAGTGTTGGGGATCAGCCACATGCAAGGCTAACACCTTAACTGCTCTACAGTCTTTTCGAAATAAGTCTCTACTATGTTAAGCAAATGTGAGTAAATATTTATTTAAATGCCTTTAAGAACACATTCCTTACAGTTTAAGGGATTGTCCTTAGAGAAAAATTACCTGGATTTGCATGCCAGAGTTCCATTTATTCTCCGGTGACCCTAAACAAGTGATTTAGTCTCTCTCATTCTGTCTTCTCAGTAAAATAGGGATAATAATGGTTTCTGGAGGATTAAGTTATTAATGTATTTCTAACTTGCTGAACATATGCTAAATCCTCAATGAAACTATTATTATAACATGAAAACGAAAAGTCACACCTTCCTTTAGTGACTTTTGAAATTGTATGGTAGATGGAGAATGATTGGGAAGGAAGGGCTATTTTTTATTATAACTTTGAAATATATATGTGAACTGGCTGTGTGTCCTGTACATTGTAATGGTTCACTTTCATTAGAGCTCAAAGACCCTGGAGGTGGTACAAAAAGGAATTTTTCTTTCTTGATGTCTAGGTGTTCATTGTATCATTTATAGCACTAGAATGAATAAAAAGAGACAAAAGAAGTAGGCCCTAATAATTGTTCTATTTTCCCCTGAAATAGTTCTAATACTTTCTTTTTTAGAATGGAAGTATGGTAATTTGAAAAATAAAGAATATTTTTAAATGAAATAACCTAGTTATTAAGTCAGGAAAAATTAACTATTGCTGCTATCTGTGTTTTCTTTTTTTTTTTTTTTTGAAATTTTATTTTATTTTATTTTTTTTTTAATTTTTTTTTATTTAAACACCTTGATTACATACATGATTGTGTTTGGGTTTCAGTCATAAAAGGAACACCACCCATCACCAGGGCAACATTCCCATCACCCAAGTCCCAAATCACCCTCCTCCCCACCCAACCCCCGCCTGTACCCTAAACAGGCTCTACATTTCCCTCATACATTCTCAATATTAGGACAGTTCAAAATGTAGTTATTTCTCTAACTAAACTCATCACTCTTTGTGGTGAGCTTCCTGAGGTGAGCTGGAACTTCCAGCTCTTTTCTCTTTTGTGTCTGAAAATTATTATTACAAGGGTGTCTTTCATTTTTCTTAAAACCCATAGATGAGTGAGACCATTCTGCGTTTTTCTCTCTCTCTCTGACTTATTTCACTCAGCATAATAGATTCCATGTACATCCATGTATAGGAAAATTTCATGACTTCATCTCTCCTGACAGCTGCATAATATTCCATTGTGTATATGTACCACAGTTTCTTTAGCCATTCATCTGTTGAAGGGCATCTTGGTTGTTTCCAGAGTCTTGCTATGGTAAATAGAGCTGCAATGAATATAGGTGTAAGGAAGGGGTTTTTGTATTGTATTTTTGTGTTCCTAGGGTATATTCCTAGGAGTGGTATAGCTGGATCGTATGGGAGCTCGATTTCCAGTTTTTGGAGGAATCTCCATATCGCTTTCCATAAAGGTTGAACTAGACAGCATTCCCACCAGCAGTGGATAAGAGTTCCTTTCTCTCCACATCCCCGCCAACACTGTTTATTCTCATTCTTTGTGATGTGTGCCATTCTCTGGGGTGTGAGGTGGTATCTCATCGTTGTTTTGATTTGCATCTCCCTGATGATTAGTGATGTGGAACATTTTTTCATGTGTCTTTTGGCCATGCGTATTTCTTCTTTGTCAAAGTGTCTGTTCATTTCTTCTCCCCATTTTTTGATGGGGTTAGATGTTTTTTTCTTGTAAAGTTCTGTCAGTGCCTTGTATATTTTGGAGATTAGCCCCTTATCTGATGGGTATTGGGTGAATAGTTTCTCCCACTCAGTGGGTGGCTCTTGTATCCTGGGCACTATTTCCTTTGAGGTGCAGAAGCTTCTCAGCTTAATATATTCCCATCTGTTAATCTCTGCTTTCACTTGCTTGGAGAGTGCAGTTTCCTCCTTGAAGATGCCTGTAATGTCCTGTAGTGTTTTGCCTATGTGCTGTTCTATATATCTTATGGTTTTGGGGCTGATATCGAGGTCTTTAATCCATTTGGATTTTACCTTTGTACATGATGTTAGCTGGGGGTCTAAGTTTAATTTTTTGCAAGTGGCTATCCAATTGTGCCAACACCACTTGTTGAAGAGGCTTTCCCTGCTCCATTTAGGATTTCCTGCTCCTTTATCAAAAATTAGATGGTTGTATCTCTGGGGAACATTTTATGAGTATTCAAGCCTATTCCACTGATCTGAGGACCTATCCTTATTCCAATACCATGCTGTTTTGATAACTGTTGCTTTGTAGTACAGTTTAAAGTTGGGAAAAGTAATTCCTCCCATATTCTTTTTCCCAATGATTGCTTTAGCTATTCGAGGGTGTTTATTGTTCCAAATGAATTTCAAAAGTGTCTGATCCACTTCTTTGAAGAATGTCATGGGTATCTTTAGAGGGATGGCATTAAATCTGTATAATGCCTTGGGGAGTATTGACATTTTGATGATGTTAATCCTGCCAATCCATGAGCAGGGTATGTGTTTCCATTTCCGTGTGTCCTCTCTTATTTCTTGGAGCAGAGTTTTATAGTTTTCTTTGTATAGGTCCTTCACATATTTAGTCAAGTTGATTCCAAGATATTTGAGTTTGTGTGGTACTATTGTGAATGGGGTTGTTTTCTTAATGTCCATTTCTTCTTTATTACTGTTGGTGTATAGAAAGGCCATTGATTTTTGTGTGTTAATTTTGTAGCCTGCCACCTTGCTATATGAGTCTATTGTTTCTAGAAGCTTTTTGATAGAGTCTTTAGGGTTTTCTAAGTAGAGTATCATGTCATCTGCAAACAGTGAGAGCTTGACTTCTTCCTTTCCTATCTGGATTCCCTTGATATCCTTTTCTTGCCTAATCGCTATAGCAAGTACTTCCAGTGCTATGTTGAATAGGAGTGGTGAGAGAGGACAGCCTTGTCTTGTGCCAGAATTTAGAGGGAAGGCTTTCAGTTTTTCTCCATTGAGGATAATATTTGCCACTGGCTTGTGGTAGATGGCCTTCACTATATTGAGAAAGGTTCCCTCCATTCCCATCTTGCTGAGAGTTTTGATCAAGAATGGGTGTTGGACCTTATCAAATGCTTTCTCTGCATCTATTGATATGATCATGTGGTTTTTATTTTTCTTGTTATTGATGTTGTGTATTATGTTGATAGATTTACGGATGTTAAACCAGCCTTGCATTCCTGGGATGAAACCTACTTGATCGTAGTGGATGATCTTCTTAATGAGGCATTGAATCCTATTTGCCAGGATTTTGTTGAGGATCTTTGCATCTGCATTCATCAGTGATATTGGTCTGTAATTTTCTTTTTTGGTAGCGTCTCTGTCTGGTTTAGGTATCAAGGTGATGTTGGCTTCATAAAAGCTATTTGGAAGTGTTTCTGTTTGTTCAATTTCATGAAAGAGTCTTGCCAAGATTGGCAGTAGTTCCTCTTGGAAAGTTTGATAGAATTCATTAGTGAATCCATCTGGACCTGGGCTTTTGTTTTTCGGCAGACATTTGATTACTGTTTTAATTTCATCAATGGTGATGGGGGTGTTTAGATATGCTACATCCTCTTCCTTCAACCGTGGAAGATTATAAGAGTCCAAGAATTTATCCATTTCTTCCAGGTTCTCATTTTTAGTGGCGTAGAGTTTTTCAAAGTAGTTTCTGATTACCCTTTGAATCTCTGTCATATCAGTAGTGATCTCTCCTTTTTCATTCCTGATACGAGTTATCAAGTTTCTCTCTCTCTCTTTCTTTGTTAGGTTTGCCAGTGGTCTATCAATCTTGTTTATTTTTTCAAAGAACCAACTTCTGCTTTCGTTGATCTTTCGGATTGTTTTTTGAGTTTCCACTTCGTTGATTTCTGCTCTCAGCTTTGTTATTTCCTTCTGTCTTCCTGTTCTTGGGTCCTTTTGTTGAGCATTTTCTAGTTCTATTAGCTGTGTCATTAAGCTACTCAGGTAAGCTCCTTCTTCCTTCCTGATGTGTGCTTGCAAAGCTATAAATTTTCCTCTCAGTACTGCTTTTGCTGTGTCCCATAAGTTCTGAGAGTTTGTGTCTTTATTGTCATTTGTTTCCAGGAACCTTTTTATTTCCTCCTTGATTTCATCTCGGACCCACTGGTTATTGAGCATGAGGCTGTTTAACTTCCAGGTGTTAAAGTGTTTCTTCTGAGTCCCTTTGGAGTTCACAAATAATTTCAGAGCCTTGTGGTCAGCGAAGGTAGTCTGCAAAATTTCTATCCTCTTGATCTTATGGAGGTATGTTTTATGTGCCAGCATGTAGTCTATCCTGGAGAATGTCCCATGTACATTGGAGAAGAATGTGTATCCAGGTTTCTGGGGATGGAGTGTCCTATATATATCCACTAGGCCTCTTTCTTCCATTTCTCTCCTCAGGTCTAGTATATTCTTGTTGGGTTTCAGTCTGGTTGACCTGTCCAGTGTTGACAAAGCCGTGTTTAGGTCCCCCACAATTATTGTGTTGTTGTTGATATTATTTTTCAGATTTGTCAGCAGTTGTATTAAATATTTTGCTGGCCCCTCATTCGGTGCATATATGTTTAGGAGAGTGAATTCTTCCTGCTCTACGTACCCCTTGATTAATATAAAATGTCCGTCTTTGTCCCTTACAACCTTCCTGAGTATAAAGTTTGCATTATCTGATATTAGTATGGCCACTCCAGCTTTTTTATGGGTGTTGTTTGCTTGGATAACTTTTCTCCAGCCTTTTATTTTGAGTCTATGTTTGTTCTGACTATTCAGGTGCGTTTCTTGTAGGCAGCAGAAGGTTGGATTGAGTTTTTTGATCCATTTAGCCACTCTGTGTCTCTTAACTGGTGCATTTAGTCCATTGACGTTGAGAGAAAGAATTGTCCTGGGATTTAACGCCATCTTTATTTCAAAATTTGGTGTGTCTTTTGGGTAGTCTTGTCTTAGATTAGGTCTTTCAGTTTTTCTCTTAAGACTGGTTTTGTGTCTGTGAAGTTTCTGAGCTGTTTTTTGTCTGTGAAACCATGTATTCTTCCATCAAACCGGAAAGTGAGTTTTGCTGGGTATAGTATTCTGGGTGAAGCATTCATTTCATTCAGTCTTGTCACAATATCCCACCACTGCTTTCTGGCATTGAGCGTTTCTGGTGACAGGTCTGCTGTAAATCTCAGGGAAGCTTGCTTGAACATGATTTCCCCTTTTGATCTTGCTGTTTTCAGAATTCTGTCTCTATCTGTGGGATTTGTCATTGTGACTAGGATGTGTCTTGGGGTGGTTTTTCTGGGGTCTCTTTTGGTTGGTACTCTTCGGGCATGCAGGATTTGATCACATATATTCTTTAGCTCTGGAAGTTTCTCTTTAATGATGTTCTTGACCATTGATTCTTCCTGGAAATTTTCTTCCTGGGTCTCTGGGACTCCAATGATTCTTAAGTTGTTTCTGTTGATCTTATCATAGACTTCTATTTTCGTCTGTTCCCATTCTTTGACTAATTTTTCCATTGTCTGCTCATTTGCTTTAAGTTTTTTGTCCAATCTCTCCTGCTGTATGGAATTGTTATGTATCTCATCTTCCACAGCACCAAGTCTATTCTCAGCTTCTGATACCCTGTCCCAGAGCTTATCCATTTTGTCATTCACTTCGTTTACTGAGTTTTTCAGGCCTGTTAGTTGACATGTTATTTCAGTTTGGAGTTTTGTCATTTCTGCCTTCATATTTTCTTGGTTCTTATTAGTGTTCTGTTCAACTCGATCCATGGTTTCTTGGAGTCTGTTGAGCACCTTCCATATTGCTAGTCTAAAGTCCTTATCTGAGAGGTTGATTAGTTGTTCAGTCATTATCTGGTCCTCAGAATTGTCATCTTCATTCTCTATGTCTGATGCTGGCCTGCGCTGTTTCCCCATTGTCACATTTGTATTGTGGGTTTTTCTACGTGTTGTAGTGGTATTCATTGTCTATATGATGTAGGCAGCACACTCCTCTGACTCCTCCCTTTCTGGATGGGCTGACTTGCCTCTAAGGGAGGGGAGTCCTCCGTGGATGAAGCCTCACACTGGGTCAAATCTTAGGCCCGAGCATGTAACAGAGAAGACAGTCCAGAGAGAAATGTTTGCTTTTGTGATATAGCGCCGTTCTTAGTGTGATTTTTCCTTCTTGTTGCAATGGAGTTCTTTCCTTAGAAAGAGTGCACGGCCGCGTAGCGAAGCGGAGCGGCCGTGCTCCTCTGAGCCTCTTTTTGCCCCACTCGCAAGAGTTTCACGCAAGAGGACAGTAGACAGACATAGACAGGTCACACTCACAGTCTTTCACAGCTGAGCCCCACTGGGCCGGTGTACTTTCGCGGATTTTCCCCGCCTGGTGTCACACACAGGGAGCCAGCTTTTGCAAAGCGCTATCTGTATTTTCATTCAGATCATTCTTTTATTGACACATTTGGGATCAAAACAGTAAATACAGTACTGCAAAAATTATCATTGTTTTCATGAGTTTTCTATTAGACTGACATATGTTTTTAATCTTTTTTTGTTTTGGTGCCACACCCAGCAGTGCTCAGGGCTTACTCATGGCTCTGCATTCAGAGATCATTGTTGGTGGACTCAGAGACCATATGTGGTACTGGGATCAGTCACATACTCACTGTACTATCTCTCTGGCCCCTAAATTGACTTTTATTTGGAGGTTTTATTAGTCATCCTCAGGGAACCAAGTGGCTGCTCACAGAGATTCATGCACTTGAAGAACATTGGTGGAAGAGGTTGACACCAGTTGTGGGATTGGCTTTGATTCATTGTATGTCTAAAACCCAACTCTGAAGAACTTTGTAAATCACAATGGTTTCAATAAGCAATGGTCAGCCATATAAAAGACAAACACCTTAACCCTGTGCTTTATCTCAGATATATCTATATCATTTTATTGCTAAGGTATTCATTGCAATTTTTGATAAAGCACTGAAACCTATTATTTTATATTTTGCATGTATTTCTTCCAAATAATTTTATTTTTTTACATTGAATATTTGTTTTGTTTTCTTTGGAGGGGGGTCAGCCACATCCAACTGTGCTCAGGGCTTATTCATGGCACTGTGCTAGGGATCACTGCTTTCTGGGGCTCAGTGGATAATATGTAGTGATGAGGATGGGACCCGGGTCTTTAACTGCATGCAAAGTGAGTGCCTTTCCTGCTCTTCTATCTCTCCAGCCCTTGCATTTACTTCCTTTATATTCATGTATTACATTTATGTATAGCATAACTTTCTCACAAGACAGAGGTATTTCTAAACATATTTGTTAAATTATTTATTAATTTTTTTCAGGATGATACTATTATATAGGTTAATTCTTTCTTATTAAATTTAGTGGATCTGATTGCCAAGTCTTTTTTTTTTTTTCTTTTTGGTTTTTGGGCCACACCCGGCGTTGCTCAGGGGTTACTCCTGGCTGTCTGCTCAGAAATAGCTCCTGGCAGGCACGGGGGACCATATGGGACACCGGGATTCAAACCAACCACCTTTGGTCCTGGATCGGCTGCTTGCAAGGCAAACACCGCTGTGCTATCTCTCCAGGCCCTGGTTGCCAAGTCTTAACAGTGCTAGCATTTATTTAGTTATATAGTTTCTTTGACTTATGGCAGTTTCCATCATTTTTCTAGGTGAACCTTAAACACATCTTGAAATACACAAAATTATCCTTTGAAATTATTACTTAAAGAGCATTAATAACCAAAATATTAACTTATTTAGTACCTAAAATAGATAACTATATCTTTTCACTAATGTTAATGGCATACTATATTTTATAAATATTTTCTCTTTTGTTAGTCTGTTAGATGAAAGTAAAGTGTCTTTATCATGGTAAAATCTCTGTATTATTTGTAGAAATAATATTTTGTTTAGCAGTTGAGTAGATTTTTTTAATGGCATTTTATTCTCTAGTAAGATGATCATACTGATGAGAATTGCATTAATAGAATCAATTCTAGTAAATTATTCTTGGGTTGATGGAGAAATCTTTGTATTGCTGAATTAATTTGCTTGTACTGCACTTAGGTTTTTTTCATCTTTATTAATAAAATAATTTGCTGTACAAACCACCCCTTTGACAAAACATTTTCCATTTTAAACTAACATTGGGCTTCCTTAAATTTATTTTATTCAAGCTGGAGCAATAGCACAGTGGTAGGGTGTTTGCCTTGCAGGCAGCAGACCAAGTACTACCTAGGTTCAGTTCCCCACATATCACATGGCCTTCCGAGCCTGCCAGGAACAATTTCTGAGTGCAGGGCCAGGAATAATCTCTGGGCACCACCGGGTATGGCCCCCAAACCACCAAAATTATTTTATTTATAAATTAAATATCTTAAATATATTTTAATTAGAAATTTGCTTAATATCTTCTCAGTTGATCTTTTTCACCAACATCTGTATACTGGTAACTTTGTTTAGTTAATGTCAGTATTAAATTATTACTATGCTAAGGTAGTATCCAACATTTATTTATTTATTTATTTATTTATTTATTTATTTATTTATTTATTTATTTATTTTGGTTTTTGGACCACACCTGTTAATGATCAGGGGTTACTACTGGCTATGCACTCAAAAATTGCTCCTTGCTTGGGGGACCATATGGGACACTGGGGGATTGAACTAGTGCAAGGCATATGCCCTACTGCTGCGCCACTGCTCCCGCCCCATATCCGTCATTTTTATATATGTCTTGATGTTGATGGCTTGGTTTGGGAGTCACATTAGATGGTGCCTGGATCTACTCCTCAATTATTGCTCCTGCTATTTCTCCAAAAGCTATCGGGACCAGATGCAGTGAGTGATTGATTCTGCATGCAAAGTATGCATTGTTTCAATTGAGCTAGCTCTCTGGTCATGTTTTAATCTTTCTACTTAGAAAAAATATTAACCCCAAAGTATAATCGAGTAACATTTTGTTATCCTTCACAAGCTTAAAAATTCATCAGATATCTGTTGAATTTTATTGTTGAATTTAATTAGGTTTTTATTTCAAGCATCTTAAAATAAATTTTAACTTCCATTTATTGTTAAACTTATGATATAGTTTGTCTAATGAGCATATTTTATTCTCTTATTTCATCTATCCCTGGTAAATTTCTTCCTCCTTTCAGATTCAACTCTATTCACATATCTATATATGCAACACTTAGCAACTGTTAGCTATTATCAAACTTAACTTTTTTTTTGGACTTTTTTTTTTTCATATTAATTCTGTTTCCCTGATGATAAATGATGCAGTGCGTTTTTCCAATATATTCTTGGGCATCTGTATATTTTTTGAGGAAGCATATTTATTATTTCTGGCTCTGGGCTCAGAAATTTCCCCTGGCAGGCTCAGGGAATCATATGGGGTGCCAGGAATCAAACCAGGGTCTGTCCCGGGTTGATCGCATGCAAGGCATGCAAGTACTACTATATTATACTGTACTGTACTATAGCTCTGTTCCCAGTTATAGTTTTTTAATGTAAGTCATTTATTTATTCCTTTTATTAAGCTGAATTTCTTATAAACTTCCAAGGTTGAACCAACAAGAAACAGAGTACCTTAACTGACTAAGTACTATCAAAGTTATTGAAAATCAAATCTTATGCCAAATAAAAGCCTGGGCCCACATAATTTTAGTAGACATTTTTTCCAAACCTTTAAGGAATATCTATTTCCAATCTGCTTTAGGTTTTATAGAAATTTGAAGAAACAGAAATTTCCCATGCCTACAGACAGTTTTTATAAAAATTTTTCTGGATACTAAAAGCAGATAGAGAGATATTACTAAAATATAGACATATATATATATAATATAGACCATGACAATCTTCAGGGGTCCTCAAACTTTTTAAACAGGGGGCCAGTTCACTGTCCCTCAGATCATTGGAGGGTTTGACTATAGTTAAAACAAAACTTATGAACGAATTCTTATGCACACTGCATATACCTTATGTTGCAATGAAGAAACAAATACAATATGTGGCCCGCGGGCCATAGTTTGAGGACCACTGATTCTAGATAAAAAGATTCTTAACAAAATATTAGTCAAACAAACCTAACAATAAATAAAAAAGGTCATGTGCCATGACCAAGTGGGATATTTCCTAGTATGCAAGGTTGATTTGATTTATGCAAAATATCACCATAATGCAACATATCTATAAAAGAAAAAACTTATGACCATATCAAGAGGTTTAGAGAAAGCATTTAACAAGATCTAACAACCATTCATGATCTTAAAAAAACTCAATAAAATGAGGATAGAAAGAACTCTCCTCAATGTATAGGTAACTAAAGCATTTTATCCTGAGCTCCTGGGTTGTTTCTAAAAGATAATTCAATACATATTGAATTGTATGTTACTTGCAACATTAGTGTTGGCTGGGTTCTAGAATAGAGCCTATTCCTTGTGTGTATTTCAAATGATTACTATATTTTTATGCTCTACTTCTTGCCTATATAATATTTTCTCTCTGTTTTGAGAACTGTCAACCTATTTTAGGTATATCTCAGGAATTTGGAGTACCTGCTTTGTTTGTATGTGGTCCTGGGTTCAATTTTCTGATGTGTAGAATATGATCTTGGATTTTGCAAGCTCTTTTCTTTGAACCTTGAAGAGTCAACTTTTCCCTACAAAGTGTGAGTAACCCCCACTTTTCTGGAGTGTCTCCTTCCTCCTACCTGGACATTAAAGTAGCAAGTTTGAATTGCATTTCAACTGCGACTCTCTTTGTTAATTTCCTTTTCATCTCAGGAAGCTTCATCAGCTTTACATCTTCAGATATGTGGGGAAATCTTGTTACCTCTTCCTCTCAGTACTTGGCTTTGGAAGTTCAAAAAATGCATTCACTCATTTCAATGGAAGTTTGAGATGAATCAAAACAAATGGTTGCATTTATGGCTTGAATGCTCTGCATCCCCATGCATTTATTTTCTCATTCTTTCATTCAGAACAGATGCTAATCAAAATGTGCCAAGCTGTTTCCAAATAAAGAGGTTGGAACTGCAGTGGCAAAACCCCTGCTTGAATGGGGGGTATGAATGCAGAATCAAGAAGCATGCACTAGTGGCAAAATGATATGGTCACAGCATCACTGAGAGGAGTACTGGAGAAGCTACTAGCAAGGCTGGTTTTTTCTGCCCAATGGCCCTATTTTACACATCTGGTCCCAATCTTCCTGGCAATCTTGTTCTCCATCAGATCTGTCTCATATACAGACATAGTTGATGTTTATTTGATGTTTAATTTACTTGGCATTTCTACCTTTTTTTTTCCTTTTTGGGCCACACCCAGTGATGCTCAGAGGTTATTCCTGGCTAGGCGCTCAGAAATTGCTCCTGGTTAGGAGGACCATGTGGGCTACTGAGGGATCGATCACGGTACGTCCTAAGTTAGTGTATTCAAGGCAAACGCCTTACCGCTTGTGACACCGCTCCGGCCCTACCTTATTTTTTAATACAATTTTACTTTCTTTCATTGTTTTTCTACAGCTAGTAACATTACATTTTTATTCTCTATAGAGTCTGGGGAGTTACAATCTTTTGTATAAACCTTTTTTTTTATATGTAGTTTACATAAGGAAGTTACATTAGTGTAAAGTTGTTTGTTTTGTATTATTTGGGGACCGTACCTGGTAGTGCTTAGGGGCTACTCTTAGCTCTAGGCTTAGGAGACCACATGCAGTGCTAGAAATTGAATCAGAGGTGAATTGCATGCAAAGCAAGTACCGTTCCCACTATACTATTGCTGTGACCTCCATTACGGTATTGAGGCACAAAATTACTGCGTTCTTCTTTATAAATATATTAGTGGATACCTTTAGTTTTATAATATATGTAAAACACCATTTTTTTCTTTGTTAAAATTTAAAAGCGGTTGCTGGAGAGATAGTACTGCAAGTTGAACACTTGCTTTGCATATGGCTGAGCTGGGTTCAGTCTCCAGCACCCTATAAGGTTCCTGAGCGCCCCCCACCCCCACCCCAGGACTGATTCCTGAGCACAGAGCTAGGAGTTACCCCTGGTCACTGCCAAGTATGATGTCAAACAAAAAAAATCAAAGCACTCCACCAACGTTTTGATTCGACCTTTTATGGTTTGTTTATTTGGGATCATTTCTGGCAGTGCTCATGGCTTATTCTGCACTCAGAGAACCTTCTTGGTAGGCTATGGAGACCAGAGAGGTTGCTGGGAACCATGTAGATTGGCTGGTATGCCAGGCAATGATTTTCTACTCAATTGATCTCTTCTAGATCCTCAATATTGAAGCAGATGCCATAATAATCTTTAATATGGTACATTAAGTTATGCTAAATAAGAAGAGTGTAGATAATCCTCCTTTAGGAATGACTGTAACTTTCTTTGCAAATCTTGCTAGCAATTGTGTCACATAGAAGTCCATCCACTTTCTAGATTTATCTCACTCTCTCGTTTCTTTGGGAATAAAACTTTATATTACTAGAAATTATTTTATTAGTTTAATGAACAGGATTATAATTACTTTAAGAAGACATCTCTATGATTAATCATTAAGGATCATAAAAGTATTAGGAAAAAAAATCAACTTAATTGTTTGGTTTTACACTTGAAACCAAGAAATAAGGATTGTTTTTAAATACAGGAAAAAAATAAGGGTTTTAAAGAAAAATAGAGACACTAATAAAAATAGTAATATTGTTTTCTGACAAAATGTAGTGACAGTTTGCATCTCCACCTCTGAAGTGTTTTTTAATCTTCACTACCATACCCTTAAAATGATTTTGAATTGAGCTTTGGCTATACTCTTAGAAGAATGAAAAAGTTAAATAATTTTCCTCGCTCACTAGTTTTTGTGTGGCTCTCAGAAACAGCCCTACTCTAGGGAGTTACATGGAGGTAGAAAACTATCAAACTAAGCTTTTGCTCTCCGTGGATAATAAAAATTACCCACTTTCTCACAGATGTCGAATCTGGCAGATTTCCATAGAAAATTTGGATTGAATGTCAACTACCCAGATTATTTTAGTGTCTGTTGAAGTGTGTGCTTGGCAGGGATTTCAGCAGGAAAATAGGAAGTGTGATTGAAAACATTAATAATATCTGAATACAACTCCTTAAGCTGATTGTTCCATAGATGAAGCAAAGCATATATTGTTCCTGCTAATGAGAGCCCTCCGAGCAGTGCAGGTGGACACACTGTAAATGTTGCAAATGCAGAAGTTAAGAGGAAGCTTATTTCGGAAGCAGCATTTGTTTTTAGGAGTGGATCGTTGCTTTCTCCAATAGTGTAGATGGGTTAATTTTAGAACCAAACTGTTTAAATAACTCAAATACCTTTAGGCATTGGAGATATTTTGGATTTTATTCGTTATAAATTTTTTAGAAAACAAGAGTTCTTGTTTTCCCCTTTCTCTTTTGGCTTTTGGGCCATGCCCCGCTGTGTTCGGGACTTATTTCTGGCTCTACACTCAAAATCACTCCTGATAGTGCTCATAGGAGCAAATGGAGTGTTGGGGATTGAAGCTGGGTTGAAGTATGGCAAGTGTCTACTCACTATACTACCTTTCTGGCCCAGGTCAAACTAGGTTTGTTCAGAAGTCCTGAATTTGATAGGCACTCTGAGTTCCAGGGTTGCTTAGCCATTCCCCCACCTCCATCTTTCTTACTGGTAGTTTCCTCACCTGTCAATCAAAGAAAATGAAAAGCTTTGTCTTGATGATGATTTCAACCTATCTTTAATTTAGCTAGATAAACAAAAATTGACATAACTAACATACTAGTGAAATCTACTTAGTTTGTTTCCCAGGAGAAGAAACCAAGCTCCTGTGTTTGAGGAAGAAATTAAGACAGTAGTCTATCAAGTATATGAAATGAGTTCTGAGCAGTGAGAAAATATCCAGGGATTGGTTTAATCAGCACATACATTTTCCATTTCTATAAAGGTGTCTATTGTTACTCCTCAGAAGGACTTATCTTTCCTTTACCAAAGGCTTTGCTACTGCAAATTGCACTCATCCATTCACCAAGTAACTCATGAGGACTTACTGTCTGCTAGACCCAATGCTAACTCTAATGAACAAAGAGAGAGTGCCAGCCCTCATTGAGGAAGTTGGCACTCTAATTGGGGGGAGTGAGAAAATGATAAAACTCATAGGAGTGATTTCAACAATTTCAGGTAGTGACAGATGGAGGAATAAGAGATGAAGGCAGAATGTGTGTGTGTGTGTGTGTGTGTGTGCGTTTGTGTGGTTGTGTGCACATGAGCACAGATACATGGATGTGCATGAAAGTATAGATATTTCAATAGCATCACCAGGATTTTCCTGCAAAGAAAGTGAAGATTTCCATAGCTAAGGAAAGATGTGAAAAGGAGATATGCAGGGGTCTGAAGGAGAGTCTCTGCAGATAGATAACCCCTCAATGGCCACCCTGGGAGGATCTTGCTGGGCATGATCAGAGTTGAGTCATTCAAAATTATTTTTATTTATCAAGTAGGTCAGACCTCCTTTCAAATTAAGCTTTCCTTTATTAAGAGACAAAAAGTCCATCCACATGAGTGTTCAAATAGGAACATGCTGGGAACTTGAATGTTTAGTAAGGGTACATGGAAGAAGTGCCTGGTCAGTCAGGAACAAGTTCTTCACAAGTCTGCCTGTGACAAATGGAATGTAGGCTGCTCCTACTGGAGCTAAGCTTTGTGGTTGTGCCCATCAGAGAACATGAGAAAAGAGATGGTGGGTCTTGTGTTTATGGTGGAGCTACATGAGAAAAAAGGTGGCCTCTCTTCCTTGGGTGCTTGCATGGTGTTAAGTGGTGTAGGGGCACTCAATAGGTGTGTCCAAGCCATAGCGTCTTTGGGATCTTCTCATTCTCATCTAGGAGGCGATGAGGGCTCCTGAGTGGTAAATTGGTGTTGATCAATCACAGTGTGAGGAAGAGGTAGAGCTAGAATACAAGTTTGAGGGTATCCATCCCTGTTTTATAATGTCCATGGTTATAGCATTAAATGGGACTTTGTGATATCATGAAGCATAGGCCAAAGTAAAAGCAATACCTATATTCCTCATATAATTTCTTGGTATAAGACCTACTAGAAACAATACTTATTCCTTTTTTTAAATTTTAGGCACCATGATTAATAATATTGTCAGTAAGAGGGTGCCCAGCATACAGCATTTCAGTACCATTCCACAAGCATTTCTACTTCCCTTCACCACTAATCCAGCATTTCTCCATCACCATCCATTCCATTATTCCATTGCCATGAGCTCAGTTATGTAAGTGAACACAATTTTGAATATAGCAGACAATTTTATTATGTATGCATATGTATTTCTATAATGTTTAATGTATGGTTCCCCTCAGTATTTTATTTTCCAACTTCCTTTTATACAAATAATTTTTAGAGTTGATTTTCGTGGTGAGATTAAATGACTTGTCCAAGATTGCTAGAATTTGGATTATTTTGCCTTGGACTGAAGAAAATGATAATGTTTAGGTCCAGAGACACATGCGGGAGATACAACTTTACCTGTGAGGGAACCAGCTTTCATCTCTGACACCACATGTTTGGCTCCCTGAACACTGATGTGAATGGCATTGGGCATAGGGAAAGGCATAGTTCCAATTACCACCAGGTGTGACCTAAACTAAGAGCCAAGTGTAAATCCTGAACATAGCCAGGTGCTTGTGGTTTCCCCAAAAAGCAATAACTTGCATTTAGTGAATAACCTCAGAGGCAAAGACTTGTATTAAGTTTATTAAGATATTTTAGTCTACTAAAAGATCACAATAATCCTATAAAATAATAATGATTGTTATTATTAATTTGCACTTGATACCCCAAACTAACAGACACAGAAAAGTAAGGTGACTTACCTAAAGATTCATAAAATTCTAGAGATTCTTGAAGTTATATGCCTTCACTATCACAGTTTTTATCTACTATACTGTCAACATACTATACTATATTTGTAACAAATGAGAGAAGGTAGAGAGCTTTGAAATGCTGACTTGAAATCAAATGGAATTTCAGAATATTAATAATATTATAAACATATTTGAGTATAAAAATAGTATAACTACCTATGTAAATATTGTAAAAAAATTGCTTCTTCCTTTTACTTTGTTAAGATTAACATACAAAATTAAGAAGTATTTCAGGATCAAATAAGAGGTGTGCTTTGATAGTGCTCTGGTCAAAGATGATATTTTATATTCAAATAAATAGCTTTAATATATGTATTGATATCTCAAAGAAAAGTTATGAAAATATTTTGAACCTTGATTTTTTTCAGTTAAAAATATAAAGCACTATTAGTATAATTATATATTTTTCAAAATAGAGTGAATGAATTAATGTCATGAATAATAGTTACTAGTTGCTATATGCAAGATCAGAATCACACAAAATGACATGTGAAGTACAATTTGAATAAATCTAAGACAGCAGTTCAACATGCTGGCTTCATTGCTACTAGCTAAAACATAAAGTGAACACCCGCCTAGACTAAAAGAGACAATCTAGTCCACTTTCTCTGAGGCTGTTTTTAAAGTCAAGATCAAACTTATTTATCAGGTATAAAACTCTTTAATATACTTAATGGATGCAAGATATTATTTATATCTAAGTATTTATTACAGCTATGTATAACTGAGACATTCTGTATATGGTAATTAAACATTGATCCTTTGTCATTTTGCCATCTTTGTAGAAAATTATGTCGTTTCTTTTTAAAAACAGCTACAGGAAGTGAAACTCTCCCTCTTCATAATTTTTTTCAGTTTTTCCTGATCGAAGTAGAAATAGAATGTATTTAGTCCCTCCTTCCCAAATAAAGTGGAAAATATCCAGCTCTATTTGAGTATCTTGGAATATTAGCATTTTATTAATTATTTACTACTTAGAAAACATTTGCATTTTCCAATATTTTCTCCTCTCTCTTTATTTCCCTTTTAGATACTGTGGTTTGCTATATTGTTGCTGAAGGGATATCATACATATCATTTTATCTCCTTCAGCACCTAGTTCTTGTTCAGCATGGTCATTTCCAACTGCCATCATCATAATGGTTTCTTGTCTTCCTTGTTTGTACTCATCTTTTTCTGGCAAGCTTTGTACCATGGACTGGTCCTCCTGTCCCTTGTTTCTGTTGTTTTTGGAAAACTATTCACCTGATGCCCATCTGATAAAAGGTTAATATTTAAGATCTAAAAGGCATTAATAGTGCTTTAGCAAGAAAAAAAAAACACAAATAATCCCATCCAAAAATTGGAAGAAGTGATCAACAGACATCTCCTCAAAGAAGAAATACAGATGGCCAAAAGGCACATAAAAATCACTAATTACTAGAGAGAAGCAAATCAAAACAACAATGAAATATCATCTCACACCACAGAGACTGGCATACATCAAAAAGAACAGGAACAACTAGTGCTGGTTTGGATACAGGGAGAAAGGGAGATTCATTGTTGGTGTAAATGTCAACTCGTCTAGTCTTTTGGAAAAATAATATGGATATTCCTAAAAAAAATGAGAAATTGAGTTCCCATATGACCCAGCAAGATCACTCCTAACAATATATACTAGGATCCCAAAAGTAAAATGAAGAGAAGCCCTCTGCACTCCAATGTTCATTTTAGCACTATTCACAGTAGCCAGAATCTGGAAACAGCCCAACTATCTGAGAACAAATGAGTGGATAAAGAAACTATGCTACATCTACACAATGGAATACCACACAGCCATAAGGAAAAGTGAAGTCCTTAAATTTGTTTATACAAGGATGGTTATGGAGACTATTATGCTGAGTGAAATAAATCAGTGGGAGGGAAATAGACATAGAATGATCTCACACATTTGTGGGATATAAAAAGAAGATGGTGTAAATTTTTACATTTGAGAGTAAAATAAGACATACATGTTCAGTTGCACACATAAGATGCAATTTTTTTTCTAAAATGCTTTAATACCTTCCATTTCATTAAGAATACTTTTGTTTCAATAAACATTCTTGGCATTAAAGTTAACACAGAATTTGTTACCTTATTTAGTTCTTAAATGCTCTAAATGCCTCTTCTCTTCTTGAGGGAGGTAATCTTTTAAACTTATTGTAACAAAAAAAAATGGCCATAAGCATATACTTAAGTAGATATTTCTATTTCAGGTATTGTATGTCAGTTTACAAAAAACAAAGATTGGAGCATCTGATGCACCAAATTTGTGATCAGTATAGCATAGATTATTATTTCAGTTCTCTCATCTTATGAATGGAATTCCTGAAAGGGCATGATCAAGCACATAACTAATAAACGGTATTCAAAATGGGATGATGAATTTGATCTCTACGCTGCATAGTTGACAGATGGGAATCAAACAGACATAAACTCTGTACTTCAAATTTATTGCTGGGAAGGGAAATTCTGTGTTCAAAATGCCAAAAGACAGGTTGTTCTTCCAACATTTATAGTCTGGTGGGAAGGGGAAAATAAATGTCCTATAGTCTTTTTTAAAGGCAGTTTTAAGCCATTCAAATAATAATATTTCAGACTTCCAGTTGGATGAGAACTGTGAGTTTAACAGGCCAAAAATAAGAACCTTTTAAAGTTTATTAACATAATTGTTTTTTTCTTTAATTTTTACTTTAACTCAAGACTCAACTAAAGGAGAAAAGATGCTTACCTCAGTCTATCGTAAATGTTCAGTAAACATTCCATTTACAGTACATTTAAGAATGCTTACTGGAAAAAATTTGCTGTGTTTAGATTCTTAATTTTTAGGTACATGACCAAAATAATTGTTTGTTCAAATATTTTGTGTCAACACTATAAAACTAAGATAATATCTATGTGACATGAATATAAAACAAGCATGCAGCATTCATGAAACTTATATTTTTAAAAATGAATATGTAATAACATATCAATAAGGTTTATTATATTCTTTGGACTTAATGCAGTAAATCTTTAAACATGTAAATTTGAGGAAAACGCAAATGTTCAACTTTGGAGAACATATCAATATTGTACTTCATGAATCCCTTAAATTGCAATGATTTAATCTTCAAATTTTATGCAAATATAATTAGTGGAAATTTTGTCCATATGGTTACCCACTGGAAACTTTCCCAATGAAATATAACTTGATTATCAATATCATAATTTCATATACTTTTATTAATGAAGAAATTTACAGATATTCATTACATCTCAATGAAAAATTTTAGAACTGAGATTTTAGACTTTTTGTGTTGGGGAGCCACATCTGGATGTGCTTAGGGCTTACTCTTGACTCTGTGGTCAGGGATTACTCTTGGCAAGGTTAAGGGCTTTATGGGATGCTAGAGATCTAACCTGGGATGGCCAAATATACTATTACCCTTTCCCCATATTCTAAACTTTCATTGGGAAGGCACTCTTCTCTGTGCTCAGGGATAGCTCCTAGATCTGAGCTCAGAAATCACTCTTTTTTTTTCAAAGAATTACTTTATTTAGGCACCAATATTACAAAAAAATTACTCTTGATTGGTCTCAGGATACCATTTATGATACCACAGATTGAGCCCTTGGCCAGCTATGTACAGGGCAAGTGTCTTACCCATTGTACTATCTTAGGCCTGCATTTTAAATATTTTAAATACACACACACACACACACTAATGTACTTTTAAAAAAGGAAAGTTGTCTGAAAAGTTGGCTTCAGTAGTATCTCAAGCTGGGGGAGGAAATCTGTTTGGTCCAATACAATAGACAAAAAATTGTAGATGTCACAGAATAGAAAATCTTGGACCTGAAGAATGTTGTATTAAATTGCTCTCAGGGCAAACTATCATAGTTTCATAATAAATTGGGCTAGTTGTTATAGCTGAAATATGCTTATATCAGTATAAAAGAAAATTAAATCTTCTGATATTATCCAGAGAAATTTTTAAAAGCAAAAGTAAGGACACCAGCCAAATATAACTTTGCTGGTAAAGAGAGAGAGAAATGAAAGAAATTCGGTGAAGAAACAATTCAGAGTGAAAATATAGAAAAATAGTGTGATAGAGTAATCATGATTTAAGATGAAAAAGTAAATATTAGACAAGTAAGAGAAAAAAAGGGAGAGAAAATATCTGTCAAATTTTTGGGGGGACAGGAAGAAAACAAATTTTATGAAACAAAATTTAAGTTGATTGTATAAGATCTAAAGAACCAAAAGAGGATATGTATGGGGGTAGGAGGGGTTCTTAATTATTCAGATTGTTTCATATTTGGGGCTTTTGTGAAATTTGTGCAATTATTTTTCAGTCCTTTTTGTGTGTTTGTGTGCTTATCCCTAAGTTTTATCATTGTGATATGCTCCAAGTTTACAAAGTGAAGGTAGGGGCCGGAGACATAGCATATCAGTAGGATGTTTGTCTTGCACACGGCTGACCCAGGATGGGTCTGGGTTTGATTCCAGCATCCATATGGTCCCCTGAGCCTGCTAGGAACAATTTCTGAGCCAGAAGTAACCCCTGAGCACCGCCATATGTGGCCCAAAAGCCAAAACCAAAACAAAACAAAGTGAAAGTAGACTATACTTGCCCACAAGAACTTTGAGAGTTGATTAAGAGTGTGGACAAAACCACAGGGGTCATGAGCTCACAGTGTTATCTGCCATGTCTCCCTCAGAAACTTTGGATTCCAACCTGTGACAAAGGTGATTTTGTGGGAGCTAGAGGAACCTGCAACATAGACCAAGGTCCCTGGGAAGCATCTTCCTTTCCAGTAAGCATTTTGTAGTAGTTCCAGGACTCACCATTTTCAGCTGTGGACCTTGACCACGAATACACTTTTGCTTAGTCTCCCAGGGCTGAGAACTTATTTATAGAAGTCCATGCTTCCAGAGAAGACTTTTTAGAGTTGCACCAGAGCAAAGAAAATGTGTTTGAATACATCAGTGACTCAGAGTTTATCCTGAGCAGTAGGATGCCATCTAGGACAATACATAATTTTCAGAGCACCTGATTCTAATAAGACACACAATTCATTAATGTGTTTTCCAGAGGCCAATGGGGATGAAGTATCTGAGAATCCTTCCAACTTCCCATTGAGTATCTCTGTTGCTCTGTTCCTAGTGCATGTACCACTCCCCTGAAGTGGAGGGCTTTCCCCAGTTGTTTCCCTGTGCTACCCCCAGTGGCAGAAAAGTGAGGAAAAACTGTGGTAAGCAACTAAAGCGAGTATTAGAAAGCCAGTAAAGATCCTTGTGCCAAGGAAAGCTGACACACTGGAGTTCTGAGTTTCTTTCAGAGGCAGTATGCTTAAGCCATTCTCAGTAGCCCCAGGGTCTTCTGGGGATTCTTGGCTGACTAGGCGTTAAACTGGGATCAATTGCTTGAAAGCATGAGTTTTAATTGCTGTAGTATTTTGCCAGACCTGACAAACTAGAGTTTTAGTGACACATTTAGAATAGTAGAAGAAAACCATTACCTAGCTCTGTGCTGAACTGCAGGCTTGGTAAGGAGGCAGAATGAGTTCTGCAACTAGAGGAGGGCAAAACATGTAGCATTAAAAAGTCTGAGGTAGGCTTAGAATCTTTAGCAGCTCTGAGAAAAGGTATTTGTCTTAAGCAACCAATAAAAGGTGAATAAAATAGTTAAAATTCAGTTAGCAATGCAGAACTTCAAGGAGCAGAAAAAAGTCAAATACATGACCTCAAAGGCCAGGAGGTAGGTAATTTACCTGATAAGGAATTTAAAGTAGCTGTTGTGGAAAAGCTCAATGATCTCTTAGAAGATACAGAAACCCACTTCTGAAATCAGGAAAACATAAAATACATGAAAAAATATGTTGTGATTCAAGAGTAAAAAACTATTAAAATGACAAATGAAAAAGTTATCAAAGTCTAGAGATCAAGAGAACACTGAATAAAATTAAAATGATGCAGTAAAGAACTATTTTAACAAAGTAGAGAAAAGAATTGGATTAGATAATAAGAACTTTGAAATTGTCCAGTTAGAAAAGAACAAAGGGAAAATGGAAAAGAGCAAAAGAAACCTATATGTTTTATATCATTGAAAGTAATGGTCTGTGAACGACGAATCCAGAAGATAGAGAGAAAGAGACAGAAATGTTAAGAACATCCTAGACCTATGGAGGGATTTGAATTTCCAAATTCAAATGGTCATAGGTAACCGAACTCCAATCCACATAAAACTGTCAAAATCAAAGACAGAAAGAAAATCTTCAAAGCATCAAGAAAAACGAAGTTTGTTACTAGGGAACCACATAAGACTATCAGTAGATTTCTCAGCAGGAACCTTCAGTCAGGAGCGAGTGAAATGATATTCAAATTGCTGAATGAAAAAGGCTGTAAACCAAAAATATTCTAGCCATCCAAGTGATTCTTCCAAAATGAAGGAGCAATAAAGATTTGTAGAGTCAAATATGAGCTGCTCTCAACCCCACTAGTCCTGCCTTATTAGAAGTGCTAAAATGAAAGATACTATTTAGTTTTATGAAAACAGAAGGAAATGTATAATGTTCCTGAAGCTTAGTTTTATTCAAATTCTGATTGTTCTGATATAGTAAAAAGACAAACTTTTGAAATGATAGTACAGCAGGTAGGTCATTTGCTTGTATGTGGCTAAATCAGGTTTGATAATCTGGCATGCCAAATAGTCCGCTGTGCATTACTAGGAATAACTCCTGAATTTAGAGCCAAAGGTAACCCTCTAAATACCACTGGGTATTATCCCAAAAGCAATAAAAATAAAAATAATATGACCTTTTAACAACTTAAGATTTAAAGAACTAAAACATAAAAATAATTAGAAATATAGTAATATTATAGTATTATATTACAATAGGAAAAGAACTAAATTATCACATCAAAAAACAAGGGAGGAGTATAATGGTGAAGATGTTTGCAAATGAAATAAAGTTTTTATCCAATAACATTGCATCTATAAAATCTAAGTAAGCTTATGATGCTGCATAATTGTTGTAGATTTTATTCTGGATTTTTAAAGTGAAATGAAGCTTTTATTTTTTAACTATGCAGTGATTACTGGAAAAAAAAATCAATTATCTGGTAAAATACAGTAATGGTAACCATAAATCAAAGCCCCATATAACAAAGTATAAAGAGAAATTACAATGGACTTTTATCAGTTTACAAAGGAAAGAAGCTAAAGGAGAGAGGAGATTGAGATAGCCATATAAATGAAGAAGATGGTATTTAGTCAATCTACTATTACTCTAAATGTACCTGGAATGGTTCTGTGAATAACATAAGCAAGATCCAACTCTATGCAGGCCAGGAAGGGATCCAACTTCCATTTTAAGAACACATATGGGGGCCGGAGAGATAGCATGGAGGTAAGGCGTTTGCCTTTCATGCAGAAGGTCATTGGTTCAAATCCCAGCATCCCATATGGTGCCCCGAGCCTGCCAGGAGCGATTTCTGAGCGTAAAGCCAGGAGTAACCCCTGAGCATCGCCGGGTGTGACCCAAAAACAAAAAAAAAAAAAAAACAAAAAAAAAAAAAAAAGAAGACATATAGAGTCACATTGAAGAGATGGAAAAAGATGTCCCATCAACGTAGAAATAAAAGTACTGCAAGAGCAGCTTGACTTATTAATCAAAAGAGAATTTTAGTCAAACATTTAGCAAGAGACAAGGTTATTTATTAATGACAGCATTCAGTCAAGAAAATATAGCAATGAGGGGCTCGAGCACAGCAGGTAAGACATTTGCCTTGCACATAGCTGACCTGGATTTGATCCCCATCATCCCATTATCCCCCGAATGCAGAGCCAGGAGTGACCTCTGCATACTGCCAGGTGTGGCACCCACAAAAAAGAGATAGGCAATATAGCAATGATAAGTGTGTTGCATCCTCTACTGCATCATCTAAATGTACTAAGCAAATAGTAACAAAGCTGACTGTAAAAATAGCTAATAAGTGACGTTATGCTTAAAGTTCAATAATAAATAGATCACTCTGACAAAAAATTGATAAGGAAACATTGGAATCATATTATACTTTGAACCAAATAGATCTAACAATGTAGAATACTCCATTTAATAGATAGAACATTCTGTAGAAGATATATTCTCATAGACCACAAAACAACTTTAAACACATTCTGGAAGACTAAAAATTGTACAAATTATTATTTGTGACCATATGATAAATAAATAGCATCTATTTGGGAATTGGACTGGTGGTCTTATATGACTACACTAACAGTTCTTTCACAGTTACTGTGTATATTTTGTTTATATATATTCATACATTCTTACATATACATACACATGTATAGCAGTAATGTTGGCAAGGATATATTTCTGGAATAATGGTTATGTTGTTTCATTGTAGACAGATAATACTTAGTAGTTAAAGCTTAAGTTTGCTTGACACAAATGCTGTTTGATAATGTTCAAATTGGCAAGACTTCAAAATAAATAATACTCTGGATAATTGAATCTTTTCAGTCAGTGCAACTCATTTAGATAGAGACATTTCTTAGATGTGTTACAAATTGCTTTCTTAAAATAATACCCAGAACAAAGTTTATGACTGACTAGTTGTTAACTACAACTTGTATTATCTTTTATTGTCCTGGAAAAAAAGGAATGATTCTCAGCTTCCTCCAGGCGTTTCAATAGAGGAGGACTTTATTACCAAATTATTGAGGCCTTATAATTTTAAGAACTGGTTTTATGAAATTACAAGTTTTTCCTCCTGGCTACCAAGAATTGTAGTCTATGAGCTATAATGTTGTACCTATGGTTATTATATATGTATATATTTAAAAACCCTAAAACTTTGAACCAGAGAAATAGAACAATGGGTAGGGTATTGGCCTTGCATTTGGTCAACCTAGTTTGATTCTTGGTATCCCCATATGGTCCCCAGAAGTACAACCAGAATAATTTACGAGTGCAGAATTAGGAATAAACCCTGAACATCAACAATGTGCCTCCCTAAAAGAAAGAAAAGAAAATTCCTACATCTTATACAAAAATTCCCTTTTTCGTTCATCTTAAGAACAAATTATCTCATTTGCCCATTCATTTCTTGCCATCAAACTAAAAGGGATCTGTACAAATGTAAATCTTATTTTGTTTTCGCAAAACAATATTTTTTTATTGTGACTGAAGTTCATTACACAGAATTATTTACAGTACATAGTGACAATGAATGAAGGGCTTTCCCACCACCAATGTTGTCCTCCCTCCACTCCTGTTCCCAGCTTGTCTTCCACATATCCCTCCTTTACACACACACACACACCCAGAATCCTAGTGTAACTGGTCTCCACCTTACAGCTTGTTATAGGTTGGGCATCTATTCTGTTTGGTGTTCCAGTCTGGTTATTTTCTATTTACACTACGTGTTCATATGACTGGTCCTGGTATCATTTTTCCCCCACTTAATTTATGAGGCTGAATGCTTTAAGTTATGCTATTCTGTTGGAGATAAAAAGGTTAAGGAAGGAAAAGAGAAGAAAAAACTTGGTATCAACTACTAAAGTAGAAAGAAAAAGATCACCAAATAATATCCACAAAAGTGGAAAAGAAAGAAAAAAGTGGAAGAAAAAAGAGAAGTGAGATAATATCAAAAAACAAACAAAAAATAAAGCAAAACAAAACCAGAAAAAGTGGCAGTGGCAGGGCTTGGTGTTACCCCACCATTTCTTTCTTTTTTTTTTTTTTTGCAAAACAATATTTTAAAAATAAAGAAGACTTCATAAGGGGCCTTACAAGTCAGATGATAACAGTATTATTTTCTCATACAGATGGGTGTAAAGTTGAACCCCTGAAATTTCTGATATGTAAACCAGAAGAAATCACCTAAAATATTTTAATGACGAGACTTATCTTACTGAATAAGGAATGCTTTTTCAAGCCAGTCTCTAGTTCTAACTTGAAAAATGTCTCGCGAAATTCACTTTGAAATGACACATTGAATCTCAATTGAGTTGGCACAGCTTTATTCCTTTATCCTCATATTTGTGGAAAGCATGTAAAAGTATGTGCACTTACTTTTATTTCTGCAGGTTTTCTGCTTCCTCAATCCTCCCACAACCTCAACGTTGTGGGATAGGCTAGGGAATTAGTGACATCTGAGAAATAATTTAAATGTGTTTAAAATTTTGCCCATGCTCTCCTGGGTACATTCTCTCCTATTCAATTATTCTGATGAAATGGACCACTGTGAGGTCTAGGATTAGGGGTAAAGAGGAAAACCAGAAAGATAGTACAGTGGGTAGGGGTAAGACACTTGACTTGTATACAATTGACTTGGGTTCAATCCCCAACAACACATGTGGTCTCTGAGCACGTCCAGGAGTAAGCTCTGGGCCCGATGTGTATAACCTCTCAAAACAAAAATTAAGTAACATAAACATGAGGAAGAAGCAAAGGGCTGTGTCTTGTGTCTGGTGGAGGCAATATTACCTCAGTGGCAGGTAGGGAGGGCTGTAAAAGAATGTCCACAACTCCAGTGCTCACTCCAGAACTAAGCAAAAGTTGAAAGTCATTATTTCTATATCGGCTTACAAAAATCCTGATTTCTGCAAATTACTTTTACTGTATGGCTCTAGTGAGTTTTATTCCTTAATGACTGGTGAGCATGGTATCACATTGACACAGGTGATTGATCATCCTTGCCAGCTGGATCTGAAGAGGTCACAAAATTTTGGAGACACCTTGTAGCCATCAAATCTCCAGAAGTGTCCAGGTGATGAAAAGTAATCTGTGGCTGAAGCACCTTAGCTTTGATGACAGGTTCAAAGGTAGGCTTGGGCCTGTGCTCTCTGAAAGTGACAGTGTAGAAAGAAAACAACTATTGGAACTTGCAGCATTTCTTTGTGGAATTTAAAAGTTTTAACTTTCAGGGCCAGAGCGATAGCACAGTGGGTAGGGCTTTTGCCTTGCAAGTGGATGACCTGGATTCAAAGCTGGGCATCCCATATGTTTCCTCAAGCACTGCCAGAACCTGGAGTAACCCCTGAGCACTGTCAGGTGACCCCCCCAAAAAAGAAAGGCTCGGGGTACCATATGGGATGCCGGGATTTGAACCACCATCCTTCTGCATGCAAGGCAAATGCCTTACCTCCATTCTATCTCTTTGGCCTCCAAAAGAAAGATTTAACTGTAATTTTTTTTAATTTTTTTCTTTACAGAATTATTTATAGTACATAGTGACAATGAATGAGGGGCATTCCCACCACCAGTGTTGTCCTCCCTCCACCGCCGTTCCCAGCATGCATCCCATATCTCTTTCCTTTTCCACCCAGAATACTAGTGTAACTGGTCTTCACTTTACAGCTTGTTGTAGATTATCTATTCTGTTGTCGTTTGAGATAAAAAAAAAAAGGATAAGAAAAAAAAGGAAGAAAAAATTTGGTAGCAACTACCAAATAAAGAGAAAAAGAAAAAAAAATAAATAAAAAAATGCATCTGTTAACTGTAACTTTTATTTGTGCTGAAGGGCCTGTAAGAAAAAGGACCCCTTTTTGGGTAGGTACAGAAAGGGATATTTTTTGTTTGTTTGGGGGTCATACCCAGCAACACTGAGCCCATACTTTTTGGTTCTTCATTCAGGAATGATTCCTGAATATGCTCAGTGGATCATATGGGATACAGGCGTGGAACCCAAATGAGTTTCATGCAAGACAATCACCTTACATGTTGCACCATCATTCCAGGCTCCAGTTTGATTTTACTTTGAAAGTGTTGCTCTCTGTATTTGAAAAAAAAATGAAATCAGTAGGATTTTTATCAGTGGTTTGATGAACAGTTATTAATAAACAGACCTTGCATGTTATTTGATGTCGCTACTCTTGGAAGTTGGTTGTAAAAGGTACTAGAACATAGGAGGAATCAATTTGACATTAATATTTGTATGTGTTAATTTGAAAAACATGAAGATGAGCTGGCTACACATAATTTTATATAATTAGCTTATTATATTGTGTAGACCATTCCTCCAAAGATGGTAAGCTTGTGTTTTCTTAAAATTCTTGTATTTTTTTTGTTTGGGGGATTTGGGGGTGTGGAGCAGATCCTGTGGTGCACAGGGCTTTCTCATGATATTATGCACAGACATCACTCCAACCAGGGCTCAAAGAACCATATGGGGTGTTGGGGATTGAACCCAAGTTGCCTGCATGCAAAGAGAATGCCCTATTCACTGTACTATTTCTCTGGTCCAAGTTTTTTTCCTTTATAATGTCAGTTTGTGGGTGGGCTGCGGTGTGAGTTCTCAAACCAAGAACCTCATTCTTTTAAACAATGCTCTGTGTTTCTGACCTAGTTCTGCCCACTAGTATCAACATTTTAGAATTACATTTTACTTATTTTTGTAAATACCCTATTTTAATCACAAAAAATTATAGATACATGTTGGAAAGATGATATGGCAGGCAATTATGGTGCTTATTTTGCATGCAGGTATCTTGGGTTTGATTCCCACAGCCTTATTTATAGTCCCCCATGCCACTGTTGGACTTCATTCAAAGCAAAATATTCATTTTGGAACATGAAGAAGTTACACAAGAAAGTCTTCAGCAAAGTTGAGTGTGGCTTCCCAATTATTTTAAAATATACATATATATTTTTTTTGGGGGGGGCTACACCTGGTGACATTCAGGGGTTACTCCTGGCTATGTGCTTAAAAATCGCTCCTGGCTTGAGGAATCACACTGGGGGATTGAACTGTGGGATCAAACTGTGATCCATCCTGTGTCAGCTTCATGCAAGGCAAAAGCCCTACCACTACGCCATCACCTATTTTGGAACATGGAGAAGTTACACAAGAAAACCCAGCAAAGCTGGGTGTGGCTTCCCAATTGTTTTAAACACTGTGATTACAAATATGATTATAGTTGTATGATTACAGTCATGTAAAGAACACCCCCCTTCACCAGTGCAACATTCCCACCACCAATTTCCCAGATCTCCGTCCTCCCTACCCCCCCACCTGTACTCGAGACAGGCTTTCTACTTCTCTCATTCATTCACAATGTTATGATAGTTTTCAGTGTAGTCATCTCTCCAACTGCACTCAATCACTCTATGTGATGAGCTTCATGTCATGAGCTGTGCCAACCAGCCCTCATCTCCTTGTCTCTGAGATACTGTTAAAAATGTCTTTCATTTTTCTTAAATTGTTTTAAAATGGGTTTTATTTTTATTTATTTATTTATTTACTTTGGTTTTTGGGCCACAATCAGTGAGCCTCAGGGATTACTCCTGTCTCTGCACTCAGAAACTGCTTTTGGCTTGGCAGACCATGTGGGGGAAATTGAACCATCGTCCATCCTAGTCAGCTGGCCCAAAGCAAATGCCCAACCACTTGTGCCACTGCTCCGGTCCTTAAAATAGATATCTTAATATCTATTTAATATTTTTGATTTAATTAATAAAATTAATTAATATTAATTTTTTATTAGCTTAACTATTTTGTGGCTCTTTCTTTAAATGAAACAAAAGATCAAACTGTAAGTTAACTAGACCTAGTCAGAAAGGACAAAGAAAATGTATTAAAATGTAATAAAATATAATAGAGACAAGGATCAGGAGGACCAACCAGTTCATGGTAGGAAGCTTGCCACAAATAAAGGGGGAGTGCGTTGGGTCAGAGAAAGGACCACTATGAAAATAAGAGTTGGAAATGATCACTCTGGACAAGAACTGGATGCTGAAAGGAGGTAAAGTGATATGCACGATATTTAATAGCACTATTGTAAACCATAATGTCTAAAAAGAAATAAGTAGAGAGAAAGTAGAGAGAGTAAGAGCAAGAATGATAGCAAAGCCTGGAGTGATAGCACAGAGGGTAGGGCATTTGCCTTGCATGTGACCGACCTGGATTAGATCCCCAGCATTCCATATGATCCGTTGAGCCTGCCAGGAGTAATTTTTGATCACAAAACCAGATACACCTGAGAGCTGCCGAGTGTGGCCACAAAACAATACAAAAGGATGAGAGAGAGGGGGTCAGAGAGAGAGAGAGAGAGAGAAGGCAGGCAGAGAGGAGGGCAATGGTGACAGTAGGAGGGAAATTGGGTGAGACATTGGTGGTGGAAATGTGAAGTGGTGAAGGGTGAAAGGTACTGGTCATTGACTGAAATTCAATCACAAGCAACTTTGTAACTGTGTATCACATGGTGATTTATTAAAAATATTTATATAAGAAAAAAGATTAAAGTGTCAAAACTTTTTCTTACTAAAGATTTTTTTACGAAACTTAATAAATGATTATTAATAGAAAGAACAAACAACTGAATAAACAAATAAAAACTGACAGAAAAAAAGGACATTACTAATCTAGATCAGAATATCCTTCAGGGCCCGGAGAGATAGCACAGCGGTGTTTGCCTTGCAAGCAGCCGATCCAGGACTAAAGGTGGTTGGTTCGAATCCCGGTGTCCCATATGGTCCCCCGTGCCTGCCAGGAGCTATTTCTGAGCAGACAGCCAGGAGTAACCCCTGAGCACCGCCGGGTGTGGCCCAAAAACCAAAAAAAAAAAAAAAAAAAAAGAATATCCTTCAATAGAAAACCAAATATACTCTATTTGTAACAATTTCCATCACACTATTTTAGATAAGATTGGACAGGGATAAGGTGCTTGCCCTGCATATGGTTGATCTGGTCCAATCCCTAGGACCACATATGTTCTCCTACCAGGAGTATTCCCTGAGCACAGAACCAGGAGGAAACTTTAAGAACTGGTATATTTAAGACCGGTATAATCCAAAAACAGAAGACAAAGAAAGAAAAAGATTTTCTAGAGCCACCCACATAAACTAGTAGATTTTTTTAGTAGATTTTATTTATTTTTCTCTCATGTATGTTTGCCATTAATACATTTCTCTTTAATCAATCTACCAAATACTTGTTTATTTGTTCAACTATTAAAGTACCCAGAGAATCTAGAATGATTTATTTTACTGTCCGAGAACCAGCATCAGAGATTAGAGTAAAAGGATTATGGAATAATATTAAGAGGCATTAAACATTATATTCGTGTATAAAAAATAATGTGTGTGTATTCGTGTAACACTAAAATTCTAGAATGGGGAATAGGTGGAATTGAGGAAGTTGATTTAGCATTTAAACTTTTTTCTTTTTAAAGGGTTCAGATCTCCAAGAGAACTATTTATAATGTAAGTGGATGCTTTTTTTCTTGATGGTGATATAGTTAATTAAATCATAGAAAGTAATGAATAACACACCTAACATATTTTGCAAAGTTCTTGACATTAGGTACGTTATCTTTGCTATTGATAGTTTTTTGTGCACAAAGCCGAAGTTAAAAGAAATTTAGAAAATTAAATCATTTTTGAAAAATGGTCAACTTTAAATGCTAAATTTAAGGAATTGAAATTGTTTACGATTTGAACTGTTACCTGGGAAATCATTTCTTTTTGGTATTGCAACTAATTGCTCTAAACATTCTCTCTTGAGTAGAGTGAGTAATGATCACCTTATCTTTCTCTTCTTTTTTAACATCACCTCCCAAAGCCCTAAAGCTTGAGAGTTATGATCTAATATTTAACTTGGTATTTTGTATCTAGAAATCCGATTGGAAAAATGTTGCTGTAGATTAAAAATACCTGCTTTGACAGGCATATCAGGCTGATTGCATCATTCCAGATCAGGCACTGCAACTGTGCTGATATGGCATGCAAAGAACCCTTAGATCTCCAAGCTACTACTTGTAAGCATAACTGTAAGAATTCATCTTCATTTTGTTTCTATGCCTTTTCCTCATAGGTTTTTATACCTTCTACTTCTACCACTTCTATTACTTAAGAGTTTTTTTGTTTTGTTTTGTTTTGTTTTTGTTTGTTTTGTTTTTTTGCTTTTTATACTTTAGTTGTTCCAGAAAAAAGAAAGTAAAGGAATCTTTACAATTGTTCTATTCAAGGTAAAAGCCAAAGATCTTCGTATGAAGTTTTGCCTTAATTTTTCTGTAATTTTTTTCATTACAATCAATCATTTAAATCAGTATTGAAATAGCACTTTTTTCTGAATGCTAATTTGAAAAGTGAAATCTTTTTTAAAAAAAAAAAAAACAGTTGAAATAAGAACTCAACAAGTTTTTTTTTTTTTTTTTAAATAACATCAGCTAAGATCTAAGGTGTAATTAAGTAGCGGGGGAAATAGAGAATAATAATAACATACTTTTTAGCAAACTGCCTTTCTGTGGAAAGTGTTTATAATATTTATTAACATACTGAATTAGTCTTAACCTGCTAGAAAGGAGAGAAAATACAACACCTTTCAAAGATGCAAATTGACAATTAACAAAACAATAGAATTCTAGGCCTCCCTTTGCCAGAGGTGCAAATTGATAATCAGACTGCTGAAAAAGCTGGTTGTTCCTATTTAAAAGTTATCTTGAGATGAAGACTCCCCAAGGAAGAAGAGAATAAGAATATGACCACTTTATTTTGTGAAGTTGACTATGCAGTCTCTACTGATATCATTCTACTGCTCTCTGCAGTTTGTACTTGAAAACTCACAGCCAAAGGGAAGGGAGAGATGTGTGAATTCGCTTTCTGTTTGTATTTAATAGCACCGCTTTTTACGTGGATTGCTGGTTCTGCTCACTGCTCTGACCTTTACTTGGAGGTATTAAATGGTCCAGGGCCTGGCTACCTGCAGAATCTAATAATACTTCCTGAGTTTCTGTAGGACTGGACTGTTCTATTCCTGCTTACAAGTAGCAGTATCTCTCTGTGCATAGATCCTATGCTCAATTTCCCATACAGACACTGTAGATTTTGATTTTCTGCTCTTTAGTTCTATCCGATTCTTTCCTCTTTGTATCTTCCTGCAGTCTAAAATGTAGATTGACTTTGCTCTTGGGAGTCTCTGACAGTGTTGTCAAACTGAGCATTTGTATATGAAAGTTTTCCATTTCCTCACACTTCCATCCCACAATGGATCTGCATATCCTAGGAGCCAACTGCCTGCTAGATGTCAGAATACAAAGATAATGAAGGGGCCTGAGTTGTAGCACAGTGGTAGGACATTTGCTTTGCATATTACTGACTCAGGATGAACCTGGGTTCGATCCCTGACATCCCATATGGTCTCCTTAGCCAGGAGCGATTTCTGAGTGCAGTCAGGAGTAACTCCTTAGTGCTGCCCAGTGTGGACCCCCCCCCCAAAAAAAAAAGATAATTTCGATGAGTGCCTTTAGCTTTAAGGGGAGTGAACTCTGAACACACTTTTTATCTTGATCCTTTCTTTGTTTCTCTTTTTGTGGTGGTGGTGGGGGGGCATAGTTAGAGACCCACCAGGTGGAGCTCAAGGGTTTCCGTTGGTTCTGTGCACTGAGATCCCTACTGCGTGGTGCTAATGGGTCTATGAGGTTCTGGATATTAAACCAGGGTTGACCACATGCATGGCAAACACCTTCACTCTGTAGAGTCTCTCTCAGACACCACCTGTTTTCTTCATTTCTACCTTCCTTTAGCAAACCTCTGAGTGAAAATTGCATAAAGACCCTATCCCATGCTGCATGGGTAGCTCAGCATTCTTGGCGGAAACAGATTCCAGCTGTGCAGTTGTGACGGGAAGGGTAAAATCTCCCATCTCTCTCCCCTCATCTGAGGCTGGAAGGAAGAGCAAATGAACCTCAGAAGGCTCAGTTGTTGGAAAAGCCAAATATGTAATAACACAAAATTTACATGCTATTCATTTTAGATTAACATCTGGTTGGTGGACAAAGGATGATTGTCCTGAATTGAGGGGGAATTTCACCAACCATGATTAAAACATATATTTTGAGGCCATGAAAAGATGGAGCTGCACTTGTTTCTTTGTTATTTTTTAACTTTATTCATTCATTCATTCATTTATGTATTCATTTCTGGGTCACACCCTGCAATGCTCAGGGGTCACTCCAGGCTTTGCACTCAGAAGTCACCTCAGGCAGGTTGGGGGACTATATGGGATGCCAGGAATCTAACCAGGTCCCTCCCAGGCCAGCCACACGCAAGGCAAACACCCTACTGATACGCTATCTCTTCAGCCCCTGCACCTGTTTCTTTGAAGGATGGAGACAGGGACATGAGCTTGAAGGGCCTACATGGCTTGTCCCTGATAAATATATGCTCTTTGTTGAGTTACTGCCAGATTTCAGAAGCCACAGGGATTTGAGTGTTTTGGGTTCAAGGCCACCTAGTGAAGTATGTACCAAGATGTCACCTATTGGAGGGGCCTGTTGCCTCTTATAAAGGACTGACCCTGAAATAAGACTAGATTTGCACATTTATGAATTGTAGCTGAACCCAAACTTCATTCCAGAAGATGTTCTAAAATCCACTGTGTGTCTACAAAATGAAGGTAGGAGCCAGAGTTATACAGCTTAGTGGTTGGCTGTCGTATTGATCCTTTGGTCTGTTATTTCTGTACTGATTAGCTTCTCCCTGCGTCCACACCCTTTCGGCAGTTCTTGCATCTGCATCTTCTGGATACACCAGGCTTTTCTGCAGTCACAGCTTTAAATAGACAGAACCTCAATTTGTTTTCTTGAAGAGCATCTGCAGCAGCCCCTGGAGATCAGAGCTGAATTTCCCATTGCCAGGAGTCCACACCCCAAGTCTCATTCCCCAGTGTATGCCTGCACCTGTAGGCACAGTTTCCTGTCAGCAGCCACCAGCAGGATAGTGACTTTGCTCTCGGGGGGGGGGGGGTCTCCTCTGTTCCCACTTAAGTCTGTGCTGAGGTTACTGGAGTTCCGTGGAACAGTTTGCCAAGAAGGTGGAAGACACTCAGTGATTGGGCAGATCACCTTGAACACTGAGCTGCTTGCAATGGTTATTTATGGAAAGAAGGACCAGAGGGGCACTGCCAGCCTCTCTCTCATAACCCCTCTCTGAAACCCTGCCTGCAAGGAAGATTGAGGAAACTAACTGCTGTGCTCCCCGAGTCTTGTGAAGTATCTGAAACACCTTGTCACTTTCTTCACATGGGTCCCTTTTTTTCCTCTGCATCTCTCTGCTCCACAGACAAGCCTGAGATGGAAGGATGGCATCTCTGGGACTGAGATTTCTTATTTCTTATTTCTGAATGGCCAGCCTGAATTTGCCTCTGCAGGGCTCAGAGCTTGCTCTCCAGATCACAAACTGGAAGCAGGGTTAGCAGCTCAAGTGAAGAATGCAGGTGGGGGCACTGTACTCCCCATGCCTAGTAGTGTCACTTTGCAGCAGAGGGTTGTGGAGGCCAGTGCCAACCCCCACCCTCACCTCTGGCTTCTTACCCTCAGCCTCAGAGCTGGTGGCTGAGGGATCACATGCCTGGCTCCCTGGCAAAAGGGATCCTCCATGCCAGCATTCTCCGCCCTCCCATCTCCTGCCAATTCTGGATTCCTGCTGCAGGAGAAATCTTGATGGGTGTGGGCCTCAGTCCTGTGGCGCCTCCTGCAGAGCCTGGTACTGTTTGATCCTGCTAAACCCTGTTCTGAACAGGCCATTTCTCACTTCCTCAGGCAGAATGCAGCCTTTGCCAGGAAGAGTTCTGGAGTAGTTTATCTCCCTTTTCCTCCCTATCTCTTAGTCTTCTTTATGAAGAAATTCATAGTCTGAGGCAGAGACCTTGAAAATGTCTCTCAGCATCTTGCCCACTGCTAGGAATTCTCTCTCTTGCAATCATAGAACAATTAATCTCTCTCTGCTAGACATCCTTGTCTCTCCATGAAGCTCATTTTATCAGTAGAAATCACTGGTATGTTGGCATGTGACCACATCTCTGTGTACCAGGTATCCAGCAGAGTCACCATTGTTGTCATTGACCTTGTTAGGTTCATTCCAAGGGGTCACCAGAGTCTTTGGTACAGTCACTCATGCTTAAAGATTTTTAGCAATTTCCCAAAGACTTCTGTGCTATTACGGGTAGAGATTAGAACACATGCATCTAAGAAATGCCAGTCTCTTTATTTGCTATTGGTTGTTATAATTATATACATCATCATCCCATAATAGCAGAAATATCAAATCTCAGGCAACCATCCTAGCAGACTATTTTGGAGAATGAAACAAAAACATCTGGGGTCTTCTGAAAACATCTTTTTGTAATATTTGTCATTGTTTTGCTTTCATTGTCTGGAGGGAGGAGTTTGAACTACATGCATTGAAACTCAGCATCTACTCTTTTCTGTGCTTTGGAGACCATATATGTGCTAGAGATTGAACCAGGGTTGGTCACAGGCAAGACGAGTTTCCTAACACAAAGTATTTTATCTTCAGCTCTAGCTCTACTATCTTGTCATTGATTTGCTTGCCAAAATTGTTTCAGGATTTTCTTTAGGACCAAAGCATTGATTGATATAGAAGTGCTGTTCATAATCTTTATTTTGTGATTGTTTGCAAGCATGAAGAGCAGGTCACATAGGAGGTACCATGAGTAGTGGGCATGCTAAGTTTACAGTGCCTATTAATCATTTAAATGGACTTTGGAAGCAAGGATCAAGAGATAGGTCTGAGAAAAAAATTATGGAGACACAGAGAATATAAAAATTACAAAAGGCCAAGGCTATGGAATGTGTTGACCATTGTCCACAAACCGCACACAACCACTGTAGGCCCAGTCAGTCTAGGGCACTATTTTGAACCATGACTCTACAGTTCTTGCTGTAGTCACACCTCCACTATTGTGGCATCTTTTTTACTGAGTTGAATCTTTGGGTTGGAATAACAGTTCTTTCAGCTTTCACTCACTCTTCCTCATTAGCATCAGGTTCTTGTCTTCCTCCACCAGACACACCCTTTACTTCAAACTGAGACATTTCTCCACTTAACAGGATCTGCTGGCTCTTCTCAAGTCTTTCTTCTTTGCTTATACATCTTTGTTTACACCTAACCTCAAAACCCACAAGTCAAAATGCTCTTCATTTACTCTGTCCTATATACGATGCTCTTTTTCTCTCCTGCTTAATCATGTCTCTTGAAAGGAGTGTGTTCAATTCTCACATATGTTGGCAGATAACATAGATTTGTGGGTTCTTCAAGTGTTTGGATTGGAAAGAACTTATGAGCTTCTATAATTCAACAGACTCAACATTATGTTTTAGAGGAACATTTGATTTAATGATTGCTGACTTTTCCCAATTTTCCCTAGATGCTAATCTGTAGAATTTACTGAGTTATAATTTTCCTTCTGGGATGTTTCCCTGCCCCTGCCCACCATTTCCAGGCATTCACATCATTGTAATCCACACCCCTTGACTGGGAACTGAATTTATTGACTTATTTATGGCAAATGGAATACAGCAGAAGAAAGATGTCTCATTTACTTCTGGCAATATTGCCTACTAGTCCTACAATTTAATACAAGTAAAGAAAGATGACTCTAGCTTGCATAGACTCTAGGACTTACATCTGTAACATCCATGCTATAGTTCTTATGATATAATCAAGCTTCCTTGACTAGTTCTCTTTTGTAGATTTTAAGAAAAATAATTTTATATGAAGGTAATTTATATAGATATAGACATATCTGTATTTGTATATACATAATAATTTATCATTTATATACATATATTTGTATATGGGGATTTATATAAATATTACTGTATATCCCCATGTGATTAAGAAGTCTTTTGTGTGTGTGTGTGTGTGTGTGTGTGTGTGTGTGTGTGTGTGCGCGCGTGCGTGTGTGTTTGGGCTATACCTGGTGATGTTCAGGGATTATTCCTGGCAATGCACTTAGAAATCACTCCTGGCTTGGGGTACCATATGGGACACCAGGGAATTGAACCGCAGTCCATCCTAGGTTAGCACTTGCAAGGCAGATGCCTTACTGCTAGCACCACCACTCCAGCCCCTTCTCTTTTGTCTTTTGATAGCAGGTGCAGAAATTGTTTTTTTAACATAACATATAATATAATTAATATAATATAATAATACATGTAAGTGAAAGAACATTTCTGATTAAAACACAAATTTTTTTATCATAATTGCTTACATCTTTCACAGTAGTATTTTAGGTACATATTAACATTGAATCAGGGGAATACCCATCACCAAATATGTCCTCCCCCCATCCCAATTTTTTTTCTGCAGCCCATACTCTCCACCATCACCCCCCCCCCCCGGCTGCTGGAGTAGGTGGTCCCCTCTTTGCCTAGCTTACTATTAGTGATCATATATCTGTTTGGTCCTGGTACCCTCCCTTGTTCCCCCTCTATTTAAGAGGCAGAGCTAGATAAATTGAGTTATGTGGTTTTGTTTGAAGGAAAGAAAAGCAATAGATTAGGGTACAAAATAAGAAAGAAAAATAAGTCAAATACACTGAAAATGGGCGAAGTCCTTCTAGAGGCTTTCAACCTCAGTTTGAGAGAGGATGTGAAAAAGGTAATTGAAACACCACAACAATACAGAAAGAAATATCAAATTAAAAATCCAGTGAGCACTACAGCAATAAAGACAAGCACCACTCAATAGTCTTGGTTCTGAAATCAAATCATGCTGGAGTGCAAAAAGAAAGAGAAAGATAAGATAAAATAAAATAAAATAATATTGGAGACATCTACTTCAATCTCTACACCAAAATAAAGACGTCAAAAAAAATCAATCGATAAATATGTGGAAAATGATTGTTTTGTGCTTTTTTTTTCCCCTTTTCTTTTTCCCCCTGCATAGGCACAGTAACTATTGGGGATATTGTAGAGGGAATTCCCTTGGCCTAGGAGATACAGGGTTTCTCCACCCCTGAAGTATACTGTCATGGGATTAACTGTAGACTCCTTGCATGATCATTTACTCTCCCCTTGGTTCTTTCGTGGTGTATGGAAGACTTCTACTTGGATGGTAAAATCAAACCTCTGTATCTAGAGATTTTGGTGACTGTGCAGTTCAAGTAATGGAGCTTATGATGAAGTTTTTCTTTGTGGTTCTAGCAGTTATGCTTCTTCAGTGTCGTTTTAATCCATCTTCTGTAGTTGGTGGTCTTGGGCATTATGTTGCTCCTAGAATGGAGCCTGGGATAAGGTCTTTCGCTATGTTTCCGGAAGACCCGTTCAGTTGCGGTTGTCTCAGTCAGACCTCTGGAATTGGAGATCTTGTTTGTTGAACAAATCGTAGACCAAAAGCTAGGCTAGAGCTTTTTGTTGCTGTTGTTGTTGTTGTTGGTCCCTGGACACGTACTGTCCAGTCCTGGTTGTAACAACCAGTCGTCTGTATATAGCGATCTTGGCTTTTGCACAGATCAAAGGGTGACGTGTTTTCTGATTTTGTCTTATCATTAGCTGATGAGGAAGGACAACTTGCTCTTAGATCAATTTGTTCCCATTTCCTCATTGTCAAGTTATCTATTTAGAACTGGCACAAGTTGGCGTCAGAGCAGCATTGTGAATGCCCTGGAGGGGATTTGGCTCCTGGAGCTGTTGTGGAGAACTCTGTCGTTTTTTATGTCTGGGATCCAGAAGTCAAAACTGGACGGTCAGTGTCTAGTTCCCTGGAGCCTAAGTTGTTTCCACATGACATACGTTCAGGGTGGGAGATGTCCCTGTGTTGTAAACAAGTATGAGTTCTTATCCCTAGTAGATAAGAGCTTGTTTTTACACGTACAATTTCCCCCTTTATTTAATATGTCTTTGCAGGAGGCAGTGGTGCTACATTATATTGGTGGTGGATTTGGGGGTGAAGAGAAAAGAAAACAGACACCTGACAAAAACTAAGGATATATATGCTCACACATATATAAAGGAATAAAAGTCTTTTTAAAATAATAAAAAAAATTAAATGAAAGACGTAATTATAAAAAAAAAGACATAATTAAAGGAATAAAGTGGGGCTGGGAGAGATAGCATGGAACAAGGCATCTGTCCTTCCTGTAGAAGGATGGTGGCTCAGATCCCAGCATCCCCCATGGTCCCCTGTGCCTACCCGTTGCGTTCTCCAAGCATAGAGCCAGGAGCACCCTCCGAGTGCCGCCAGGAGTGACCCAAAAAAGCAAAAACAAATCAAATAACAAAAACTAAAACAAAACAATACAAAACAAACAAGCAAAAGAAACTAACAAGAATAAAAAAGAAAAGAAAAAGAAAACAAAACAAAGAAAAAGGGAGAAAGTGATACCGGAGATCACTTTATATTTAGGGAGAAAGAGGATAAGAGGCTGTGTTATATAGATCTATACTTATGATGAAATATAGTCCTTCCCATTGTCTTTTGAGATTTCCTTGTGAGGTGTGGGTTCCAGACAGGGAGTTCTTGGGTAGAGTTCTTGCAGTGGGGGTCCTTTGGAGCTAGTTCCGATATCAAGCCACAGTCCACATTAGGCAGAGGTGATTAAGAGGGCCACACTGCATGGGCCAGTCAGGGTGTTGGTTGTATTTTCTTGCCAGGAGCGAGGTGAAAGTTTGAGTGGGTGACTCTTCACTTGGGTTGTGGGTACTGGCTCATTGGGATTAAGAACTGAGGGTGAAGAGTTATAGAGTGGTGGGGATATCGGGGGTGGGATTGAGGAGTGAAGGACTAGTCGGATTTCTGGAGGAGAGAGAGGGAATAGTATATGGAAGGGCTTATATAGGGTATAGGTATGGGTTATTTGTGGTTTAGGTTTGTCCCTTAAGGAGGATTACTATCTTTGTGTGCTCCTGCACACATATAAACATATAGAAGTTAGCTTAGGTGTATATTAATGTAGAGAGGTATGGAGGGCAAGAGGTGTGCTAAGTACTAAGTATAGTACATGTAAGGAAAGGAAACTAATAGGTCCACTTTTGGATATATATAGGTTTCGTGTCTCGAATACTGACCATTGTGTTAGTGAGGTCTATCTATATAGGTGTTTACCCTTTTCAGTTTTGTCCACAGCACCCTATATGTCAGCTTTCCTTTCCTATAGAGGAGGTAACCATGTGGTTTTTATTTGACAGATTGAATTGATGATAGTGAGGAGGAGAAGTGGAAGAGGAGGGAGACAAGAAGAGAGAATAGGAAAAACAAAACAAACCAACAATCAAACACCACCAACAACAAAAATACAAAGTAATGAGAAGAGAGGGTATAAGAGCAAGGGCATGGTAGTTTGGTTGAACGTTTTCATTGCTTAGGCCCTGTGGTAAAAATCCGTAGGCCTCGGTTGTTACTTCAGTGATCTGGATGGTCATGTGCTTCAGGTCCTAAAAGAAGGCATAATCTAGAGATAAAGGGTATGTTAAAGAATTTTATCCGGCCATTTTCATGATTCAAGCAGAATATGGTGCCTCGTGTGACTGAGCACCGAGGTACCACCATAGGATGTTCACACTTTGTATCCAGGAACCCCTGGTGCCGCCCCCGGAAACCTCACAGACGCCACAGAAATTGTTTTAATGCACATTCTTCAACAGAGAGATAATCTATGTTTGACTTCTTTATCAGGTTTGACTTGCATTGCCTGTTTTCTGTTAGACTATTAAAATAGCATACTGCAATATTATTACTAACTCTTGGATAGGACACATCCATCATTTCAAGGAACATTTAAATTAAATTGGATGTATATATATAATTGACATATTTTTGGGCGATTCCAATAAATCATGCAGTTACCAAATATGTCTAGGGATTCTATATTTACTTATCTTTCACTTGTTTTGGGGGGCCAGAGCAAGAGCACAGCAGTAGGGCTTTTGCCTTGCATGTGGTCGGTCCAGGATGGAACTTGGTTTGATCCCCAGCATCTCATATGATTCCCTGATCCAGGAGCAATTTCTGAGTGCATAGCCAGGAGTAACCTAAGTGTCACCGGGTGTGGTCCAAAAACAAAAACAAAACAAAACAAAAAAGAAGTCCAGATATTTGTGACTCTACCTAAAATGATGCAAATTTAATTTAAGCATCCAGATATAATTATTTTATTATAACATTTCTTAGTCAAATGAAAAACCTATATATACATATGTATGATATGTGTGTGCATATATGTGAAATGAGAAAGAGTACATAGGTATACATAAATTTAAATATACTATACAAATATGTATACACACAAATATATAAACAATATAGAAATATATAAAGATAGAAATACATCTAGGGTATTTGGGAGGGTTGGGCCATACCTGTGGTGCTAAGGGGTTACTCACTCCTGGCAGGCTCTGGGACCATATGGGATGCCAGAAATCAAACCAGAGTCTATCCAGGGTTGGCCACATGCAAGACAAGAGCCCTACTGCTGTGCTATCACTTTGGCCTCTTAAAGGGTATATTTTAGGAATTCAGGATTCACTTACATCCAGATAGAACCATGCCAAAAAGATGAACACTTTCTACTTGTTGTATTTTTATATTTTATTTTGAGGTTAAAATATCAAAGATAAATCAATATCCATTATGCTAAAGTTGTTGGAATTTTACAAAGACCTTCTGAATACACACACCTGCATGTGAAAATGAATACTTGTATGTGTATGATTTGTATCCAAATTCTTCTTGCTTTTAGTTTACAAAACCTATGCAGTTGATCTATTGCCCAAAATAGTTATTTGTTGAATGGTTGCTGGAAGTTTGGTGTTGTCTCCTTGAAAGTGGAAATTTAGAGTGTTTGAATCATGATTATTCTGATATATCATAAAAAATATAAAATATATTTATGGTTTTCAGGTGTTATAGCCACTGAGATTGTTGCTTTTCATCAATAATCCAAGCACTGAAGGCATTTGGGTCTACTTAGTGAGACCGCTGTCATGGTAAAAAGTAGAAATAGTCCATGATAATTAAAATTGCCCTTGAAGGAAATACTGTTTCTGATAACTAATACTGGCTTTGGATATCAGGATTATTAAGACCTTTTGCATCCAATAGGAGTAAATTGGAAACTTTTGCATGATTCTTGTCTCTGTGTCTTCTACACCGCAAAAGATGAAGGCAGCTTCTGGCTCATGACTTTGGGAAAGATGTCAGCCTTCATGGTGAAGAGTCTGGGTTCATTACTCCCATGATCTGTGGTATTGGCCATGAGGGAAATTATTCTGGGCAAAACTGTTACGGTCTTAACATAGTAGATAAAATGCACCTGAATTCCACTGAGTGCATCTAAAATCACAGAGCCAAGATGGAAAAGTGGAAAGAAATGTCAAAATCATAGCCTCTAACCTTCCAACATTAAAATCTGAATGCTGGGTTCTCAAGACTTGTAGTGATATGTAGACTATGTTATGCCAAGATGCAGGACTGCACAGATAGGCAATAGACTGTAAGTCACAAAGTAGGAATGTTGGAGGGAGATTATCTTTTGGAGGAACTCCTCCTACTGGATGGCTTCCTCAAAGGAAGAGGTCTGTAGAGATTAACAGTAACCACTGTTTCTTGGTTCACACTCTAAAAATCCATTATGCTGGCAGGTTTTGACTATATTATTGTGACCTGGTTTACTGATTAGTGGATACGTTGTTTAGTCTTATTGCAAGGATAATGCCCTATTTGAGTCTAAAATAGCTCATATATCTCTCTTGATTTTAGTAATAAATTGCCACTAACCATCAGGTAAAAGTTCATTGCACAAGATTCCAGATGGTGCATTTAACACCATTTTTTTAGACTTCCTGTAACTAGCTAATGCATATAGTTAATTGAAGATACATATTAATTCTATATGCTTCATTGCACCCTCCTCCTTGTTACTTCAGATTTTTCCCTTTTCCAAATGTATTGCAATTGTTTTTCCTGAACCCACAAGTTACCACCAGTAGGATTTCAGTCTCAAAGTTCTGTCAACCATTGTGGACATTACATTGTGGGAAAATTTCTACATTACGTTTTGAGTTATTGGGACCTTGCTACATATGATTCTGGGAACCTCAGCCTCCCAGAATTTTTTTTCTCCTTGCTGTTCATAAAAATGGTTTACATTGCTACTTGTTGCCTTAGGGAAAATGCCTCTAGAATTTTATTTCTTTGAGATTATCTTGGGGGAAAATTGAAAGATTATTTTTGTTCTCCTTAGTCTCAGCAAATTTAATACTGCACAAAAGGCAGAGAAGGGGTTATAAAATCAAGGATAATGAGGGTAAATATCAATGCAGAGGAGGAAAAATTGTGCCACTAAAATATTGCAGAACTTGGGAAGCTCTGGGTTGCCATAATCAGAAAGAATGACTCACTAGGGATAGATCAGTTTTCTTTTATTGAAATTAATTTATTAAATGGTTTTATGTCCATGAGCCAGTTGGGAAGGCATTTCAGGAAAATCCAGAGAGTTGCCACGTGGAATGCCTAATGTTTGTTTACTTTGAATTTATAGGCCTCTTTTCTCTGGAGAGGGGCTGTGTGGAAAACTTGGCATATTTTAACAATAGACAATAAATTATGCAAGGAGAATTCTCACTAGAGTAGGTTATAATCTCTAAGGCTTTTTAACGTACTGGGCTCTGAGCACTTTAAATCACAAAGGAAAAATAGTTAAAGTCTGAAATTCTGACCTAGTTATATACTGAGATTGATACTGACTCGGATCCTTTACTCTTTCTGACTCAGGTTTATTGTTCTGTATCACTTACTCTGACATTTTAAGCGAGAAGCTCAACTTCAAATGTGAAGTGTGTTGTCCATTATAAGATACTATGTCATATTACCCCCAAAATGGGACTGACTCTAGACCCCGGTAGGAAAGGACGGGGAATAGCAAAAGAAGGATGAAGATGGTTTAGGAACGTACATGTTACCTGACAACTATAGCTCTCTCTCTCTCTCTCTCTCTTTCTCTGGGGTGATTAAAGGTAATGGAGACTAGTACTTCCATCATTGTCTTCAGAGAGCTAAATACTAGAAACAGTGTGTAACTCTTGGGAACAAGTCTATTAGGATTATATTAATATTAATATTGCTATTAGTGCAACCACAGAATATTGGGGCTAAACGTTCCATGTAGCTAATTTTTTTTTACTTTATTGCTTACTTAAATGGAATAAGATATTCTCTTTTAAAATCATTTGGAGAGTCAGAAAAAAAATATTTGGAAATACTTATTCATTTTAGGAGACTGGAGACTGGAAGAGAACTTTGTAAGATTTCTCTCTTGTTTATCAACGTGCTGAATTTTTTTTTCTATGTGATATTTATTCAATGTTACTTCACCCCCAATACTGTCATTCCATTACTTTAACAGGTTTATGAATTCGTATACATAGTTGCAAACGTTCACTGCTAAGGCTACAGTTTCACTACTATGGATCTCTTAAGATCCATTTTATTTTACTTAAAATTAACTTTAAAGAAGAAGGGGCCTTTTAAAACATGGGAGGGATGGGCCTGGGGAAATAACTCAATATAAGAGCACAAGTGTAATCCCAAACCCCAGGTGATCTTCTGAGCACAGCTGTTAGCAACCCCTCTACGTCTCATACTTCAAAACCACTGGTGTGACCCCCCACCCCCAAAAAAGAGGAGTAATGTTTTTGGGAAGAACAACCAATGGTATTTCATTGCTAGAAATCTGCAGCTAAAACCAAATCTGGCATTCAGGATTCATTTGAAAGCTGGGGTTTGGGTTTGGAGGACCTGGCAGTGGTGAGTGAGTGCTCAGGGCTCCAGACCCACAAATACTGTATTCCCCCAATTCTGAAGATTCTGAAGTTTACAACTCTGGGAAAACAGCTAGAATGCAGAAGACAACCCTCAAAGGATGCAGTGAACCGTTTGGGTAGGATTTGAAGTGATTCTGGAACATGAAAAATATTGAAAGAGGAGAGGAGAGATTACTCCTAGTCAGGTATAATCAACTCAATGTAGGGGTGACTTGTTCCCATTTTTAAATAAGCATGCTACTGCCATGGGCCACATTATAGTTCATGATATGAAGGAATGGAAGCATGTGTAGACTGTTTTATTTGAGGGGAAGAAGCAAGAACTTTCAGGAGGGGAAAGCTATCTGAGACAAGGCTCAGCATTGATTACTCTGAACAGAAAGCCCCGGTGATTTAAACAAACATGACACTATCCTCGGAAATATGCATCACCTTAGAGAAGCCTCCTTAAATATAAGCATCCATCATTGTTCTAGATTCTGGCCGAATTATAGGTAGGATCCACAGTATTAATTACAAGGAAGAAAGATAAGCAAATGAATAAAAAAGTCTCTAGCTATATTTTATTCTTGTGTAAGTGAAAGCCAAGCCATGAACTACCTTTATGTTTAGGACTACTGTTTGAAATACAAATCATAAATCCAAGAACAACCTTGCAGATAGGGTGACAAGTGGGAGAGCCCAAGGTCCTCAGACTCAGATGAGGATGAAACTGGGACAGGAGCTATACCGTGGATGCCTGAGTTACCAGAGAGGCTTTGAGGATACTTTGCTGGCATCTACAGATTCTTGGGATTCTGTATTTCCCTGTTATTTATTTGTTTGTTTGTTTGTTTTGCTTTTTTGGGCCACACCCTGTGATGCTCAGGGGTTACTCCTGGCTCTGCACTCAGAAATTAATCCTGGCTTGGGAGACCATATGGGATTTTGGGGATCGAACCATCCTAGATCAGCTGTGTGCAAGGCAAATGCCCTACCACTGTACCATCACTCCAGCCCCATGTTTTTTTGCATAGGAATAAAACATTTAAATATAACACATAGTGGAGATCTTATAATTTATCACTGCAACCATAATATATACTTTTGTTTTGGTGTGACAACTGTGACAGCAGTTGTGCCGAGGCTGCCTGCTGTCCACCCCAGCTCTGTCCCTTCCTTTTAGGAGAGCATGCATTAGAGATGGGGCGGGTCCTATGATTTTAGTATCAGGCTGAAGCTGTCATCAGTGTTTTGAACATTCCTCTTATTTGGTTGTGCTACTCCTGAACAAATTATGAACAGAGGCAAGTTGAAGAATTTGGAGGACCAGATATTTAAGAAATTCAAACAGTATAAAATAAAAGCAATTTCTGCTCATTAAGAAGCTAAATGCCATGGGATGAAGTCTCAGATAAGATTTTCTTTGGAATCCTATGGAAAGATAATACGAATTTTCACCATCACTATCTTAGGACATTATTCTTAATATGTTTTTGTCTATATTATTTTCTTGTCTCAGATATAAATGAAAGGATATTTCAAAGTTTTTATTTAATTTAATGTTTATTTTCATAGTCAATTTATTTGATATCACACGTAACTTTGGCTTCTGTAATCTAAAAGCAATAAATTAGGGGGTAGAAATATAGTATAAGCAGGCAAGGTACCCAAATTTGTTCTCGGGCATCCCATATGGCCCTCTGAGTGCTGCTGAGAGTGACCCCTTTAGCACAGAACCAGAAGTAAACCTTAAGGACAGCCAAGAGTGGCTCTAAAACCAAAGGAAAAAAATAAAGGAGCTAGTTAGAGGCAGCAAATATTAAGTATCACACTAAAATCAGGAAATCAGGACTAATTTTAGATCCAAATATACTTTCCTGTTCCTTGTTTTTTTTATTTTTTTATTTTGGGGGGGGGGAGGCTCATCCAATGAAGTTCAATGGTTATTCATGGCTCTGCATTCAGATATAACTCAAGGCATTATTCTGAGGTCCATCTGAGATACCAGGGATCAAACCTAGGAAGGATTCATCCAAGGCAAATCCCTTAGCTGCAGTACCATTTCTTTGGCCTCTCAGAGTTCTAAATATTCTTTAGTGAGGACAAATGATTTATGGCAAATTTAATGTCTACAAGCCACCATATTCTCTTCAGACTAGCTACATCACACAAGACTTTCATATTCCCGGATGACTAGGAATTTGGGAATATCTGAAATTATCTCTGATGAGTTCTTCTATCATAAATTTGTATATTCTTACAACACCCTTGAATTGAATAACTGAATGTGTTTAAACAAGAGGGTATTTGTGGAAACTATTGGTTTGTAGTAGAGGGGGATGCCAAGCTCTCTAGTAAGAAAGAGAATCTTTAGGAAAAAATGCTGCCAATTAGAGTTAGTCTAAATACTGATGCTACTCTAATAAATGCTCGGATGCATTGCAGATACTGTCTATATTTTAGATGTGATTTCTTTCACTTTGAAGTCTCTGGAGATCGATGCATACATTTATGTTATGTTAGAAATCTCTTCGCTAGATCATTTTCATTTCCTGATAAAATCCTGGGCTTTCTTTCCCTCTTAGCATTGCTGTGAGCACATTCCTGATGGAGATGCACCACTCAGAAGCAAACTACACTAATTCCAAATTTGCTTCTGTGCATGTGGATGTTGTCACCTTTGGTTCTCATCTGGGAGGTGGGTAGTAGAGGAAACCCTGCTTCTCAGAGTGTGAGCACTTGAGGTACTCAGAGTTACTTTTGAAATGGTCCTCTGGGGACCCAGAAAGTGAACAGAAGAAACAAGGGCTTTCTAGTTGAAACTCAGGTTTCCCCTTAGAGTGAGAGACCAAGGATATTCATGCTCATTTCACTGAGAGAAATGAGAGACATACAGACAGATAGACACAGACAAAGATGGACAGAGAGAGAAAGACAGAGAATGAGAGACAGAGAGAGACAGAACTAGCTCTTCTCTGGTGCTTTTGTTTGAGTCTATACTTGGAGCATCATCAATAAGGCAGGAATGAACAAGGTAAGTGACAGTTGTTAGGAAAGGCTCAGGGCCGGTCCCCTAAAAGTTTCCAGTACCAACTGTGTTTGGTTTTTATTTTGGTGGAATTTAAATATTCCATAACCTCAAACATGTTCAAAATAGCTATTTCATATGGCTTTTTCCATTCTATCACTATTAACTGTCAAGTTGTGTAATTTCTTTCACAAAAACCCTATACAGGTCAATTAAAACAGAAGCTCATTTGATCAGGTTGGCATTTGGAGTGGGGGAGAGGTAAAGACTTGGCATGATCAACCTGGATGCTTCATAAAGGCAGAAAAAGCCTAGATAGGGATCTATGCTTTGTATGTACAATGAGTGGATGTGTCCTGAGATGTGAGAAATGAAAAGGCATGTGTGAAACTTGTACACTCATAGTTCTAATGGCCTGCAGGTAGTCCAGTGTGTGTTTCTATAAGAAACCTTGATAAACTCCTTCCTCCCACTTTTGTTTCTTTGTTTTTACTCATAATTTTTTTAACTCCTATCTTACTTAGCAATCCTTGGTGTGTTCGTACCTTTTCTGTTTCTGGCAGCATGTGCCAGAGTATCTAACCGTTGCATGATTCATGTTGTAGCTAGAGATGCAGCTCAATGAACTTTTAAAGGGATTACAGTGCATAGAATACCAGGGTGTAATGATTGGTGTCTCTGATGGTCAGCCATTGAAAGGACTGGAAGTTTTGGTCACCAAAAATATAGTAACAGTTGGGGCCTGAGTGACAGCACAGTGGTGGGAGTTTGCCTTGCATGCAGCTAAGTGGAATATCCGGGGTTCAATCCCCAGCATCCCATATAGTCTCTCAATCCTGCCAGGAGTGATTTCTGAGTGTAGAGCAAGGAGTAGTCTTGAGCACCTTTGGGCGTGGTCCAAAAACCATATATATATATATATATATATATATATATATATATATATATGAACAATTGAATGATTTAGCCCCATTATCTAAATTGTAATAACATAAAATTAAATCTTTTCTTCTCTTTAAAAAATGAAAAAATGATGAAGAACCCAAAGCAGATTTCCCTTCCTTCAAAGGAAACCTAAATCCTTTCCCTGGCTTGAGCATTAGAAGAACATTGTATGAACGCATATATGAACAGCACCTGCATTTTAGCTTCCCCTCTGTCAGCTTTTAGTGGAAACCTAAACCTATAATGTTGGAATGGTGGGGACTCTCTGAGGGAACCTTGTTTTGGGAACATACTGAGTGTAAGTAGCGTGGGTACATTTACATCACCCCCAGCCACACTATCTGTAGTTATGTTGTAAATAGTATGAAGAGGATGAGGCTGATTCCTCGGAGCAAACTGACTGGCCCCTGTTATGTCACTGCATGTTTTGGGGTTAGAGGTCACAGCACACTGCAAACCTTACCTGAATCTCCAGGTTCTGGGAGTATGGAGTGAGTGAGACAGAAACCATTTTGCAACTGGTCCATGGAATTTCTTTCTTTTAAATATTATGCCTTAGAAAAAATCTGAAGATTCCCCCTCTCATTGTACAGTCTGAACATTTTAGATGCTATTACTAAAAGCAAGGTTTGTGATGAAAGAATCTTTTCTCAACTCTTCAAAATAGGAAGGACCACCAGAAAATTCCATTAACTGCACCATTGGAAAGATTAATCTCTTTGCTCTTGTGTCTCTGCTTCTGACTTTGAAATCCCCCCCTGTAAATCATATTCTGTGAAAAACATTTCTTTCTATAAAATTAGTGATAATAGGAAGAAGGAATCATTTTATATGTCTTTAAGGAGTGTACCTTCAATCATAGCAGTTTCTGGGATCACCCAATAAGTTCCCCTTCTCATGAGATCTCATTTTACAAGTGAACAAAACTGCTTAAGATCCTTTACTGTAATAAAAAAAAATAAATGCAGACAGGGGTAAGGCAGAAGGGAAACTGGGGACATTGGTGGCAAGAGATGTGCACTGGTGAATGTAAGGGTGTTGGACATTGTATTATTGAGAATCATGAACAACTTTGCAACTAGTTCACAATGATTTAATTTAATTTTTGTTTTTAAAAAAGGAAAATCAGAGAAACCCTGTAATTCTTTTGGTATTAAAAAGTATTTGCCACATGACAAGGCTTCAAATTAATAGAAAACTCTAGTCATGATTCCAAAGTTATATTTATATATATATATATTTATCTCCATCAAATTTTATATAGGCAATTTTTTTCCGAGTCAGTAAATCTTAAGTTATCAGTTTTCTTTCAGTCAAATCCTGCTGAACAGTATCTTCCTCCCTCCCACTCTAATATCATCTGTCAATTTGATGAGATTGAGTGAGACCAATAATCTCGGGAGATTCTGACTCTCACTTGTCCTTGTGCTATGTCACCAGTGTTCACTTGAACATCAGATGATAAGTCTGAATGGTTTCTGACCTCAGCCAGCCCCTCACTTCCACCTCTCACTTGGGTTTCTATAGCTGTCAGCTAGTACCTTACCCTATCCTAGCAGGTGCTCCTGAGAGTGTTGCTGCAAGAATGACAGTGATTATTTGATGGCCTTTGTGTCAGTATCACCCCCACTGCTCTTCATCCTGTGCTGGGTGATGTGTGAGATGGTTTACCTCACAGCAGACTATCTCCATTTCCCCAGCAACAATGACCTTAGGACTCAGCCTACCAAGAGTAGCAAGCATTTCAGCATTGGGGTTTTGAGATAAACACAGTCTGCCATCTTTCTTCCAGATTCCTTCCAGGCCAAATGGCAGCATCATTAAAGTCCTAGAGAATGTTTAAATGGTTGTCACTGGACACAGACCTTTTTAATTGGTTACTGTTTTTCTGAATTTCTTGCTTCTGTGTTGGGTTCTTCTATGTACACTTTATGTGTATAGGATGAGCATTAGCAGGTTTTTCTACATCTCTTCATTTCTATTCTACACCAATAGCTCCTTAGAGTAATCTCCGTAGTTATAGTCATTTTCTTCCTATCAGAGAGTTTCTAACTATGTTAATGAAAGTTAGGCAGGTTGCAGAGGCATTCGTGCGATCTACCTATGCTGTAACATTTAAACAATTTATTTGATCTCTCTTTAGCTTACCTGCTCATGCCTTTGGAACATCGATGTTGACCTTGTTGAAACTTTATCTATAATTGTAAGTCCCTCAATAAAATCTAACAGAAAAATGGCATTCAAATTTTCAAGTGATTTATTAACCCCTTGAATACTTGGTGCCATGCAGATAGGTTCTTAGAATGCTATGTTCATGAATGCTTGCCCACAATTGCCCGTATCCTATGAATGCTTGTCCACAATGCCCGTATCCTATACATTGTATTTCTTTTATAAAAAAAAAAAACACTAATAAATAGTAGTGAAACAGGATACACATGAGGTAATCTTGAGTCTTGCCGCTTGTTTGATGAAAAGTGACATTGGGTCCTCAAGACTCTTGTAGTTCACTAGCTACTAACAAATTGTACCCCCTCTTTTTTTTACCAAATGGTTCTGTGACCTTGACTTTTGATATCGCCTAAAGCCTTCCATTTTTGTTTTTAAATATCAAAAAAAGCTATTCCATTTTTCCCCCCTAACCCTCACCCCACCCTCACCTGTCATATGACCCATTACTAATCACCATTTAGAATCCTGTTTGGGAGTTCTGGGATAATTCTTGGGAAACCTAGGTGTTTTCCCTCTCTCAGGTACCTTCCCAGACAGACTCTCAGCTGTCTAGAGGCACTGAGAAAGCCTTTTTATTATCTTTCTCCATTTCAGAGGGAGCTCTAAACTATTGGGACCTTGCTTTGGGGGCATCAGAAGGTATGGGAGACAAGGTGATTGAGTACATAGGAGAGTTGGGGCTCCTTCCTTGGTCCCTGCCTTGGCTGTAGCATTGGCACCTGACTCATCCCACACCCAATTCCTGTTTCTTCCAAGGTCTCCCCTGATAGGTGGATACACTTTAGTTATTTATCTCCAGTTCCTGGCACATAGTAGGCCAAAAAGTTCCTCATTGTCTTTGTCATTTACTAAATACCTGGTTGTGTCAAGGAACCAAACATTATCTCATTCACAGGAATTTTTTTTTTTTTTTTTTTTTTTTTGGTTTTTGGGCCACACCCGGTAACGCTCAGGGGTTACTCCTGGCTATGTGCTCAGAAGTTGCTCCTGGCTTGGGGGACCATATGGGACACCGGGGGATCGAACCGTGGTCCGTCCAAGGCTAGCGCAGGCAAGGCAGGCACCTTACCTCCAGCGCCACCGCCCGGCCCCTCACAGGAATTTTTAAGGTGCTTTCAGATATTCTATTCCACGGTCACTCTGCTTTTGATGAAGAAATAAAAATAGATACTTTTGGAGTCGTTTTTGGAAAAGAACCTTTTAGATGCATCCAGCCTTATGAGTTTGGAGACTAGGCCAAAATGACCATCTGTTAAAAATGCTTATTGGTTGTCTGCACGTGTTCCTCAGAGCCGGGAGAGGGCTGAGGTTTCTACACTGTTTGCACTGCAATACCTCAGCCTGGCAGCATTTGCCACAGTTTCCTGGATGCGGCATATGGCCTGGAGTCTTGCCCCAGGGACCAAGGCCAAAGTCTGTTGCACAGGAAGGGTAGTGACCAAGCATTGACTCTGAGCTGGGACTATCTCTGTCTCTTACTGTGGGAGTTTGCACTTCTGGAAGGGTGACTTGAGGTGTGCATGATATTTCTTTTTTTTCTGTCTTCACTCTGGAGATCCCAGATTCAGCCTGTGTGACCACCCAGGGTTTGAACCTCAGCTTCCAAAATGCAGTTCAAGCACTATAAATCACTGAGGCATCTTCTGGCAGGACCCCTTCACATGCTTTACTTTTTTCTCTTAAATTTTATTATATTTTAGGCATTGTGGCTTGCAATCCTGCTAATGATAGGGTTTTCTATATAAAACTTTCCAACTCCATCCCTTCCCCAGGGTAGAGATGAAGCATATAGTTTAAGTCTAAGACCTTATTCAGGTGTTTGAATATATGGTATCACCAAGGGAAAAGGAGGAAACCAGAGAGTTTTATAAAGTAGGGGATACTATTCCTTGATGGGTATATTTGGTGTAGGGGGGAAGGGGGTGCTTTGTTCCTTAAAAACAGTCAGGATGAACCCAGGTTCAAATCCCAGCATCCCATATGATCCCCTTAGCCTGCCAGGGGCTACTTCTGAGCTCAGAGCCAGGAGTAGTTCCTGAGCGCCGCCCTTTGTGACCTAAAACAAATAAATAAAAAAAAAAAAAGTAGATTTCCAAAGACATGCAATAATCTTTTAAAAAAAATAGGGGAGATAGTAGGCCCAATAAGTTTGGGCACCTCAATATGGATAGCAACTTTCTTTGCAGAAATTATAATACTATTGGCATGTTCATTAAAATAACTTCACCTATTCCAAGATGGGCTTTATTGGAAGATACAAGATGAGAATTGCTGTGAAGTACATTGGTAGAGATGGGATGAAGAAGGTTGTGAAGTTTCTGATGCATGCTATACATAACGGAAAAGTCAAAGGTGGCTCCCTTAATGCAAATAAATTTCCATTTCACATCATGAAAATGTCCACCTCTGACTTGCCCTCGTTGCTTTGCTTTATTTTTCAATGTTCTTATAAGCAAAGTGTTTAAATACCATGACAAATCTTTTTATGATCCATTTATCTCAGTGATGATGACCTCTGTCCGTAAACTACTGTTACTGAATAGTTGGGCAGTGAGGCTTAAGTCCTAGGGCATTGGTGAAATTAGTGACTAACCAAAACCCAATAGCCAGGATGCCAAACTAGTCATTAGTGCCCAGGCAATGTTACATTTAGAAGTATTTTGTGATTGTTTAACTAGAATCAAAAACAAACTAAGAAAACACTAGACAGCTTCAATTAAAATTCTTTTCCTAGGGGGCGGGTATACCCAGTGATGCTCAAGGGTTACTCCTGGCTCTGTGCTCAGAAATCACTCCTGGCTTGGGGGACCATATGGGATGCCGGGGATTGAACCACTGTTCGTCCTAGGGCTAGCTTGGGCAAGGCAGACGCCTTACCGCTTGCGCCACCACTTCAGCCCCCTAAAAATTTTTTAGATCCAAGGTTTCTCAGCCTTAGCCCATTTCCACTTTTGACCAGATAATCTTTTGCCAAGATAAGTGGCTCTGTGCTTGTAGGAGGAGACCTGACCTTGCCCTAGGATCCTACCTGTGCCCAATTCAGTACTGCTTGTAGTCACTGCCAGTGTCCATGGGAGATGGATGCATCAACTTCCAGCAAGAACAGCTATGCTATTCCTGGGTTAACTATTATTTTCCTTATATTTTGTGCAGTTTGTGGAGAGGCCCTGCACTTCCAGGATGCAAACAGAACTTCGGACATGCGTGGCACATACTCTGTCCCCAGCACCTATCTATCCCCTTTTTAAAGTAGAAAGATCCTGTTAGTGAATGATAAGGCCAGGAGATCGGGGTCTAGAAGTCAGTCTACATAGGGAATAGTTTCACACAAACTGTTTGCCAGGACCTAAGTGCCTCATGTGCTCCATTCAGAGCTTCATGAACTTAGGTTCTTACCTTTTTCTCTTTTTTTTTTCTTTTTTTGAGTTTTGAGGTTTAGAAGTCAGGTTATCATTATTCTGAATTTTGTTTCTTATCTATGAGGGAGCTTCATCCTGTTATACTTTCTTCAGATATTGCTTGTGACAAGAAAATCAGATCATTAAAATGAAAACCCTTGCAAAATTCTTTATGGTTCCGAACCCAAGCCTGCCAGGAGTAAACACAGTATGACTCTAAAACAAAACCCAAACTAACAAAAAGTTTCAAAGATTTTGCCGCTGTTAGCATGCAAAATAAAAACAAAAAGAAAAACAAAAACAAAAACAAAAAACAGAAATTACAGCAGTAAAGTGATTTACTTTTTTTTTTGGTTTTTCGGGCCACACGCATCTGATGCTCAGGGATTACTTCTGGCTAAGTGTTCAGAAATTGCCCCTGGCTTGGGGGGACCATATGGGACACCAGGGGATCAAACCGCGGTCGCGATCTTTCCTTGGCTAGCGCATGCAAGGCAGACACCTTACCTCTAGCGCCACCTCATCGGCCCCAGTAAAGTGATTTTTGCTTGAAACATTACTTCAGAGCTTTAGGAACACTCCTTGAAATAACTTGAGGAAACCCAGGACTCAACAGAGTAGGGTTTGAGGGGTATTTTTGTTTTGTTCTGTTTTTCGTTTTTTTCAAGCTAATAGTATCTTCTCCATGTAAATGCCCCAGATTCAGAACCATTGTCACATCTATTGCTTGTAATTTTTCTGAGTGCTGAATACTTAATGAGTTTCCTTCTGGTAGGAAGATCAGTTGTTATGGGACCAGATATGACAATAGTGACTCATCATCAGTCATTGGTTTTAGTGAATTTTATGACCCAAATTGACCTAATTTAGATATGGACATTCAACAGTGATCTAGGCTTTTTCTGTTTCCCCACTCCACATCTTTTTTTTTTTTACTTGCATTATAATATTTACATTGAGCACATGTTATACAATATTGCAAATGTCAGTGCATCTTTACATTCTGATGTTTTTAAAAGGAAGACTTTAGGTTGAGGTAAATTGCAGTTACCCCTTTTACAGTTTTAACTTTGAGGCCTGTGTACATTTTAAAATTTCCTAACAGATTAGAGTTAAAATTTGATAAGCATGTCTTCATCTAGCTACATGATTACTGCATAATTACTCAAGTATTTGGGCTAAGACAAAACCATAAATAGTATTTGTGTCCCTTCCCATTAATTATTAAGCATGTGTCTGTTTCAGAGAAATTTAATCTATATGTTTGATTCATAGACTCATAATTTTTCAAAATGTAATTTTGTAAGAGCCACTTCACATCTGTCATTTTTATGGCACGATGTATGTATGCGTTCATTTCTAATATCAGAAGGTCATGTTTCATAAAAAATAAATAAATACCGACATGTTAAACATGTCTTATCTAAGATATAAACTTGGTTAACTAGTCTCTGACATTTTCCCATAGGAAACTGTATTGCATGCCTGATTTACTCCCTGAAAACAGAATGGGTTAGGCAGGAGAGATAGGACAAAGGGCTGAGCACAAGCTTTGCATGCAGAAGGCCCTGCGTTTGATCTCCAGCATGGTATGGTTCCCTGAACACAGCCAGGGGTGTTCCAGAAGAGCCCTCAGGTGTGGTTCAAAAACAAAAATAGATACATAAGTAAATAAAAACAGGCTGAGTATATTCCCATATCATTGAACACAGGGCTCACCTTTCCAGAAGAAATAGTAGATCTTTGACTCATTTATTGGCTCAGAAATAAAGGCACGTCAACAGAAAACTGAGAAAATAATTAGCAGTTGAGAAAACTCTTGGAATTGAAAGAGATTGTCTAGTACAGGAATCCTTTATCGTACATAGAGGAGCCCCTCCTTAGGATGCTATGTATTGAATTAGCTCACTGTTCCATGAACCAAAAGGGTTCTGTACTTCCCTCCATCTTCACCTCCTTTAAGAGAGCTATTGGAAAAGGAGACACCACAGTCCTGCCAGTAGATATTGAAAGGCGCAGTAGTTAACTCTTCTTACAACCTGTGTATAAGCAGGAAGAAAGAACACAGCTTCATTATTTAGAGGAGGGGTAGGTAAGGTTAAAAAAATTTGCAAGCCATGAACAATCATAAGCTGCCAAAGCACAGTCTAGCAGTAGTCCTCAAACTTTTTAAACAGGGGACCAATTCACTGTCCTTCAGACCGTTGGAGGGCCGGACTATAGTAAAAACAAAAACTGTGAACAAATTGCTACGCATATTTCAGATACCTTATTTTGAAGTGAAGAAACAAAATGGAAACAAATACAATGCATGGCCTGCGGGCTGTAGTTTATGGACCACTGAAAGAGTCAGGAACAATGAGACATTGCCAGGCTCTTTGTCCTGGGGGATAGAGACTACCCAGGACGACCAGGGTCTACGCATGGATGCCAGTGCCATGATGTCTGAGAGGGCAGGATGCAGAGCAAACTGTCAGCAGCATGGCAAAAAGAGAGAAAGGGAGGAAAACCAGCTTGCACATGGCTGAGTGGTATTTGGTAATGGTTGATGATTATTTTTAGTTTTTCTAAAATGATGTTATTGTCTAGAAGGTAATTATTTAAGCAAGTGATAGTGCACTGGAGGCCTCATATAAGTACACGTATGGTCATATTTGTGACATTCACATAAATTCATACATGTACACATATATATACTCACAGATGTACCATGTGTGCATAGCACCTCCATGATCATGACCCACTTTACTCCAGTCTCCTCCTAGCACCTGAGCTTACCTGGAAGCCAGTTGCCTGGAGCGAAGAAACCTGGCATTGCAGTGTCCAGCCGTTGTCAGGGAGCTGAGGAGCAAGAGACAGAGAAAGGCCCTCTTGCTGTCCTCATGCCAAGTGGGAACTTCCTGTGTTTGACCCTGACTTTCTGAAGCCCTCATCGCTACTCAGCAGCATTCATACCAGTCCTGTGGCTGTAAAGGTTAGAATAGAAACACCGCTGTGATTATTTGACCTAGCTCTGGCTACAAAATTTCAGGAGCCTTCCTGAGCTTCTCCTCACACAGATACTCCACCATGGACAGTTCTTACCCATTTAGGGACTATTCTTGATTCTATTTGAAATTCTCATCCTGAGAAGAGGAACTGATTATCATCATCCCTGGAATAATAAAGTTCTAGCCAGTGTCTGTGTATATGAAGACCACTCTTTATTGTAGAAAGCTAAAAATGTAAACCAAGCAAGAAGATTCTAACTATGCAATTTTTTTACATCTCATTTTCTGAAATCATCTGTTTTAATTTTTGTGTTTAAGAAATGGTCATGGAGGGCCCGGAGAGATAGCACAGTGGCGTTTGCTTTACAAGCAGCCGATCCAGGACCAAAGGTGGTTAGTTCAAATCCCGGTGTCCCATATGGTCCCCCGTGCCTGCCAGGAGCTATTTCTGAGCAGACAGCCAAGTGTGACCCCTGAGCACTGCCGGGTGTGGCCCAAAAACCAAAAAGAAAAAAAAAGAAAAAAAAAAAAAGAAATGGTCATGGAGCCAGAGAGATGGCACAAGGTGTGTAATGGTTGGCCAATGACCAACCCAGGTTCATTCCCTGATGGTTCCTGTGATCCCTGAGCACAGAGTCAGGAGTAATCCCTGAGTAACATCGGGTACTATTACCCAAATTACAAATATATAAAAATAGGGGCCAGAGCAGTGGCGCAGAGGTAGGGCGTTTGTACACAGCTGACCCAGGACGGACCACGGTTTGATCCCCTGGTGGCATCCCATATGGTCCCCCAAGCCAGGAGCTATTTCTGAGTGCATATCCGGGACTAACCCCTGAATGTCACTGGATGTGGCCCCAAAAACAAATAAAAACAAAAAACAAAGATGTAAAAGATATATAAAAATAAGCAAGGTTTTTGTTCTCTCAGATATTTTAACTTAAAGAAGGTGGAGCATAATGCTAGAAATAGCACTTTTGTCTCTATATCCAAATTATAAATGATGTGCAGGGAGTCTCTGTGCTATCAGCGAAGATCACCCCGTGTTCTCTGTGCTTCTGACTTAGAAGCATGTTCTGCTTTCTTCTGGGTTGGTACATTTTATAGGACAGACATTTTATAGGCACATCCCTTAGAGTTGTCCAGAAAATGCTTTACAACCCACAGAAGTATTTTTCTCCTATTCACTCTGAATTTGCTCACAATGAGTCTGGCCTTTTAACTCTGATATTATCAAAAAGGAAGCACTGCCGGGTAGATTTTGATTTTATAGATTCGCTTATTTGCTTTTAGCTAATTTAGTTAGATTTGCCACTGTCTTAACAATACTTATTACTAAGAAAGTATTTTGTCTGAGGCTAAATCCTTGAATTATTAGAATGTTAAGATTGGGATCCCAAAATGTTGTCCCAAAATGTTTAAATGATTACTAAGACTGGCTGATGTTCCAGTGTGCATAGACTATGATAGTCCTAGCATTAGTACAGTTCACTCCAGTGAAACATTTTTAATAACTCCACTAAAGAAACTTGTATAAGTCCTGTTTTAAATATTTCCAAGTACAGTTTTAACCAATTTGTACATTGCAGTAGTCAAATCTGTACTTTTAGAAAGAGATATTTTGGCAGAGGTCAAAATGGATGGTTCTAGAGTTGACATCACTTGGCATCACCCAGATCCTACAATGCCTTCAGAACTGTCAAGATTCTGTCCTATAAAATGTACCAACCCAGCAGAAAGCAGAGCATGCTTCTAAGTGAGAAGCACAGAGAACACCAGGTGATCTCAGCTGATAACACAGAGACTCCCTGCATGTTATTTATGATTTGAATGATCATAGAAGGGTGTAGAGGGAAGATGAGGAGTTGGCAAGGTCTGACGTTTTATTTTATATTTTATATATGTATGTGGAATAAGGGCTTAAACCTCAGCATATCTTATATTTGAGTCCTGAGCTCTGCCACTGTATTTCTTTCCCAACTCCTAATGTTCATTCTTTTTCAAGTCAAAAGCCAACTTTTATTTTAGTAATTTAGTAAAAGAAAATTCATCACATTGTTAGCATAGTTTATCATAATACATTTGTTTTCAAATGAAAACAAAGTTATAGGATAAAAAGCAAAGAAAAAATATAAAATGGAAGGGAAGAGAGCAAAAAGCAAAAATATAGTAGCAAGCTCATTTGTGAAAATTATTATATCATCAATGAAGTCATTAATACAATGGTAGAAAGCATAGTAAGCTCCTATTATATGTCCAGTCTGTTAAATTGGAATGTTCCTTTAGGGATGACAGTATCAAACAAAGGCAGTTTTCCAGAAATTCAAAGATATGATACAATAAATTTTAGGGTCATATACTCAGCTGCAGGCATCCTAGAAGAAGGCCCGGTTTGAACATGGCAACTGTATTTGTGGGCATAGTTACAGCTTTCAGGCTTTTCTGGAAGAAGGGAGATACCAGGGAGGGGACCTGCACTCTACAAAAAACACCCTGGTGATATCAACCCAACAACTGGCATACCTGAAGTGTGGTCGGATTGATGCTTCTTCGGTGAATCATAGAGGGCCAATGATGAGGCAGGGCCATCAGGAAAAATGGAGATCTGGGTGATGGAGGCAGCTTGTGTGACTTCAGCAGGGCAGAGGCTTGTCTTGCTTTCTCCTTCTGAGATATCCAGCTTTTTGCTGTGTGATGTGTACCCATGACCTTTGATGGTTTGGTTTACTTCTCGTTTGAGAAAAGAGTGAATCTACAGAGTTGGCCCTGTTTAAACATAACTACTTGGGAGCATGGTTCAAAAGTCCAGCTTTTTCTGAGTTTTTAGGTTTTCATATTCTAATCAACACTTTCCCTGTAGCTTTCTTCTGCCCTTTGCTTTTTGCTTGTGCCACCCCATCTTCTCCCTGTGCTTATGCCTGGTGTCCTTGAATTATTCTGAGACAAGGGTTGGGAGACTTACTACACGTGTATGTGTAGATATTTTGTAAGAGAACCTTTATTTTATATTTGTATCATCCTCATTAACTTCTTTCGTATCTCTGAAATACTTTACTGACTATAGATAGTTTCTTTGTCCGAGGAAGAGAATTCTAGAACACGCAACCCAGTGCTCTGGATTGAGATTCAGCTCTGTCCCTCCCTAACTCTTGCCAACTTTAAAATGCTTTCAATCTCTGAAAGTAAAAGTAAAACATTTGAATAGATGATACATTTGAAATCACATAGGAACACAGCATTTTCCTACTCCATGTGTGTGTGTGTGTGTGTGTGTGTGTGTGTGTGTGTGTTTACTCAACATGTGTATATTTTCTACTCTCCCCATCTGGCATCTGCTTTACCACCAGCCTAGCTAGCTGTTCTGTGTCAAGAGTACTTTAGCCCTTTTCATTATGAAAGAGAAAGAAATGAAATAATATAAAAGAAAATCTTTTCCACCCTCTCCCCCACCTCGATTTTTGTTTTGTTGTTTCAAAGCAAAGTTTCTTGCCATTTACCTTTGCATTTGCATTGCTTATTGATTGGCAATTTTAAAATTGTTTATTGTGCTCTTTTGTTTCACTGTTCAAGAGCTAAAACAAAAGCTACCAAGCCCTGCGAGGTACACATTTGCATGCGGTGAGCGTTGCCCGAGGAAAAAGTAATTGCTAATGCATATTTATGTGGCACAAATTTGCCATTTGTTTATGCATAAAATTATCAATAGTGCAGGGCGGCCCAGCCGTAGAAAATGGTGACCTTTTTAGCTTAATAAATAGAAATCAGCTGTTATTGTGAAGAGATCAGCCATTTATTCTGTGTTGAGGGACATTGCCGGGAAAATGCAGATTGGGTTGGCAATATCATTAAATGGAAGGCCCGTGACCCTTTCCAGAGAGTCTATTATACTTTATCTAATAGGGGATAAATGACTCTGGTTGGCAAATGGAATAAAGAACAACAGTTCCCCCCTTTTTTTTCTTTTGTAATTTTATGGCGATATGGCTTTTAAGCTAGTAAAACTGAACAGGAAATTTCATGCTGACCTGTTGCAGAATTCTCTGAAAAACTATGTTTTAAAGTTGCATTTCTTATCTGTTGTTCTCAACTATTTTAATTTGTACCCATTGAAGCAGAAAAATAAATAAAATACTCTTTTTCCAGGAAAACATCTTTTCCTTTCTTTAGTTTTTAAAAGGTTTTCTCTCTCTTTGTCCCTCTTCCCCCTCTCTTTCTCTGCTACTTCTCTTCTCTCTCCATCTCTCACTCTCTCTTTCTCTCTCCCTCTCTCCTCATCTCTCTCTTTCTCTCTCTCTCTCCCTCCCTCCTTCACCCTTTAATCACCTACCTTCTTTCTGTCTGCCTTTTTTTGGCCTTACTTTTTATCTTTGCAATGTAGGTATCTTTGCATTTTATCTTCCATAACTCTATATTGATGTCTTAAAATTTCAAATGCACAAGATGTCCTCAAGACGAAGTTACTAATAGCTTGTAAACTAAGTTCTTTTCAATACAAAACTTTCTAAGTAATAAGAAATGGCATATGAAGTTACTCTGTGTACCCTTTAGTTTGAAGAATCTTCTGAAATATCAAGTTTTTCCATAAGCTAGCTCCTGTAAGTTTTGATTGTCCCACAGCTATATTCACAGATGAAGTGCTCTGTTTCTCCAAAGAGGAGGGCAAGGGTTTCAGGTGATGCCACCTCATATCCCTTTCATTTGACTAACATGTCATGTCTCTGGTATGTTAGTATTTCTGCCTCCTATGAAAGTTTTGTTCAACTTTTATCCTTTATGATCACATTCCCTAGAAAAACAACCATATTTGTTTGATTATTTTAAGTATGAGTGTGTCATATTCAATGAGGTCCACATTTTCTATAATGTTGAAAGAAAGGTCATGAGAGATTGGTGAGAAGATATTCTTTCCCCTGTGAGAACTGGGGGTGCTCTGTGAATCTGCCTGCATCTGCTCCCAACCAAGCACTTCATGAAGGCACTGTCCAGCTTTTAGGTTTTGCAGTGCTGGGTTTGAAGCCCTACATCTTTTTCTGTCCAACATGCCTTGTCTGTCACCTGAAACACAAACTTTTCAGGCCAAATGTCTCTCTTTCCTTCTCAATATAAAGGGTACAAATAGGATACAGAAACAGGGTATATTACTCCAGAAAAGTAATATTTTATGTCATTTATAAAGATATTGATTTTAGTAAATAGATTTATTATTTCTGCTGGGGAAGGAAGCAATGATTTAATGAGAAGGTTGAAATTCTGAGCAAGAGCAACAGTGATTAACCTAAAGGACATCTTCAGTTGGGAAAGATTCTTTGGGGAAAGAAACAATTTTACCTCTTTCTTCCCTGAATTTTCCAGGGCTTACAAAACATATTTCACTGTATCACCCCCCGGGATCTCTGAATAGAATAGAACAGATAACTCTGTGTTAATCAAAGTTGCCAAATTACTTTATAAGCTAATTTCTAAGGCAATGCATGGATTTTATTTATATAAAACCCAAAGCATATTTAAGTAAAAAGACTTAATAACTTTTTTGTTTTTGGTTTTTGGGCCACACCCGGTGACGCTCAGGGGTTACTCCTGACTGTGCTCAGAAATTGCTTCTGGTTTGATGGACCATACGCCAGGGTATTAAACCACAGTCTGTTGTAGGCTACCCCTTGGAAGGCAGGTAGATAGATGCCTTACCACTTGCGCCACTTGCTCGGCATCAAAGGTCTTAATAACTTAATACATTATTCAGAGAAGACTTTAGATTAGACAAGAACTAAATTTGGTGGTTTTTTTTCTTAAGGAAAAAACTATTTTTTTCTTCTACTCAGAGAGAAGACATTTAGCAAGGTGTTCTGTTAGCCATTATATTTTATAAGTAAGTTTTCAGTGGTTTTAGTAAGATGACCATTGTTCGATTTTTAGAATATGGTGTTTCCTGTTTCCTTAAAACACATAAAATATTATTGGTTTATCTGAATGTTCCTCCTGATAAGATGACTGAATTATCTTTATTTCACTTCTATGTAATTATATTGAGGTGCAAAATAATTCCTAATAATTCAAGTCAGTTTTTACCAAATGGTCCTATTACCTTAAAGGAATTTTTGTCTTTGCTCTTTAAATTTTTTCTTTTTTCTTTTCTTTTCTTTTCTTTTTTTTTTTTTTTTTTTTGGTTTTTGAGTCACATCCAGCTGCACTCAGGGGGTTACTCCTGGTTCTTTTTTTTTTTTTTTTTTTTTTTTTTGTCTCATTTTATTTAATATCTGCTAATAAAATAACCCAAAATTAATTTTTTTTTTTAATTTTTTTTTTATTTAAACACCTTGATTACATACATGATTGTGTTTGGGTTTCAGTCATAAAAGGAACACCACCCATCACCAGTGCAACATTCCCATCACCCAAGTCCCAAATCACCCTCCTCCCCACCCAACCCCCGCCTGTACCCTAAACAGGCTCTACATTTCCCTCATACATTCTCAATATTAGGACAGTTCAAAATGTAGTTATTTCTCTAACTAAACTCATCACTCTTTGTGGTGAGCTTCCTGAGGTGAGCTGGAACTTCCAGCTCTTTTCTCTTTTGTGTCTGAAAATTATTATTACAAGGGTGTCTTTCATTTTTCTTAAAACCCATAGATGAGTGAGACCATTCTGCGTTTTTCTCTCTCTCTCTGACTTATTTCACTCAGCATAATAGATTCCATGTACATCCATGTATAGGAAAATTTCATGACTTCATCTCTCCTGACAGCTGCATAATATTCCATTGTGTATATGTACCACAGTTTCTTTAGCCATTCATCTGTTGAAGGGCATCTTGGTTGTTTCCAGAGTCTTGCTATGGTAAATAGAGCTGCAATGAATATAGGTGTAAGGAAGGGGTTTTTGTATTGTATTTTTGTGTTCCTAGGGTATATTCCTAGGAGTGGTATAGCTGGATCGTATGGGAGCTCGATTTCCAGTTTTTGGAGGAATCTCCATATCGCTTTCCATAAAGGTTGAACTAGACAGCATTCCCACCAGCAGTGGATAAGAGTTCCTTTCTCTCCACATCCCCGCCAACACTGTTTATTCTCATTCTTTGTGATGTGTGCCATTCTCTGGGGTGTGAGGTGGTATCTCATCGTTGTTTTGATTTGCATCTCCCTGATGATTAGTGATGTGGAACATTTTTTCATGTGTCTTTTGGCCATGCGTATTTCTTCTTTGTCAAAGTGTCTGTTCATTTCTTCTCCCCATTTTTTGATGGGGTTAGATGTTTTTTTCTTGTAAAGTTCTGTCAGTGCCTTGTATATTTTGGAGATTAGCCCCTTATCTGATGGGTATTGGGTGAATAGTTTCTCCCACTCAGTGGGTGGCTCTTGTATCCTGGGCACTATTTCCTTTGAGGTGCAGAAGCTTCTCAGCTTAATATATTCCCATCTGTTAATCTCTGCTTTCACTTGCTTGGAGAGTGCAGTTTCCTCCTTGAAGATGCCTGTAATGTCCTGGAGTGTTTTGCCTATGTGCTGTTCTATATATCTTATGGTTTTGGGGCTGATATCGAGGTCTTTAATCCATTTGGATTTTACCTTTGTACATGATGTTAGCTGGGGGTCTAAGTTTAATTTTTTGCAAGTGGCTATCCAATTGTGCCAACACCACTTGTTGAAGAGGCTTTCCCTGCTCCATTTAGGATTTCCTGCTCCTTTATCAAAAATTAGATGGTTGTATCTCTGGGGAACATTTTATGAGTATTCAAGCCTATTCCACTGATCTGAGGACCTATCCTTATTCCAATACCATGCTGTTTTGATAACTGTTGCTTTGTAGTACAGTTTAAAGTTGGGAAAAGTAATTCCTCCCATATTCTTTTTCCCAATGATTGCTTTAGCTATTCGAGGGTGTTTATTGTTCCAAATGAATTTCAAAAGTGTCTGATCCACTTCTTTGAAGAATGTCATGGGTATCTTTAGAGGGATGGCATTAAATCTGTATAATGCCTTGGGGAGTATTGACATTTTGATGATGTTAATCCTGCCAATCCATGAGCAGGGTATGTGTTTCCATTTCCGTGTGTCCTCTCTTATTTCTTGGAGCAGAGTTTTATAGTTTTCTTTGTATAGGTCCTTCACATATTTAGTCAAGTTGATTCCAAGATATTTGAGTTTGTGTGGTACTATTGTGAATGGGGTTGTTTTCTTAATGTCCATTTCTTCTTTATTACTGTTGGTGTATAGAAAGGCCATTGATTTTTGTGTGTTAATTTTGTAGCCTGCCACCTTGCTATATGAGTCTATTGTTTCTAGAAGCTTTTTGATAGAGTCTTTAGGGTTTTCTAAGTAGAGTATCATGTCATCTGCAAACAGTGAGAGCTTGACTTCTTCCTTTCCTATCTGGATTCCCTTGATATCCTTTTCTTGCCTAATCGCTATAGCAAGTACTTCCAGTGCTATGTTGAATAGGAGTGGTGAGAGAGGACAGCCTTGTCTTGTGCCAGAATTTAGAGGGAAGGCTTTCAGTTTTTCTCCATTGAGGATAATATTTGCCACTGGCTTGTGGTAGATGGCCTTCACTATATTGAGAAAGGTTCCCTCCATTCCCATCTTGCTGAGAGTTTTGATCAAGAATGGGTGTTGGACCTTATCAAATGCTTTCTCTGCATCTATTGATATGATCATGTGGTTTTTATTTTTCTTGTTATTGATGTTGTGTATTATGTTGATAGATTTACGGATGTTAAACCAGCCTTGCATTCCTGGGATGAAACCTACTTGATCGTAGTGGATGATCTTCTTAATGAGGCATTGAATCCTATTTGCCAGGATTTTGTTGAGGATCTTTGCATCTGCATTCATCAGTGATATTGGTCTGTAATTTTCTTTTTTGGTAGCGTCTCTGTCTGGTTTAGGTATCAAGGTGATGTTGGCTTCATAAAAGCTATTTGGAAGTGTTTCTGTTTGTTCAATTTCATGAAAGAGTCTTGCCAAGATTGGCAGTAGTTCCTCTTGGAAAGTTTGATAGAATTCATTAGTGAATCCATCTGGACCTGGGCTTTTGTTTTTCGGCAGACATTTGATTACTGTTTTAATTTCATCAATGGTGATGGGGGTGTTTAGATATGCTACATCCTCTTCCTTCAACCGTGGAAGATTATAAGAGTCCAAGAATTTATCCATTTCTTCCAGGTTCTCATTTTTAGTGGCGTAGAGTTTTTCAAAGTAGTTTCTGATTACCCTTTGAATCTCTGTCATATCAGTAGTGATCTCTCCTTTTTCATTCCTGATACGAGTTATCAAGTTTCTCTCTCTCTCTTTCTTTGTTAGGTTTGCCAGTGGTCTATCAATCTTGTTTATTTTTTCAAAGAACCAACTTCTGCTTTCGTTGATCTTTCGGATTGTTTTTTGAGTTTCCACTTCGTTGATTTCTGCTCTCAGCTTTGTTATTTCCTTCTGTCTTCCTGTTCTTGGGTCCTTTTGTTGAGCATTTTCTAGTTCTATTAGCTGTGTCATTAAGCTACTCAGGTAAGCTCCTTCTTCCTTCCTGATGTGTGCTTGCAAAGCTATAAATTTTCCTCTCAGTACTGCTTTTGCTGTGTCCCATAAGTTCTGAGAGTTTGTGTCTTTATTGTCATTTGTTTCCAGGAACCTTTTTATTTCCTCCTTGATTTCATCTCGGACCCACTGGTTATTGAGCATGAGGCTGTTTAACTTCCAGGTGTTAAAGTGTTTCTTCTGAGTCCCTTTGGAGTTCACAAATAATTTCAGAGCCTTGTGGTCAGCGAAGGTAGTCTGCAAAATTTCTATCCTCTTGATCTTATGGAGGTATGTTTTATGTGCCAGCATGTAGTCTATCCTGGAGAATGTCCCATGTACATTGGAGAAGAATGTGTATCCAGGTTTCTGGGGATGGAGTGTCCTATATATATCCACTAGGCCTCTTTCTTCCATTTCTCTCCTCAGGTCTAGTATATTCTTGTTGGGTTTCAGTCTGGTTGACCTGTCCAGTGTTGACAAAGCCGTGTTTAGGTCCCCCACAATTATTGTGTTGTTGTTGATATTATTTTTCAGATTTGTCAGCAGTTGTATTAAATATTTTGCTGGCCCCTCATTCGGTGCATATATGTTTAGGAGAGTGAATTCTTCCTGCTCTACGTACCCCTTGATTAATATAAAATGTCCGTCTTTGTCCCTTACAACCTTCCTGAGTATAAAGTTTGCATTATCTGATATTAGTATGGCCACTCCAGCTTTTTTATGGGTGTTGTTTGCTTGGATAACTTTTCTCCAGCCTTTTATTTTGAGTCTATGTTTGTTCTGACTATTCAGGTGCGTTTCTTGTAGGCAGCAGAAGGTTGGATTGAGTTTTTTGATCCATTTAGCCACTCTGTGTCTCTTAACTGGTGCATTTAGTCCATTGACGTTGAGAGAAAGAATTGTCCTGGGATTTAACGCCATCTTTATTTCAAAATTTGGTGTGTCTTTTGGGTAGTCTTGTCTTAGATTAGGTCTTTCAGTTTTTCTCTTAAGACTGGTTTTGTGTCTGTGAAGTTTCTGAGCTGTTTTTTGTCTGTGAAACCATGTATTCTTCCATCAAACCGGAAAGTGAGTTTTGCTGGGTATAGTATTCTGGGTGAAGCATTCATTTCATTCAGTCTTGTCACAATATCCCACCACTGCTTTCTGGCATTGAGCGTTTCTGGTGACAGGTCTGCTGTAAATCTCAGGGAAGCTTGCTTGAACATGATTTCCCCTTTTGATCTTGCTGTTTTCAGAATTCTGTCTCTATCTGTGGGATTTGTCATTGTGACTAGGATGTGTCTTGGGGTGGTTTTTCTGGGGTCTCTTTTGGTTGGTACTCTTCGGGCATGCAGGATTTGATCACATATATTCTTTAGCTCTGGGAGTTTCTCTTTAATGATGTTCTTGACCATTGATTCTTCCTGGAAATTTTCTTCCTGGGTCTCTGGGACTCCAATGATTCTTAAGTTGTTTCTGTTGATCTTATCATAGACTTCTATTTTCGTCTGTTCCCATTCTTTGACTAATTTTTCCATTGTCTGCTCATTTGCTTTAAGTTTTTTGTCCAATCTCTCCTGCTGTATGGAATTGTTATGTATCTCATCTTCCACAGCACCAAGTCTATTCTCAGCTTCTGATACCCTGTCCCAGAGCTTATCCATTTTGTCATTCACTTCGTTTACTGAGTTTTTCAGGCCTGTTAGTTGACATGTTATTTCAGTTTGGAGTTTTGTCATTTCTGCCTTCATATTTTCTTGGTTCTTATTAGTGTTCTGTTCAACTCGATCCATGGTTTCTTGGAGTCTGTTGAGCACCTTCCATATTGCTAGTCTAAAGTCCTTATCTGAGAGGTTGATTAGTTGTTCAGTCATTATCTGGTCCTCAGAATTGTCATCTTCATTCTCTATGTCTGATGCTGGCCTGCGCTGTTTCCCCATTGTCACATTTGTATTGTGGGTTTTTCTACGTGTTGTAGTGGTATTCATTGTCTATATGATGTAGGCAGCACACTCCTCTGGCTCCTCCCTTTCTGGATGGGCTGACTTGCCTCTAAGGGAGGGGAGTCCTCCGTGGATGAAGCCTCACACTGGGTCAAATCTTAGGCCCGAGCATGTAACAGAGAAGACAGTCCAGAGAGAAATGTTTGCTTCTGTGATATAGCGCCGTTCTTAGTGTGATTTTTCCTTCTTGTTGCAATGGAGTTCTTTCCTTAGAAAGAGTGCACGGCCGCGTAGCGAAGCGGAGCGGCCGTGCTCCTCTGAGCCTCTTTTTGCCCCACTCGCAAGAGTTTCACGCAAGAGGACAGTAGACAGACATAGACAGGTCACACTCACAGTCTTTCACAGCTGAGCCCCACTGGGCCGGTGTACTTTCGCGGATTTTCCCCGCCTGGTGTCACACACAGGGAGCCTTTACTCCTGGTTCTATGCTAAGAAATCGCTCCTGGCAGGCTCGGGGGATCATATGGGATTCCGGGATTCTAACCACCATCCTTCTGCGTCTAAGGCAAACGCCTTACCGCTGTGCTATCTCTTCAGCCTCCTATTTTTTTCTATTTATTATTATTTTATTTTATTTTTGGTTTTTGGGCCACACCCAGTGGTGCTCAGAGGTTACTCCTGGCTATCTGCTCAGAAATAGCTCCTGGCAGGCACGGGGGACCATATGGGACGCCAGGATTCGAACCAACAATCTTGGGTCCTGGATCAGCTGCTTGCAAGCAAACACCGCTGTGCTATCTCTCCGGCCCCTCTATTTATTATTTATATTTATTTTTGCTTGGAAGCCAAACCCAGTGATGCCGAGAGCCTGGCTCTGTGCTCAGAAATCACTTACCAGTACCTGAGGACCGAACATGAAGCTGGTGATTAAATTAGGATCAAATGAGAGCAAATATATTAACACATACATTATCTGCCCCCCACATCTACATTCTTTTACCTTAAAAATTGCCTTATTATAGCAATGCTGGATTTCTTTAAATTCCAGTTATCTTTCTAGTTTTCTGACCTATTGACATGTAACAGTTGAAGAAAAATTGACCAACTGAAACTTGATTCTCTCAAAACTAACCTAAAAGAAATATTACAGTTTCAACAAACATGTCACAATTTTTTATATTTTAATTCAAGTTTTTCAAGTTTGGTGACAAAAGTATAAAAATACAAGCTCCCTCTTGTGGGTAAAATTAACCACCTATGGATTTCTGTGCTGCCCAAATATAACATATGGCAGAAATTCTCTTTCCTTGTTTGCGTAAATTCTACTGTCTCTTTTTACACCTGATGAGATGTGACATTTTATTTGACTTAAAAAAAAAAAAAAAAGAAGAGTCTAGAGTCCTTATTTTAATGAAAATAAACAAGTTGATGTTTTAATTGTCTGAATAGATATTGACAACTTTTATTTCCCTGAAGCATGCACAATTTCTGAGGTTTACAATTTTGGCAAGAACTTTTCCCATTTGGGAATTCTCTCCAGTAGAGTCATGACTGAAATAAAACTAGGCGGAGATCTCTCTTGGTCAACATGGTAACAATGGAATTTCTGTGCATAATAAGAAAAGTTCCAGTTCTGGAGTCAAGTCTCTCCCCACCAATCAGGTTCCAGATGGTCACAGATGGTCATAAAACTACTCAAATGCTATGAGTCTTGCGATCAACCAGAGCCCTCAGCTGTGGCATGATAAAATAAAAAGTAAATCCGAGTATTACTTAATTCTCCACGAATTAATTAAAGTGATATTGAAGAGAAAGAGCTGGACTTCAGGCTCTGCCTGCCTCTGTTGTCCAGCTACCAGCTTTCAGAAATCTGATTGTGGTTCAAGACAGCAGCCTGCCAAAGTCGTTTCTGTTCAGCCCAGGAAACCGGCTAACAGAGCCAGAGTTCCAGTCACTCAGGAGAGTGGCCAGGGCATTCGTGATGGAGGTGAGCTGGGCAGTACACACACAAAGACATGGAGCAGGGAATGCGGTGCCAAGAGAGTTGGACGGCTCCTGCTAAGCCATGACTGTGTTGAGCTCTGCTGCCACACTTCTGAGTGCAGTGAATAAAGAACCACAGTGGGCAGCTGAAGAGATCTTACAAAGCATTCGAAGAAGTAAGAGCCTCCCTTAGATGCTACCTTTCAAAATTGCTCTGCAGGTTATTTACCTAAACTCCCACAAAATAGACATCTTTGAAAAGCACTACTGTGTATTCCTGTAAGCATATAACTTCCGCGCAAGTTCCTTTTTTTATGAATATCAAAGTGATGTTTATTTCCAATTATATGCTCTATTCATACATGTACGGTTATAAATTTGTTTGTTTTGAAAATCTTAGACATTGCTTCTAAGATTCTCTGTTGATGTGTTGACTGCAAAGAAATAGTGCACCACTAATAATCACTTTATTATTTTATTCTAGCATTCTTCTTGCTGATGTCACGATTTCTGTTTGAATTTGTTTACAAGACTCCAAAAGTGGAACAGGGAATTTTGGCGCTGACTCTGCACTGGGTCAGAAAAAGGTAACCTCCTAAAACTACACATACCTTTGAAAGATAAGTTACATCATAAAACAAAATGCAAGCTTATATACCTTCTGGTCTTTTTAAGTTTCATTAGTAAAATACCTGGCGTATGATTACAAAAGTAGCTTTGTATTCAAATGACAAACGGCTTTGCAATTATAATTACAGAAATTATTATAAAGGAAATGTCTCAACTGGCAGATTATTTTCTTTCTTGAAAAAAATGAGATATATTTCTTGAGATTAGAATTTTTTTCTCTGTTGGACCCTCTTATTTGATTAATTTGTTGTTGCTTTTTTGTTGTTGATATGAAATAATTATTTGAGGGCTACAGTGGGTAGGTTGCATATTTTATAAAAATTTCCATAGACTATTAAGTATTCTAGGTTATGCTTCTATTAACATAAAAATGTAGGTTTTGTATTTATTTATAAAATTTTAATGATATGTATGTTGTTTTTGTTTTTATTTTCTGAGTTACACTCTTGAGAAGAGTATTTGAAAGTTTGACTATAAATCTAGAGCTGAAAAATTTTCATAATCAATTTGTGGCTGATTGTCATTTGTGTGACACAAAAGTTTGATGTTAAGAAATCATACTATATAGAAAAGAAATTATCTTTGTTGATTTCTAAAAGGAAAAATAAAATTTAGTCTTTTGGGAAGATGAACAGAAAAAATTTGCAAATATGCTCATGAATTCTTACAATTTATGCTTATAAACCTTCAAGTCAAGGGTTTATATATATGTATATATGTAAAATATAATAACCCAGGGTAGTTGAAACATTCCTCGATATAGTTTAATATAGACTGCTAAATAGAAATCAATGCATTTTCTATTAACAGAACTGAATGTGTCACAAATGAATTATTGCAAGTATGGGACTTTTACAGAGTTACAAGTAAAATTACAGGTATAAGTAATAATAAAAAATGAAAAAGTGTAACTATTTTAGCAAATCTGAGAAATATAAAGTGTTACTATATTATAAGCAAAACACTAATAACTTAAAGAAATAAGATGAGAGAAAATGTGACATAGTGGCTGAACCCTGGATTAGATCTTTGGTACTGAACAAAAGACAAAATCAGATAATCAGAACTCTAATTCTAGTAGGAAAAGCAAACAAAAGAAATGTAAAATTGTACCCTCTGTAATGTCTAATTAGGAAACAGAAGTTTGAAATGATAATATTATAGTGAAGATGTGGGGAAATTGGTGCTTTCAATAAAAATTGGAAAAGGTTCTCTATTCCTTAATTTTTTGAGGAGGTAATTTTATTATTTTTGTGAAAACCCTTAAAGATTTTCAAAGCCTTCACAACATTTCCTCTTTCAAATTTTGGGGAGGAAATTGACTATAAGGAATCCAATATAAAAAATATTATCGATTTTATTTGAGTAAAATGTATGCTGTAGCTCAGAGATGTGCCACAGCCAGCAAAGACCAAATTTTGTTCTAGAGAAATATAACAATAGTTAGGGCACTTGCCTTGCCTGCAGTGAGCCAAATTTGGTTCCCAGCACTGCACATGGTCTTCCCTAATCACTGGCAGGAGTGATCCCTGAGCACAGAACCAGAAGAAAACATATCCAGGTGTACACCCCCCAAAAAAAACAAAGAGACCAAATATTTCTTCCCTTATTCTATTACTTTGATCACACATAACTTTTTTTCTAGTGTTTAGAAATGTCCTGCATAGATATTTTATGAAATGCTGTCCATGTTTTAGTGGAAGAATGAAAGATAGACAGGAGAAGACCATATCTTCTCCCTTGATTGACTTCTGAAAGATGTCTACCCTCCCTAAGACCATTCTGAAAAAGAGTAAAAATAGGGGCCGGAGAGATAGCATGGAGGTAAGGCGTTTGCCTTTCATGCAGGAGGTCATCGGTTCGAATCCCGGCGCCCCATATGGTCCCCTGTGCCTGCCAGGAGCAATTTCTGAGCCTGGAGCCAGGAATAACCCCTGAGCACTGCCAGGTGTGACCCAAAAACCAAAAAAAAAAAAAAAGAGTAAAAATAGCACTTTATTCTGAAAGACCAACGAAGGTCTATTACAGCAAAATGAGAGAAAAGATTTTAGGATCTAAAAGTATCTTGCTATCTCACTTTTGAGAATCTAACTATGGCAGATCAATTTTATGAAAATGTTTATTTTTTAATAAAATTGTGTATTTTCATATTTAACATATTATTAAGAAGACTTTGATTTGATTAAACTTTCTGCAGCAGAATAGTGCTTAGAAAAAAATCGTCTGCATTCATCCAAGCAATCCAAGACCTTAGAATAAAATTTTCAAGTCTTGTGAAATTATTAAATAAAAACCAGTCTTTTTTTTTAAATTATATTTTATTTTTAATTTATTTTATTTTTTATTTTTTTTATAATTTTTATTTTGATCATAGTGGCTTACATATTGTTGACAATAATATTCTAGGTACATATTTACATAAAATCAAGGGGGATTCCCATCCCTAAATTGTCCTCCCTACACCTCCGTTTTTGTCCTACCTCCCATTTCCTCTTCCCTCCCCCCCAGGGTGGCTAGAATATGTGATCCCCTCTGTATTTGACCTACTACTTAGTAGTCTTGCATCAGTTTGGTCTTGGTGCCTCCCTTATTTCCCCCTCTAAGTGGGGGCAGGGCTAGCAGTTCAAGTTGGGTGGTTTTGCCTGAAAAAGAGAAAATGAGTAAACTGGGGTAAGAGTCTAATACCCCAAAAAATGGGCAGAATCCTTCTAGAGGTTCTCCTCATCGATTTGGGAAATGAAGGAGAAAAAAAGGTGAATAAAAACCAGTCTTAAATTAAAACCTTAATAAAAATAGTCATAATTCACACTAAAAGATACATCATATATTTAAATTTATGTGTACCCAAATATCTATATGTGCATACATTTATTTACATGCACAAATATATAGGAAATATATAAAATTAATTAAAATAACTAAGTATATCACATTAGCTCTTGGGCATGGAATTATGACAATTTTAATTTTCTCTATAATTTGCACTATTTTTATGATAAGTGAATTAGTACTAAGATGTGAGAACTAGAATAAATCTGGAATTACAATATCTATATTTAAATGTCTTTGTGTTTTGGTTAAAATATATTTATTTAAAGAGAAATATGGTAGGCTATGTAGCCAACCTTTAAATCTGAATGAGATAGCACTTCTTGTTCATGAATGGAGCCACACAACCACTTAAAATCTTGATTATATCACAGCCTGCCTGCCTCTTTCAGGTGAGAGATGATTGAGACACAGGAACATGAAGGATGCTGGAACTCAATCTATAGCCAAGGCAAAAAAAAAAAGCCTGCAAGAGTTTTCTTTCCTGTACATAATAAAAACAGGTTGAATAATGCGGTTCAAATCTACAATTTTTTAAAATTCCTTTTTTTAAAGAAATTATGTTACTTTAATATGCTAAATGAATGAGGAATTAACACAAAACTCAGTGGAAAATCACATTAAATGACAATTGTGAGAAGTCCTTTGAAGACCATTATTAATAATACTGTAAAACCAAATAATTAAATGAAAAAATTAGTAAGAGAAACTAAGTTGATTTAACTCTTTCACTTAGAAGAGAAGCATGATGTGGGGGACTTTCAATACCCAATTTATACCACATTCACTAGCATACTGCTGGGTGCTAATCTTCATTAACTTCTAATATGTGCAGTGTAAATAGTAATAGGATAAACTCTACCATGCAGAATTCACATAGATTCTGCTGTAGTTTCACAGATTAATCAGAATAGACTTTAAAGTGCGTACAATTCTGGAGACACAACCCTTTTTTTTAAAAAAAAAAATTGAACTTTTCATTCAATAGAGGCACAAAAAGTTTAAGTCCTAATACCACTAATTACATAACCTCAAAGGACACTAAGAAAAATCTAGACAGAATATCAGAGAGAAACAAATCCACAGAATGGATATTATTTCATTTCTCTTAGCACTTGATTGAATACAATAGGAAAAAAGCACAGTGGTGTAATTAAGTGAAACATTAAGAAAGGACCTTATAGATGTGTCTGAAACTTTACATACAGTTAATGACACATGGATAATTATAAAGGTTGACTGCAGGCTTCCATAAATGAGGTCTTATCCTTTGTGTATTGTTTGGGGAGACTCCGAAGTAGTTCTTCCAGGACTTTAAGAGTTACTTCCAGGTTTCAGACTTTTAACACTCAGTGTCGGAGCACAGTAGTGCCTGTGAGACCATGTGGTGCTGGGGATTGTACTTGCAACTTCTTCATATTTTAGCCCAGTTCTTAATTACTTTTAAAGAACTAGAATCTTCCCAGAATGAAACCAAGCTTCAAAATATCAGCAAAATTATAGCTAGAATAACAACCTCAAAGTTAAAAATGACAATAGAAACTATACTTTTACAATCATGAGCACCAGGCAAATAACAATGGTAAAATGCCTTCCAGAAGCATAGACTTGGGATTTTGTGCTTTAAATAATGTATTAGGAGGAAGATAAAGAGCAGAACTCATATTACAAGGATTCATTTCCGAAAGAACAATATAATAAACTAAAAGTTGAGTAGGAAGAGATTGATTAAGGTATGAGTATTGTAATCTAGAGGAATAAACCAAGAAAATGAGAAAACCCTCCCTTAAATTACAAATGGAAACCAACTGTGTTTCTCATACCATCATATTAACTTCTCACCAGAGGAGGCCCAATGAGTCCCAGCATCTTCAAGCTTCAATGTGGGTGTTCCTAAAGCTTATGGTGTTGGTACAGGGAGTGGGAGGTTGAATCTTCAGTTACCAAGTAAGAATTTTAAATTATTCATTGTACAAAATGTGAATTCCATTTTATGCAGGTGGAAGATCAGGACTTTGGAAATATACTCAACCTCCAGGGTCCCCTACTAAGGAGGGAAAGACTCACGAAGTTGCCAGAAATGGCACAGCAACTAGTCTAGAATCTCAGTAATCTTAGTTGACATCAGTGCGAAGCCTCTGATAACAAGCAAAGCCTTGGCCAATAAAACAAGGACAGCCTCTCAGCTCTCTCAGCTGACTGGGAAGTCTCTGTGATGTAATAGGGAAAAGAGTCTGAATAGTGAGATCATATAAGGCAAGGCCCTTGGGTCTCACACAGGAGAGATAAATTATGCATCTGCCCAAGGTGGGAGCTGAGAATATTCAAAAGTGGGGTTAGCAGGCAGAGCAAGGCATTCAGAACCTTACTAGAGGTGAGACCTTGCAGGTACCAGGGATTCTGATTACTAAATATTGCTCGGTAGTTTAATCTATAGGTGAACCGACTCATTGTGGAAGCTAGGACCCCTTACCCTTATTACTGGAAATTTTGCCTGATAGTCTCCACAGCTATTGACAGTATCATATTTCTATGAATAGGCCTAAAAGAAGGATCTAAAGTCCTAGAGCTTAGATAGAAAGTGTCTGTTCACAAGAGGAGAGGGGGACAGTTAGGCATTGTGTACACCTCACTGGTTTTCTCTACCAGGGAGGCGGTTGAAAAATGTCTCCACCAGATGGACAGATTCTCTTCCCTCACACCTAAAATTCACAGGTGTAGAAGAGAACTTTAACAAACGAATCCCAATGTTTCCTATTATAAAAGTAGAACAAATACCCGAAACATTACATCTGGCAATAACAACAAAAATTGTAAAGTATTCCTTAAAAATGACTCTTAACAGCATGGACATAGATACTTAATATATAACCAATCTCCACTAACTATAAAAAAGAGTGAGAGACATCAAATTCACAGGAGTGATGAATGAAGTGTTAATGAAATAACAGGGAATGCTGGGGCAAAAGATGTACTTCGCCAGAGATTAAAGCTCTGAAAATATTGCCTAGAGATACTGGGTGTGAAACACAATAAACAAAATGAAACCTTCAATGAAAAGCATAACAAACAGGCTTAGTCTTGTTGACTCAACTCTAAGTGAATTTGAAGGTAAAAATTCCAATAATGTATTAAGAGAGAAAAAAAGGATGTGGGAAAATGGAAACCATCCTCCAAGGACTATGAACTCTATTAGAAGAGGAGACACAACGTAATCTATATCAAAAGATAAATAAGAAACCAAATTCCTAGTGAAGGAAATAACTAACGAGTTCCGAAAACTAAGAAAACACTAATCAGACCTAGTAGGCTGGCAAAGACATCAAGATATTATCTTTGTAAAGTTAACAAATTTTGCCAATAAAAAATATTGAAGACTTCTAGGGGAAATATGTAACATGCAATGGGAACCCAATCAGGTTATCATCAAATTTCTCAGTAGAAACGTTGCAACTTTAACAATAGAAAGGCATAAATTTATTTCATTATTTCTTTCTCTTCCTTTTATTTTCTTTTGGCTTCTGGACCACATGCAGCTGTGCTCAAGTTTTACTCCTGAATTTGCCTTTAGGGATAGTTGTGTTCAGGGGACCAACTACCAGGCTTAAGACTGAACCAGTGTTGATTGTGTGCTAGGCAAGGACCTTCCAGTTGCAATATCTCTTGGTTGCCGTATACACATTTAAAAATGAGTTTAAAAATCTTGCAGCCAATGATTCTCTACCATAAAAATGATCATTTAAGAATCATAGTAAGGGCCGGAGAGATAGCATGGAGGTAAGGCGTTTGCCTTTCATGCAGGAGGTCATCGGTTCGAATCCCGGCGCCCCATATGGTCCCCCGTGCCTGCCAGGAGCAATTTCTGAGCCTGGAGCCAGGAATAACCCCTGAGCACTGCCGGGTGTGACCCAAAAACCACAAAAAAAAAAAAAAAAAAAAAAAAGAATCATAGTAAGGCCTTACATAATAAAAATTAAATCAAATGGATTTATCACTGTCATATCTGCACTACAGTAATTAATAGAAATAAATCCTTTTACAGAAAAAGAAGGTAAAAACAGGAAACAAACACGAGTGAAATAAGACAATAGTAAAATGCCAAAGGAAAGGAAGAATAGGATATACTCTTTTTAGTCTAAAGATTAGTTAGTATTAGGACAAAAAAAAAACTATTTTAGTTACATATAGATTAATTCAAACTTTAAAAATCCCAAACCAAAATATGGAGGATGGATACTTAAAAAAATAAAAGAAACAGAGTATAACCCAGGGAAACCATCTAAAAGAAAAAGACAGAAACTTAGAGAAAAGAAATATCAAAAATAAAACAACCAAAGCACAAAATATAGAATGATAGTGACAAAACTTTATGTAACAATCATCACATTGAATATTATTAGTTTGAACTCATAATTCAAGACATATGTATGAATAATAAGAGGATTCATCTATATTATGCAAATTAGAGACCCATATCAGATATTAAACCAAACAGGTTCATAGTGACAGGAAGTATTTGTTCTCTCAGTAACAGAGAACAAAGAAGCAGAATCTGTTATACTGCCTGGAAATATAATATGCATTCAATGGAGTGCTATTCAGATATTAAGTTCTGCAAGGGACAAGAAGGATGGAACTTGATGTGGTTGTTCCTTGTAGAGTAAGTCATGAAGTGAAAGACAATTGCCAGATGATTGCACTCAGATGAACTATAACTATGAATCGTCAAAACAAATGAACTGAGAAAACAACTAAGATAACTCTTGGGCTCTGGGTAAAATATAATGATTGTCAAAGAAAAAAGGGTCCTCTGATGACACTGAAAGTTTGGTGTTGGGTCCACACCAAATTTACACACATAGTAATATAAAGATACCCTCTTAAAATTCTCTAGTATTACAAATGACTGGCAGATGATACAATAAAATTTTATAAATTAATAGATAAAATGATAAAAGTGGAATCAATTGTATGAGGACTAAGAAACAATTTACTATTATAGAAGATGAATAGATTTTTCCATTTTTCTCATGAGAGACTAAGTAAATGAGTAGTGAAAGGGACAAATAACTAATATCAGAAATAATAGTAGTGACATAAAAAAGATAATCAGGCTGGAACAATAATGGTACAGTGGATAGGGCACTTGCATTGCAAGCAGCCAACCCAGGTTCATTCTCCCTGACACCATATATGGTCCACCCAACCTCTGACAGAGCTTGAACACAATCAGAGGTCAGCTCTGAGCATTCTGGATGTGGCTGAAATGCAAAACAAAGGATAATTAGGCAGTTAGTTTGGAGTATTGTATGTTATCAACTTTACTTTGGAGAGTACAAGAGTTAGGTGAATGATAAAATTCTAGAAAAAATATGAGAAAATTTTTTTCAAAAAAATGGAATTGTAAATAGTTTTATAAAAAGTAAGTCTTTTAGTTCAAAAACCATCCCATGTTTTATCTAAATGGCATGAGAAGCAAATGAATGAAAGAAATAAGTGTAATCTTACATATGTTTTTCAAAAAATTTTTTGCTATAACCTTGATATCAAACCTGATAAAATAGTTTAAAAAGGAATGAGGAATAATATAGGCAAATTAAACTCATGAATATGAGTAGAAAAACATGCATTGGTGTGCTAACAAGCCATCATTCCATAACAAAGATTTTACTTATTATGACAATGATGATTAGAAACAGTCAATGTTTTTAACATGTAACAAATTAAAAAAATGTAATCCATATTGGAGGATAAAATTATATGATCATTTTAATAACTGAAGAAAATATTTAATGAGGCTCAACCTCTATTTCTGAAACTAGACCTAGAGCATAATATAGTAGTGTGCTTGCCTTGCATGCTACCCACTAATATGATCTCTTGCATCTCATATGATTTCTGAACACTACAAGGAGTAATTTGTGAGTGGAGAGCCAGGTGTAAGCCCTGAGCATCCTGAGTATGACCCCCAAACAAATAAACAAATAAAAAACATGAACCTCTCCCTATTCTTTTAAACATTTCCAAAAAACAATGAGAAACTTTATTGATATGATTATAGCAATAGTAAACATACATTTAATCTAAAATGTTAAAATATCTATTTCTAGATAACGAAATTTGCCATCATACCTAGTTTCTTTTTTACTTTTGAGATTCTAGCCAAGTTAGTAAAGCAAGATCAAGTTAATAGGATAAAAATAGGAACTGATGATAATGCTCATTTGTTTTAGCTGATATGTGTTAATGTGACATCTATTAAGTTCATGCAGGCAATATAATCTTCAGAAATCAACTATTTTCTAGACATCAGAACTAATTAGTAATATTCAATAAAGATATGCAGTATCTCTTTAAAGACTATTGTGAATATTGATTTTAAAATCCCATCTATATATATTTATATAAACTTATATGATACATATAAAATGCCATCTTGGGCCCGGAGAGATAGCACAGCGGATATCTTGCAAGCAGCCCATCCAGGACCTAAGGAGGTTGGTTCGAATCCCGGTGTCCCATATGGTCCCCCGTGCCTGCCAGGAGCTATTTCTGAGCAGACAGCCAGGAGTAAACCCTGAGCACCACCGGGTGTGGCCCAAACACCAAAATGAAATAAAATAAAATAAAAAATAAAAAAAATAAAATGCCATCTTTATTTCAAAATTGATTTATAAATACAGTATTATAACCATCAAAATACCAACTTATTGTCTTTTCTTCGTTATTTTCAATAGTTTTTAAGAGTATGTGGTTATAGAAAATTTATTCTAAAATCCAAAAATATAATCAAAATGTTCTTCAAACAGGAGAAATGGGTAGAACTATGACTGATATTATAGAACCCTTAGATTAGAAAATGTGTCAGTGCTACAGACATATTTGCTACATACATGCGAATATGTAACAGAATGAAGAGTGCTCAGAAATATACTTTGGTGACAATAACAGTAAGGAAAATACTTTAAAATGATGTAGAAATCATAGACTTTAATACATGACACTGAAGAAGTTGCTTACATCTGGGACAAGGCAGAAGTGGATCTCTACCTCAAGCCCCCATGCAAAAATCAAAGTCAGTCAAAACATGAATGTAAAGGTAAAAGTAAAAATAGCCTATATTATATTATTTTACATTCACTTATAAAAACATAAGAAAAAAGACTGAAATATGGGAGTAGAGAATTTCTTTTTGACAGAACGAGCACTCAATCTATGTTTTTGATCATTTGACTTTATTTTTTAGTGAAACATTTTGCTCTCGGTAATGATAAAAGATAGTATGATTTTTTTCCTTATACCACCTGCTTTCTCTACCCCTACACCACATGGATAATTTCAATATCAACATCTGTTTGCATGCCTCATATTTTATAGTTTATCATTGATATGTTATATCACTTCCAGTGGTCCTCAAACTATGGCCCGCGGGCCACATATTGTATTTGTATCTGTTTTGTTTCTTCATTGCAAAATAAGATATATGCAGTGTGCATAAGAATTTGTTCATAAGTTTTGTTTTTACTATAGTCAGACCCAATGGTCTGAGGGATAGTGAACTGGCCCCCTGTTTAAAATGTTTGAGGACCCCTGATTAGACTCACTACTCATAGCCATAAAAGAACACACAAGGCATAGAATAGAATGTAAAATATCATTGACATAGGGCAATACCTCCTTTTTTAAGGTAGAAAACAATTAAATTTTACATTTAACAATAGAAAAATGAGTTGTCAAAATCCAATGGTCAATAATGTGTATAAACAAACACAGAAAAAATGCTAGTACCAGTAGTTTAATAAATACAAATTATTGGAAAGATATGTAATCCACTTTGGCCAAAATAAAAATCATTATTAAAAATAAAAGTAAAAAGAATCATCATAAGCATATTAACAATATTCCCTAAGATAAAACTGGTTAAGTTCTTTTTCTATGAGAAACTTACAGGTAGATAGCCAAAGGTAAGAAAATGAATTGCTATTTTCATTATAATCTGACTGAAATGGCTACTTTCCTTCAACATAAAAATGTGAAGTTTACTCAATAAAACATCCATATTTTAAGAAAAAAAAAGAGGGGCCGGCGAGGTGGCGCTAGAGGTAAGGTGTCTGCCTTGCCAGCGCTAGCCAAGGAAAGATCCTGACCGCGGTTCGATCCCCCGGCGTCCCATATGGTTCCCCCAAGCCAGGGGCAATTTCTGAGCACTTAGCCAGGAGTAACCCTGAGCATCAAATGGGTGTGGCCCAAAAAAACAAAAAAAAAAAAAAAAAGAAAAGAAATACAAATTAAACTCATCACTAGATCCTACCACAGATACTTCCAAAAGGGGAAAATTAAAGAAACAAGAAAAGCAGAGCACTGGCAAAAATGCAGAACATACTCTTAGAACACTTACTGAGATATACTATGGCACCAATCTTGACTTTGCCCCTAGTAAAGTTAAAATTTATAGTCTACATTTACACATCAAGATATTGGAGTATATTCTAGAGAAATAAAAATATCAGGAAATACGTGCATGGATGCTCAAAGGAGAAATATTTGTATTTGCTACAAACTGGAAACAACTGTCGTCAACAGGATAAAAAATTCTACAATAATCTTAGGATGAAATACTAATTTACAAAAATTCAAGAATGTTCAGTGATCTGATAACATTAAATAGAAAGTGTATAGGAATAAATACACGATTCTAGTGGTTTCTACTATTTTGTTTAAAGATGCATTATAGCCAGTAAAGTCATTTGAAAAACAAGGAAATGATTATTCTAAGAACCAGGGATTCTTGATAAGGAAGACTTAGCTGAGAAAGGGAATATTTGGGTCAAGGAACATTTCTGACCCAAGGGGATGCTCTATTTATATCTTGAGTAGGAGTTATGTGGGTGTATGCTTTCTTATCATTTGTTAAATTATTCCCATGTGCACATGTATTTTATAATAAATAAGATACAAATAATACCACTGGTAGTTATGATAAATTTTATTTATCTCTTTAATGATATCTTACATTTTCAGAGGGAGAATTATGGTTGCAAATCACATAAATTAAACTTATACATCTTTCAAAATTAGGTAAAAATAAGTTAAGATGCTTGTAAAGAGTTTTCCACAGTGGAAATGAAGAGTAATAGCAGAGTTAAATAAGCATTTATTCTTTCCAAGATTCCTAACCTAAGAAATATAATAAAGCATATCAGACATTGCTATGAAATTAGCAGAAGTAAATGTTTTGAGAACTATTGCATCATGTATATCTTATTTATGTTTTGAAAAGTTACCATATATCATTGCCTTCAACCAACATTTACACACATTGTTGTCGTCAACAATGACAGCAAAGAAGCTGAATCGAATATAAGGTTTTTATACTGCATTTATTAAAAATAAAAAAAAACATAAGCATATCATAGAGGTATTGTCAATCTGATATTTTATGGAGGAAAATTGAGGACAGTCATTTATTGGGCTGGTAGAAGTTGTTTTTGTTGTGCTTATCTCCCTGTTCATTAACATTCTTTTAAAATGTCACTGCATTTATAGTTATTTGCTTTAGCCATTTAGCCAGTTAATAATTTGTGATCCAAAGCAGTTGTTATTTGTACACGCCTCTTGACCACCTTTCTCTCTTGCTGGCAAGTAAGCAACCTCTTTGCTTTAACTATTCATCAAATCCAATCACTTTTTTCTTTCCCGGTCACCCTAATCTAGAAAATAAAACTCTTTATTGCTCGAAAAAAGGAAAATAATCCCAATAGATTGTAAATTGTCAAGTGAGTTCTTTATAATTAAAGATTACTGTGCCATATACCATTTTTAAGGCATTTATCCTGACAGGGTTCACTGGCCTTTTAGAATGAGCCACTTTGTTGACAAATCTGTCATCTAAATTGTGCAACATTAATGAGAACTCGGAGCTGCACACTTTTACTTTTTAATGTGGGTGGCAGCTTAAGGAAAAAAAAAACACCACGAAAACAAAATACTGAATATGATTAGTGTTGATTTAAAAAAGGTCTGCCACCTGTGGCTACAAATGCGCATTACTCTGAACACATAATAATTAACAAGACTGAAAGACCATAGCAAACTCCAATGACCCTCTGAAATCAAAACCCTGGTTATTATTTTTTTTTTTGAATCTGTAAAACAGAAAGCACTGATTTTCACAGTTATTCAATTACAGGGCTTATGATGCTACATACCTGTGCAGCGAGCCCACTTTGCAAATCCATCCCCAGTTTTATAGTGAAACGTGGCATAGTCGATGCCTGCAAGCACAATCTTTGATCTGAAGCCCTCATTACTTCCTTAATACCTCTGAACAGTAGGAACAATCCTTTGTTCACATCACATTTAATATCTCATTGAAGATCATCCTTGTTGCAGCTCAGTCTCTCTTGATAGACTCCTTTTTAAAAGACATTTTTCAGTTTTCTTTACTCCGGCAAAAAAAAAAATGCTAAAAGTTAAAAATGCCATACTAAGCATACCAAGGGGATATTTCAATTAAATGGTGTTATGACTTTTCCATTTTTTTCCTCAACTCATAATTACTGGTTTACATGCCTGTTTCTATTTGATTGTCTTTATGCTCTACATACAGATATATTCATCTGAATATCTTAATATAAATCATTAAGTTTATTTTCTGTGTGTTTCAAGTGTGAGGATACATAATGCACTGGGGGATTCTATCAGCACAGTTTGAATTGCAGAGTTTGTTTCTAAAATGTACATTAATTTAAGCAACAGAATATACAGGCAACACAGAGATGTTCCATTACTGATGCTCTGTGAGGGTGCAAAAGTAGCTTTATGAGCATTTAATGCTCATCCACTTGCAGTACCCCAAAACCTGACTGAAAAACTTGTTCAATGTCTAATTCCTTTGGCATTGGCTTTCAGCTCCTTGATTAATAAGAATAATAAGTGAGGAATCATTCAGAAGTTCTAGAAAAATTAGTTATTTTACTTTTAATAGCCAAATAATAATGAGTCTTAATTAATAGCAACTACTTGAGCATTATTCTCTATTCAGCAAATGTTTGTAATTAAGAGAATTTTTCCTCCCAACAATACATGAACTATGCACCAAAAGTCTATAAGATAAATGCATGTAGGCAGGCAATTGCTTATTTTTGGATCTGTTTTTAGAATGTTTAGCAATGCAGAGGCAATTCTAACAATGGTAATTTAATTTAAAAAGAACCTTTGGACCCAAATTTTCCCCCCCTGGAAGTTTTGCCATAATTAGGATATGTATCTTCTCCTTAGAGAAAATCTTCTCATAGTTACAGTTTGTTAATGAAAATATATTTGCCTAAGTTAGTCAAGTTTAACTGTGAGATCTTTAATAAAGTATAATAAATATTTACAGATTAAGAAATTATGATTCATAATTTTCTTAGATGATACATCTCTACACATCTTAGAATTTTTGAAGATAATTTATATGAATTTTTATAATTTAATACAACTTAATTTGTAAAATAATATAATATACAATAACATGATTTTACCATGATGTTTGACTTTAATTTTTACTCATTAACATGGTAAAGATTTTTGTTTTATGTGTATTAAGCCATTCAAATCTGTGTGAAAGGTTCAGACCAGTTTTCTAAGCACTCAAAAAATTTCTATTTCTATACGAATCTCAATATAAACTCTATGATTATAAATTCAAAGTTTAAAGAAAGCATCAGACTATGAAGAAAGAGAGTAATAAAAATTTAACTCAATTGTAGGTGTTATATTGGAGTAAAAGTTCAAGATTTATGCCAAAGTTAGAAATTACAAAAAAAAATTACAAAAAATAGTTACAAACTTAAAAATCTCAAGATCAGGGCCGGAGAGATAGCACGGAGGTAGGGCATTTGCCTTGCATGCAGAAGGATGGTGGTTTGAATCCCGGCATCCCATATGGTCCCCCAAGTCTCCCAGGAGCGATTTCTGAGTGTAATTCCAGGAGTAACCCCTGAGTGCTGCTGGGTGTGACCCAAAAACAAACAAACAAAAACCCAAAACCTCAAGATCATCTTTGTTTTAAATGACACAAATAAATAACTTATATATATTTGTAAATTATTAGATTTAATGATACTGGTTTCCATTTCGTTAAAACTTTAACTTTTGGTGATTTTATTAGTTTTCGGGTTTTATTCAGTAATGAAAACCACGGATATACTTAAATGAAAACCACGGATATACTTAAATATTTGTATTTTAAGATAGAACTGAAAGTAGCTAATGTGTTAAAAATGGATTATAGGTTAGAAAATTGTGATGTTTGTGTATAATGGCTTAAGAAATCAGAACCTGCACCATCACTAATCCAAGAAATATTTATTTTATGAACACCTTGGTACCTATATGCATACATATCTAGAAAAGTGAGTTATGCATGGAGCAAAAATTCTGAAAGAATATATATCAAATGCTAAAAGACTAACTAGACTGTAGACATTCAGCAGAGTTTTTCACCTACTTTAATTATATTTATTAATTGCCTTTAATGAATGGATATATATTACTTGGATTTTAATAAAATCATTTTCTGTTTGGGGGCCACACCTAGCAGTAATAAGGACTTAATCCTACTCTGTACTCAGGTTCACTCCTGATTGTTGCTTTAAGCCCTTAAGATAGGCTTGGATGGTGGTGGGTGGTAATGGAGGCCTTTGTCCTCCAACTCAGGACCAAGTGGCTCTACCTTCTCCAATAAGCAGGTATCTGGGTTCAGGAAAGTGGCGGGTATTAAACTCACATACAGTCAGGCTTCCAGAGAGATAACATCTTTATTTGCCCTGGCCAATATGTGTGGCCTAAAATCTTAAACCTATTTAAGCCTGGTCTTGTCAGCTTGCCCTGCATCTAGCCTCTTTCAGCTATCTCTCCTCTGACCTCCATCCAGGCAAATACCCTTTCGCCCCTCAGGCCAAACCTTTTATAATCTCCCCAAGACCCCTCTCAGGAATGGGAGGGTCTTGCAGGTAAAGTTACATGTAAATTCGGGGTGGGTTTACACTGGTGATACTCAGTGGCCCATATATGAAACCAAGGAATCAAATCAGATTGGGCTGTATGCAAGCAAGCACCTTAAACACTGTATTATCTCCTCAGCCTGAAAGCATTACTTTTAAACTATAAATATTAATATAACATGAATCAATCAGATTTCCTCATGTATTTTAAAAATTTCCCTAAGAATTTGAGTTTTTGACCGTATAAGTTTAAAGATTAAAACTTTAATCCATTGGGAGTTAACTTTTTGTGAGTTGTGTAAGAACAAGGTCCAATTTCAATAATTGTTGTTATCCTGATTTTCAACACTCTTGGATCTCTTGTCTGATTGCGTTCTCATTCTCTTTTGCCATTTGTAACTCTATAGGAAGGTTTGAAATTCCTTTGACATGGTTCTACCACATCTTTTGTGGCCTCATTTTAATTTTAAGGTACTTTGTTTCTGTTTCTGTGAAAAAATACTTTTGGAATGTTGATTGTGATTGCACCAGTGATCCTTTTAATTATTCTAATAATAGCATTTTCTATATACACAAACTTATATATGAGAAACTTATTCATTTTAAATTTTTCATGAAAAATTAAGATGACCAAAGTTTAAAAATATCATATATATATATAAATAAAAATTTTAGGGTTACAATAATATGCTATAGTACTACCAGGAGGTTTACTGTAGGCCAAAGCTAAGGAGTAGATGGCGGTCCTGCTTTCAAGTTGATTGGAATGGATTGTTAGGCTCATGCAGTGACAACTTTTACTTCCTTTTAATTCCGCTAGTCCCCTGTCATGAGAACATATACCCCAGCACAACCTGGAAATTTTTTTTTGTAGCAAAATGGGGTTTATAGCTTTATAGAATTCAAGGACTTTATTTTATTCACCTATATTTATGCATTACTATCTCCACTTTGGAAAAAAAAAAAGAAATAACTATCCCAAATATGAGATTAAAAATAAAATATAATAACAGCAAAAATGGTCAAAGTTATCAGAATTGAAAATTTTGTTTATAAAATTGAGCTTCATTGGTTGGGATAGAAATATTCCTTGGGACAGTAGTGAAGGGAAGTGGTGAAGGGATGGGCTCTTTGGCTGTAGGTGTAGGATGATTGTTACTAGGTATTAATAACTATATTTAAGTCCCAGTATTGCACTAAAAATCGTTTTTAAAGAGTATATGTGTTGGGGCTGGAGTGATAAAATGGCAACTGACCTGGGTCTCACTCCTCCCTGGAGCCCACCACAAGTAATCCCTGAGCATGGAGCCAGGAGTAAACCCTTAGCACTTCCAGGTATGGTCTCAAATCCAACAAATGAGCAAACGTGCCTGTTAAGAAAACAGGCAGATGTGTGGAAGAGAACCAGTGAACAATGATGGGAGAAAGTTGACACTGGTGGTAGGATTGGTGTTGGAACATTTTATACCCAAACCTATTATGAGCACCTCTGTAAATAACGGTGTCAGAAAAATTTGTAATAAAAATGTTGGTAGATTTTAAACACCGACTATTGAATTAATTTTCTAATTTCATCTGTGAGCAGGAAAGAAGGTAAAAGAGTATTTGAAATTTTGACAAGTTTTTCTATTAACGTTTTTGCATTATAATCTCTTTCTTTTCCTTAATGCATATTTATATTTAAAGGCAAGAAACTCATGACCAGATTGATAGTTTAGAAGAGCTTTGGCTTTGAATAAGGCCGACATAGGTTTGATCTCCTGCATCCTATATGGTTCTCTGAGCCTGCCAAGAGTGATACCTGAGTGCAAAGTCGAGAATCAACCCTTTGTACTGCTAGGGTGACCCACCCCACCCCCACAAAATAAATAAAAGCAAGCAACATTCAGTTTGGAATGCAAAATCACACATGCAAAAAAACACATCTGAAGACTATTCATTCGAGAGGCAGAAATCATTTATTATTTCTAATACAAATAGCTTTTTGAATCGCATCATTTGCCCAGGAGCTGGATGTTTCTTTTTGACCTAATAACTCTTGAAATTATGATAACAAATTTCAAGAGGATTAAGGCTCCATAAATACCAAAAAACACAAGCAATCATGAATATGAGTGAGATAAAATCTGATTTAGTTTCTTTGAGGGAGTTCTAGTTTGAAGCAGTTCTCTTGAGAATGTTCAATACAATTGCTTCACAAATACAAGCCTAGAAGCTCCTCTAGTTTGGTGTAGCAACTTCCGAGATAGTCATTAACCAGAAACTTAATCTGTTTTCTTGATTTTTTTTTTTTTGGTTTTTTGGCCACACCCATTTGATGCTCAGGGTTACTCCTGGCTACGCGCTCAGAAATCACCCCTGGCTTGGGGGGACCATATGAGACGCCGGGGGATCGGTCCTTCCTATGCTAGCGCTTGCAAGGCAGGCACCTTACCTGTAGCGCCACCTTCCCAGCCCCTGTTTCCTTGATTTTTAACTCTTGCTTTTTAACTTTGTTCTTTGGGAAAAGTTACTCAAAAAGTCCAAGCACACGAATCCCACATTCTTTAGGATTCCTCTTTTCTATATTTGAATCATTTCTTAGTGTGGCATTTTTATTGATGAGGTTCTGTGATTTACAATATTGTTAAGGATGGTTTCCCATGTGCATAATTCCAAGACTGCAACCATCAGAAGTGTACCCATGACCCTCCACTAAGGACCCCCGAATCTCTCCCTTTCAATCACCGGTATCCCCAAATTCAATTGTGTGACTCAGTTCACCCATTTTATTGCTTTTGACCTATTGTTGCTACCTTGGTGTATGTCTTTGAGTCCCTCTTTGTGGTATATTTTGAGATGATATGTGATACATATCCAATCTGTTCCCAGAAACCCTGGTTGGCATGCTCATACTATCTCTCTGCTCCAGTGTTTATAAGAGATTGTGTCAGAGTTGAATGTAAAAGAAGGAAACAGGAAACATGTCTGTGTTGCAGAGTTATACAGATGACAAGCCAAGCATGCTGCCTTGGCTGCAGATGACCACACAAAATACAGCAGAATCCATTGCCTCAAAATAGTAGAAAACTGGGGTGAGAGTGGAGGATATGGGAGGCAGGATGGGAGCAGAGGTGGATGGAGGATAATTCAGTGGTGGGAATTCCCCTGATTCAATGTTAATATGTACCTGGAATATTACTGTGAACAATATGTAAGTCACTATGATTAAAATTAAAATTATATTATTAAAACAATAAAAAATAGTAGAAAACTCTGGTGTAATGGGGGCACAGATGTATTCTGGTGAAAGGCAGAATGTCAAGTAAATAGCTAGTTCACTTCGGACAGCTTCTGATCTAGATTGTTCTTGATTATTGTCAGTTTCTGCACATGTGATCACTGTGGAACTGAAGGTTTGAATGCTTCAAGGAAACTGAACACCAAGAAACTTCAAGGAACTTTCTTTTCTGCTTCCTTCCTTCCTTCCTTCCTTCCTTCCTTCCTTCCTTCCTTCCTTCCTTCCTTCCTTCCTTCCTTCCTTCCTTCCTTCCTTCCTTCCTTCCTTCCTTCCTTGTTTTACATTTTCTTTCTTTCTTTCTTTCTTTCTTTCTTTCTTTCTTTCTTTCTTTCTTTCTTTCTTTCTTTCTTTCTTTCTTTCTTTCTTTCTTTCTTTCTTTCTTTCTTTCTTTCTTTCTTTCTTTCTTTCTTTCTTTCTCTCTTTCTCTCTTTCTCTCTCTTTCTCTCTTTCTCTCTTTCTCTCTTTCTTTCTTTCTTTCTTTCTTTCTTTCTTTCTTTCTTTCTTTCTTTCTTTCTTTCTTTCTTTCTTCTTCTTTCTTTCTTTCTTTCTTTCTTTCTTTCTTTCTTTCTTTCTTTCTTTCTTTCTTTCTTTCTTTCTTTCTTTCTTTCTTTCTTTCTTTCTTTCTTTCTTTCTTTCTTTCTCTTTCTTCACCTTTCCTTCCTAACTCCCTTCTTTCCTTCCACCCTTACTTCCATTCATCCATTCTTTCTTTCATCCTTTTTCCTTCCTTCCTTTTTTGGAGGTGATATACCTTTGTCCCTTATTGCTGTGGGATAGACTATTGAGACCAGGGAGATGATGCAGAAGGCAAAATGCATGGTTAGCATGTGGGAACCCAGATTTAACCCATAGCACTACATGAAATCCCAGGAACTGATCTAAGAAGGGAAATTTTTATGAGCACAGCAGGCATGACCCAAGAACTAAAATTATGAGTGGAAAAGTTGATAACTCATGTTGTTTACTAAGAATTTTCCTGCAAGAACTTCTATGCAAACTGCAGTACACGTCTCTAAAAGTACTTGTGGGACATTTCTGGCTCCTTAATGACTTATACCTCTCTGAGCATTTACCTATTTCCATCTAAGAACAATTGTGGAATGTGGGAGTGGAGAGAGAACACAGTGGTAGGGTATTTGCTTTGCACACAGCCTATCCAGGATCAATGGTGGTTAGAACCCCAGCATCCCATTTGGTCCCCTAAGCCAGCCAGGAGCTAATTCTGAGCATTGCTGTGTGTGATCCAAAAACAAACAAAAATATTGTGGAATGTGTCACTAATCACTACCTCATCTGTCATGGTACCAAAATGAGGATCTTCAGAATTAAAGATACATTTTGGGAGGCTATCTATCTTAATTGTACGTCTCCCTCTGTATATATCTCAATTATCCCACATGTATTTATTTGGTGTTTTGGGTTGCATTCCATGTATCAGAGAAATATGGAGCATTATGGGCAACAGGTGGAGGAAAGGAAGACCTGGGAATATAAGAAATAAAAAGTACAGGGCCCGGAGAGATAGCACAGTGGCGTTTGCCTTGCAAGCAGCCAATTCAGGACCAAAGGTGGTTGGTTCGAATCCCGGTGTCCCAGATGGTCCTCCGTGCCTGCCAGGGGCTATTTCTGAGCAGACAGCCAGGAGAAACCCCTGAACACTGCCGGATGTGGCCCAAAAATCAAAAAAAAATTATATAAAGAAATAAAAAGTACAGCTCTGGTAGTGGAATCATACTTGGGTCTCAAATGATGGTAGTGAGAGCCAAGAAATGGTGCAGGAGAGGTGATAGGTTGACTTAGAAATATTTGCCTGGAGGACCAATCCATGGTAGGAAATTTACCACTGAGAGCAGGGAGGGTTCACTTTGGGCAGAAAAGGGACCACTATGCAACGACATTTGGAAATGATCACGCTGGACTGAATTGAGTGCTAAACGGAGATTAAGTGACATTCATGATACCCCTTCACTAACAATATTGCAAACCAGTGTCTAAAAGAAATGAAGAGAGAGAAAGAAGAAAAATGTCACAGAGGCCAATAGGGGTGCAGGCAAAGGAAGAGCAGGAGGGAAACTGCCCTGGTGAATTGTGTTGGACATTGTATGACTAAAACTCATTCATAGAACAAGTGTGTAACTGTGTATCTCATGGTGATTCAGCTAAAGCTCTTATTTAAAACTAAAAGGCTGTAAAAAAAAATAAAAAGAAATGTTCTACCAGTGATGAGAGATCAGTATTTAAAGTTTAGGTCCTTGTATTCATTTTGCTCAGCTAATGCATAATCTTGCAGCTTTGGAAATTAGTAAAATGCCATTGATTTCTACTGGTTTAAAGCCAATATTTAGAAAGGTGGCAGTGGGCATAGGGAAAGATGACTAGACAGTAAAATTGAAGAGACCAAAAATAAAATGTAATATAAGTTTCCTAGTATGAACCAAGAGTATATATTGGTAGCCATGGAAAATACAAGTAAATACATGTATTTTTAACTAACCACCATGGAATGCTCTGTGACTAAGGTACCCCATAACCCTGTGGGCTGAATCCAATTACAAGTATCACATTTATTGAGCACTACAAGAGTGGATTCCAGAAGTATAAAAAGAGAGTTATAAAACAGGGTATATGGGGTGCTGGAACAATAACAAAGCGGTTGAGGCTCTTGCTTTGCAAACAGCTACCTCAGGTTCCAACTTTGGCATCCCATGGTCCAGTGAGCCTTGGCAGGAGTGACTCTGAGCCCCAAGCCAGGAGTAATTCCTTAGCATTACTCAGGTGTGGTCCCCCAAAACAGTAAAACAAACCAGCTCTTGCTTTAGTCTCTTGCTTTAGCAGTTAATTCTCTTTAAAAACTCATATTCTCCTTTTCTTTATTACGACTATTATTAGTTTTATAGTATTTAGGATTTTACAGTACATGGGGGTGTGCTGCAGACTACACCCAGTGGTGTTCAGGGCTTATTGTAGAGTCTCAAGATAGTACTCGGGGAATGCAGGGGATGGCACCTGGGTCATTGGTGTGTGAGGAAAAAATCTCTACTTTCTGTGTACTATTACTCTAACCACACCATTCTAGTTTTAAATATAAGAGACAGGAAATAATTAACTTACATAAAATGCTTATAAGCATTTTATAAACAATTTACATGTATCAACTTATTAGCTCATACAACAATCCCTGTGAGATATGTTCTTATATCTCAGTTTTATATCTGGAAACATTGACACATGAGAAATTTATAAGCCTTGTCTAAACTTCTATGAAAATTTAGTTAGAGTACCTGGATTTAAATATAGGTGGTCTTTATCAAGTTAGTGTACCACTTTATCAACCCCAAAATGCAATAAATTATTCTTATGTTTCATTCATTTCTAAAGATTAAATCTGGACTCCCATTAACTTGCTTACTATCAATTAGGTAGAAAGAATTTTATCAAATCATAATGGAGAGGAATCTAAAATACAGTTTATTCAATTTTCCATCCAACTTTTTGTTTTATTTTGGGAGGGGGAGCGCACCCAGCAGGGCTCAACGGTTATTCCTGTTTCTGCACTCAAAAATCGCTCCTGGCAGGCTTGGGGGACCATATGGGATGTCAGGGATAGAACCCAGGTCAGTTCCAGGTCTGCTGCATGCAAGGTAAATGCCCTACCACTGTGCTATCTCCCCAGCCCCAATCCATCCAACTTTCATTCCAGAAAACCTCTTATAACATCATAATTTTCTTACTTTACTGTAGAAATATTTTAGATAATCTTTTTAAAAAATCGACTACTTTGGGCCCAGAGAGCGCAGCGGCGTTTGCCTTGTAAGCAGCCGATCCAGGACCAAAGGTGGTTGGTTCGAATCCCGGTGTCCCATATGATCCCCCGTGCCTGCCAGGAGCTATTTCTGAGCAGACAGCCAGGAGTAACCCCTGAGCACTGCTGGGTGTGGCCCAAAAACCAAAAAACAAAACAAAACAAAACAAAAACACGACTACTTTGGGGCCGGAGAGATAGCACTGGGGTAAGGCATTTACCTTGCATGCAAAAGGACAGTGGTTCAAATCCTGGCATCCCATATAATGTCCAATGTCTAATGTCCCCCGAGCCTGCTGGGGCGATTTCTGAGCCTAGAGCCATGAGTAACTTCTGAGCACTGCCGGTGTGACCCCCTCCCCCACCCCCAAATCGACTACTTCACAAGAAAATTTTTTTTGTTCTGGGCATCTCTTTTAGAATAGGGCTCTACTTTGAATCTTTTCCTTTTCATGATGATTTTTATCCAAATAAGATAGGAAGGAAAAAGTAGTGATAGCAGTAATTAGACTGCTATCTAATAATGATCATAGTTAATATTCCCGGGCATTCATTATGTTTAGGCTTCTTTCCTAAATGTTTTTATGTATTAATATATAACTGTACTATGATACTGAGTATGAGGGAGGGGAAATACTTTACCTAAGGTCACAACCAGGGAAAACCAGAATCCCATCCCATCTAATATACTGCAATTATCTCAGAATTCTCATGATTCATCCTTCATCCAAGTCTTCCTTCTGCTCCATCATTCCCATCTTTTATTTGAGGATTAATAGAAAAAAAAAAAACACTTCTTAACTGTGCCTTGGCACTTGTTATTTTCTGCTGGGAAAGCTTTCATTCTGTTTCTGTCTACTTCACCCCATCACATCATGCAAGACTACCCCAATTCTCCTGATTGTTCTTTTGTATTGTGACCTTAGTGTTCTGTTGTTTCTCCTAGTCTATGCACTTGGAATCCTACTTGGAACACGTGTTATTATTGTACTCTCTTCCAGCAATTAATTAATTAATTGGAGGGATTAATTCAGCAATTAATGTTCAATTCATTTTTCAAATCAAGCCAAACGTCTTCCTTCAAGATGACTCTGTAGAGAACAAATTATAAAGTTCCCCTCCCTTTTAAAACTTACATTATGGAGGGAGATTTGGGACATTGGTGATGGGAACGTTGCACTGCTGATGGGTGGTGTTCTTTACATGACTGAAACCCAAACACAATCATATATGTAATCAAGGTATTTAAATAAAATATAAAAACAACTTACTTTATGGATTAGAGGATTGAAGACTTCTGAGGTGATAGTGGATGTGGTTTGCGTTAGTTCAAACTCAATCTATTGAAACTTTCCTAATGCAAGGTTCTGTCCGATCACCACCCATGTTGAATATTTTCATTATTCATAAAACCAGCTGGATGCATTGTGGGCATCTCTGATACTTAGGAACTTTTTCTTTTTAATAACTAACATTTTTCTTTTCTTTAATGGTTTGCCATTGATCTTTGCTCTTTCATTTAATCTGTTTCATCGATTATATTCCATTAAGCACTTTGGAGTTTATTAACTGTATGGTTCTCAAAATTTTGTCTTTGGTAAGCTTGAAACGCCCTTTTAGTAAAGAATCATCATTCCTATTTATCTATTTTATCTATTTATCTATTTTATCTATTTCCATTTGTCCCTTGCATACTTTTCCCACAGACTAAGTATGCAAGGTGTATCCAAAAACAATGCACTGACATCCAATATGAACAATATCTATATATTTGTGTGGCTATAAGCCATAGGAAATTTTGTATTAATATTGAAACATAGTAATAATAATGCTAAGGAGGGTTGGAGTAATTCCTGCATGATAAAATGTTTTCTTTCTCTCTTTTAATCTCTCCACACATACAATCAAGCATGCAAACACTCATTGCAATCAAAGGATTGCAGCTACATCTTTAAGCACACACTATATCATGTCTCCATGGCAAACATTTTATATACATATCATATGAAACATATCATCTATATTATCTGTTTCATATATTTCATATATATTTCACACATCAGTCTCATTTGCCATTTAGGAAATATTCCCAGAAATCTAGATCTAGCCTCAATGAACAGAATCAATAATAGTAAAATGTCCTAGAAGAAAGTTTTAGATGGATTGTCAGGGCACATTAGTGCTGGCCTGAGATGGTTCAGCAGTGGCATCTTAGAGAACTTCCAGACCTATCTCTTGTTCAGTTTTACATCTCTAAAACTGAGATAATAGTACTATGTCCCTCCTCCCAGAAATATTTATGTATTAAATTATATATTATATTTACATAACTAAAGCATACAGCTATACTTTATTATATTTATTGTTAAAATTTATTCACCTAGGGGCCAGAGAGATAGCATGGAGATAAAGCATTTGCCTTGCATGTAGAAAGACAGTGGTTCGAATCCCGGCATCCCATAGGTTCCCTGAGCCTGCCAAGATCGATTTCTGAGCATAGAGCCAGGAGTATAACCCCTGAGCACTGCCGGGTATTGCCCCCCCAAAAAAAATCAAAACAAAAATTATTCACCAAAAAATAGCACGTTATAGCTAAAATAACTTAGAAAAATGTAGAAAAGAGCTTCAATGAGAGATTAGACTTTCTTTCATTTTCTAAAGCCTGATAGATTTAACAACTTTTCAACTATAAATTCCATGGATTCAATAGATTCAGAATCTTTACCATCATACGGTTAAACAGATAATCACTACTTTGATATTCTTGCTCTCATACTTGATTTCTAATTGCTACAAATTCAAATCTCCTGTAAATTTAACATTTTTAAGAGAATTCAGATTTTTTGTTTTGTTTTGTTTTGGGGTCACACCCATTGATGCTCAGGGGTTACTCCTGGCTATACACTCAGAAATCGCTCCTGGCTTGGTGGACTATATGGGAAGCCAGGGGATTGAACTGTGATCCGTCCTAGGTTAGCTGCATGCAAGGCAAAGGCCCTATTGCTGTGCCACCACTCCATCCCGGGAGTTTAGTTTTCTAAGCCAATAATGATGAAAGAATATTGTATTTATAGAACTTTATAGTTTTTAATGTGCTTTCGTTTATCCCCTCTCAATGTGCTTTCTTAAGTATTATCTTGCATAAATGATAACTTCGTAGTTCTCATTTAGAGTTATTACTCAAATATCAACTATATAACCAGTTTTTCCTTTTATGATCTGAAACTGGCTAAATTCAGGGAACTTAAAGAGGCCAAATATGGCTCATTTCTCAGTGTAGGGGGGTATAAAATAAATTTGTAAATGTTTTCACAGACACTAGTTGTATAATTAAATACAATTCAACTGATTCTTTATATGGATGACCGAGGAGGCTAACTCAAAACTGGAACTTTATTCCTGTCTATCTGAAGTTGAGAATCTAAAACTCAAATCAGTCACCTGGAAAAGTATTATGTGCAACTTACGTGTGCTTATGCATGTCATATATGGGAATATAACAAACCCTAGGAAACACTTTCAGTAAAGTTTAATTTCTACGAACAGGAGGCCAAAGCTCAGAAGAAAATGCTTATGCATTCAAAATGCTGACTTAGAAACTTGATCTTTTTTAGGCATATTTGCAATAAGTTTAATTAGCTCCTCCTCACAGAAAAGACATCTTTTAAATAAAGTTTCAGATAAGGAAACTGCCCTGACTTTTAGATTCTAAGTGGGGGCATTGGATTCTCAAACCCAGGAAGTGGCTTTTCCTTTTGCTTCACACACTGAAAGGGTTAAGCCCAAGCGCTCTATCATATTCCTGATGGTTTTCTCCATGGAAAGCCCAGTGGGCTCTTTTAAGGGACTCTGAACAATAAGCTCAGTGAGGCAGTTTTGTCTAATTACTTCAAGACAGGGATGCTAAAAAGGAATTAATGACAGTTGACAAGTGCAATTAATAATTACAGCAAAGCCAGGACTCATGCAGCAGGCATATGACAATAATGGGATAACTGTACATAGCAGCTCTTATCTGCCTGTGCTCTGAGTGTATGTATTTAAAGTGATCAGCTGGTGCAGAGGGCCACACTTCAGGGAAGAGCTTAGGAACTCTTAATTCAGTACCTCCTATAGATAGTTGGGACTGCTCTAGTCAGCACTCTGTCCCTCTTTCCTTTCCTATTTCCCTCTCCTCCTTTCTCTCTCACTTTCACTGTATGTATCTCTGTGTCTCTGTTTCTCTCTCACACACCACACACACACACACACACACACACACACACACACACACACACACACACACACACACACTTTCCCTTCCCACTCCCTCTCTCCACCACTTTCAGCTCTTCTATTTTATGGAAACAACTTAGTTTAACTTAAAGCTTAATAGGAAAAAGCTACAGTTGGTTTTCACTATCAGCTGGTGACAAAGCTACTTAAAATTCCAGTTGGGCAACTGCAAGGAGAAGGGGCCTGGAAAAGGCTGTCGCTGGAGTGGGATTTCCATATCAAAGGGCATGCCTTTGGCTCTGAATGGTAATTAAAGTACCCAGATTCCATCTTCTCCATCTAATCTTGAAAAGGGGAGAAATTAGAGAAAATTTCTCACTCCCTTCAGACCACAGAAAGGAAAGAGGTAAATTACATGAACTTTAAGCTAAAAGGTATCTAACACTTCGATCCTTGCATCTAATAGAAGCTATGATGTTTCTCAGGCATTTATTCAGTGCACATTTTCCTTAGGTCCTGATTAGCAAGACTATAATGTCTGCTTACATTTACTGAGCACACATCTCTGGCCTCTGAGTTTGCAAAAGGTATCCTTTTTCATTACCCTGCTTTGGCGGCTCAGTGATTTGGGGAAAGCTTTGTAAGCTTTGAGCAAAACTAACCTGCTTTAAGTATGACTTCTTTTGGTAACACCCAATAAAAATAGAAATTCAAGCAAAAACAAACAAACACAAAACTTAAACCGACTTGTCCAATTTTAGATAAACCTCAGTACAACCTGACAGTGACTTGGATTTCAAAGTGTGGCAGATTTGACATGTCTTTGCTCTAAACTGTCCCCCTCTTTTCAATTGATTGCTTTGTATCTCCAACACTCCCATTTCCAAGGTCACTGCTTTATGAAATAATTATTTTAAATCAAAGAGTAGGGCTTATCTGCAGTTTAAATTCATTGAAGAAGAATGCCACTTGTGTTCCGGGAAAGAAGGACTTAAAAATCTTATTCCATTTTGTTGGATGAGATGTTAAACTTAGACCTACCTCTCTATTCATTAAAGATCACAGAGTGTGTTTTTTTCCTTCCTTTTTTTTTTTTTTTCAAAAGAGCTAGAAGCCTGGCCAAACTCCAATGTAGATAATTACATTCCACCTACCTAATTCCCTAGCTGCTTTAATTGGAAACAATTCCACTTTATTCTCCATCCCTCTTACTTGTCCTTAAACAGCTTTGTAGGTTTTCAGGCATCTCTTGCAAACTACCATATATATTTCACTATCAAAGTAGTAGTTTAGACATGGGTAGGATGTAAGATCAGTTAAACAGCCATGGATTAGGACATGAGGGTTTGCTTAAAACAAAAGATCAAGCTAAGTTATTACTGTACATGAATGTATATTTTCAGGTGACTGTAGACCCAATATGCTGAAAGAAAAGAAAGCTATTGGTTTTCCTAACAAGAAATAGTCCATAAAATCTCAAAGAAGATATTGTCATTCATATAACAAGTATTGGTTTTAAGAGGCAGTACGTGCTTCTTCATATAGAAAAACATGGGTACATATACACATATATAATGTATCTAGTATTTAATATTTTATGGGGAAATGGCTAGTAGGGGAAACTTTATTAAAAGGTTAATCAAAGAAGATGCTAGTGACAAAAAGTTGATGAACACTGATGTAGAGTCATATCCTCTTGTCTTTTGACAGAAAAAATAAAAAGACTAATGGAGGGCAGAAGACCTACCATGGATTTTTTTTTAATTTTGGGGGTTATTTGTTTGTTTATTTATTTATTTCTTGGCAATAAATTAAAATGGGTTTAGTTTGTTTTACTGACTATCCAAAAGTATGGTGCAGTTGGAGAACTGGTATAGCTCATTCTTCTTTTTCTTAAGGAGTAGAATGTGTGGGCTGGAGGAACCTTAAGAATGAATGGATAGGGGCCGGGCGGTGGCGCTGGAGGTAAGGTGCCTGCCTTACCTGCGCTAGCCTAGGAGACGGACCGCGGTTCGATCCCCCGGCGTCCCATATGGTCCCCCAAGCCAGGAGCGACTTCTGAGCGCATAGCCAGGAGTAACCCCTGCGCGTTACCGGGTGTGGCCCAAAAACCAAAAAAAAAAAAAAAAAAAAAAAAAAAAAAGAATGAATGGATATTGGGGACAGAGCTGTAGCACAGTGGATAGGAATTTTTTAAATAGTCAATCAGGGTTTGAACCCCAATATCTTATATGGTCCCTGAAGCCTGCCAGGAATGATTCCTGAGTGCAGAGCCAGGAGTAACTCTGCTGAACACCCCTGAACACTGTTGGGTGTGGGCCGACAGAAATAAAAATGAATGGGTAAGGCTTTGTGAGCATATGCCAACTCAAATCACTTAAAAAACAAAAGAGTTATTCACTTAAAATTTGAGAGAAAAAATCCTAAATAATATCAAGACTACATTAAACACTGATTTAAAATTATCACTGGAGTCCCTCCCTGAAAAAAAAAAATAAAATTATCACTGGAAAAATTGTAATAATATTAGTTATTCATTCTTATATAGTAACATTATTCTCAATATATGTCTGTACACACATACATATATACATTACACATTTCTTTTTCAGTTCTTAAAGTTCTTATGAACAATATCGCATACTGTAAGCAAATCCAATAGATCACACATAGTGAACATGTATTGTTACTTGCTTTTTTGTTTGTTGGTTTTGGTTTTGGGGTCACACTATGTTGCTCAGGGATTATTCCTGGCTTTGAAGTCAGAAATTACTCCTGGAAGGCTCAGGGGACTATATGGGATGCCAAGGATAAAACCCAGGTAGGCTACACACAAGGCAATATCTTACCCACTGTGCTATGTTTCCAGCCCCTACTAGTTCTTTTTTAACTACAACGAGAGTACATGGACTTTAAGGTCACATGAAGAGTTCAGAATAAAACTGTAAGACTAGATAGATAATAGAGCAGGTAGGTTGATAGGAAAACAGCCAACCCAGTTTCCATCTCTAGCACTCATATAGTCACCACCACACTGCCAGGAGTAACTCCTTAACGCAGAGCCAGTAGAATTTCCTGAGCATCTCTATATGTGACCCCAAACGAACAACATCAATAAAGGGCTAAGTCTAAATAAGACCTGAGTCAAAGTATGCCCCTGCCCAGTGCTAGGAATTGACTCTTAGAAGGTCATGTGCAAGCGCTCATATAATCCTTCAAGCTACAAGGAAATTGATAATGAAGTTGAACAACCAATAATTGAAAAGCAATAGATGATTATTATGAGAATTATGGTGATGATGATGATGGTTATGATGGAGCCAATGATGATAAATGGGATGGTAATGATGACTTGATATTAGTGATGAGAACAGTTGCATTTATGTGCCACCGAGTCACAAACTATTCCTAACACTAACTCATTTCTATTAAGAGCAGTTAGGTGTATGGTTACTATTATCATCATCCCCAAACTAAGACCATGTAGTTAAAGCCCACAAAACATTATTAATTTGTTCTAATCCTCACTTTAATTTTATCTTCCTGTTTCTTGAGAAAAGTCAAATGCCATAGCAAATAACAGAAAAGGTAACATTATCTTTTGACAGGAAATTTGAGCGTTGAATATTTTTGGTTGCCCTTTCACAGTTTTCCTTCCAACGACAAAATGATTTAAGGTATCCACTTTTGCTTATTTGGGTGGAGCACACTTGGCAGTGCTCAGGGTGTATTCCAGCTGTGACATTTGAGGTCAGTCCTGACTGCGCTGAAGTGGGTCGAAATGGATCATATAGTGCCAGGGATCAAATCCAGGTCTCCCACAAACAATATGCACTCAACCCTTGTAGCCATCCCTAACCAAATGTCCACTTCTAAAGGCATATCAAATCCTTTTAGTATAATAACCCACTAAGTTATCTGAGGCCTTACAAAATCAATCTGAAAATTTCCTTTCCAGTTGTGAATCTTCGGTGTTCTTATTTCTCTTTTGTTACGCTCTTCCCAGCTTTGCTTGAAAGAAATAGAGGATCAGAAATGATTTCCAAAATGAGGATCAGTGGTGTCTTTTCTCTCAATTCTTGTTCTGAGTTATGAAGTTTTCATGGATGCATCTTATTTCAATCTCAATAATTAATCAATCAAAGAAAAATCAGATCTTAGATCTGCAAAACTAAAGAATAAAAGAGTGAAAAGTAAAAGGGTCTCATGTTTCCCCCCCATTTCTAGGAAGGACAGGACAGGGTTTCAAAAATTAATCTTGTTCTCAAACAAAAGTTTGTCTGAACTGCTAGGTATGAAAGCACTTACCTCCTCTGTCTCTCAGCTTGCTCTTTGTTCCCATTTCCCTCCTGTTTTTCTTTTGGTCTTACTTTTCTTATCTCAATGTCTCTATGTATCTCTCTTGTTTCCTGGCTCAAGTGCATCATTTTCTGCTATTGTGCTTAAAAAACTTGGCTGCAGGGGCTCTGAAATGAATAAAAATGTAATCCTCACTGTGCCCATTGTGCGCTCTCATTTGTTTTTGCTGTATCGATTTATCAGCGGAGGGAAATTACTTGCTGGAAGAGAGGATGCCAGTCAGAATGACATTTATTTCATAGTACAAGGAGGCTCTCCAGCGTGTTTCCATGTAACCCAGATATTGGAGCTGTAAAAGGGCTTGTAACAAGGTTTAGTGCTATGATTAGATCGTGTGGAGCACCTTGCTTTCATAACGACAGGCACTCTGCAGGAGCTAGAGCCTCGGGTTATGGTCAACCCCCCTTTTTGTAAAAACATAGATACAGAATTCAACCATTCCTTCCCCAATGAAACTGTTTCTCTTCCAAAAGCCAAATCTTTCAGACCTTCCAGAATAAAAGAGTTATATTTTTAGATGCCTAAAGCTTTCATAACATCAAATTAAAAGCAAAAAATAGATGAAACACTTGCCTATTAATCCCCTTCACTTCCCCCCCTCTTTTCCCTTTATTTGGGAGAAATTGCTCTGTTTTAATTCACCAAAGCGAATCTTTTCATTCAGTGATTGTAAGTTACATGTGCTTAAGGCTACCAATTACCTGGGAAACCAAACACATTCTCTATGTAAAAACCAAGGCAAGTGTGGCAATTGTAGCAGCAGTTGTTTGGGGCATAGACACTGGTGGTAAGGTCCTTGCGTGGTAGTCTTTGCTCTTATTCTTGTAATAGCTATTATTGGCTATTTTTCTTATTATACTTATAGGAAATTAGTTAATTCCATTGCATTGTTTTTCTAATTTCTCATAAGACTGATAAAATCAGCATACTTTCCCCAATTATCTTTTCCTTACAAAGTGAGAGAAATCACTATTTTTTAGGGAATATATTCAAAATTTTTTGTTTGTTTTTGCTTTTTGGGTTTCACCTGGCAGCACTCAGGGGTTACTCCTGGCTTTACGCTCAGAAAACACCCCTGGCAGGCTCTGGGGACCATATGAAATGCCGGGATTTGAACCACCGGCCTTCTGCATGCAAGGCAAACGCCATGTTATCTCTCTGGCCCAGGGAATATATTCATTTTTGTGGCATTATAGAAGTTCATTTATTTCCTCATATCCTCTTCTTCTATCATGCTATTGAAATTTGTTCATCTTGCTGTGTTGGCAAAGGAATAAGTGTTGAATGGTTAAACTAAGTTGTTGTTGCTGTTGTTTTTGTCACTACTTCCTGTAGCAATTGAATTTGGAATCTAGAAATATTTGGGGCTAGGGTAAAGAATGTGCCTGTTTATTTTTTGTTTGTTTATTTGTTTGGGGGGGGTCACAGGCAGCAATAGTCAAAGATTAGTCCTGGCTTATACTCAAGAATCATTCCTCATGGTGCTTGCGAAACATACAGAATGCTGGGGCTCGAATCCGAGTTATCTGTGTGCAAGGCAAATGCCCTACCCACTGTATTAACATTCTGACCCCTATACAGTATATTTTTAATTCAAGTAGGTCATCTAATTTTGAATGAGAATGTGGCATAACATTTTTCTATTCTAAAGTATATCTCTGATATACTTGTTCATTCATAGAATACTCAGGCAGTTAATTAGACATATATTAAAATTATAACAGCTTCTTTAACAATTGAGATAAGAGGGAATCAGCAATGGGCAAGGTGCTTGCTTTCTTGCACATGGGTGCTGCAGATTAGTTTCCAGGTGCTGCATATGTTCACCTGAGCCTCACCAGGAAAAATCCCAAAGCACAGAGCCAGTGTAAGCCCTGAGCACCATAAATTAGGCTAAGAGTGAACCAAGTCAGTTTGCTAAGTACCAACTTTGCGTGAATAATAGCTAGGGCTTGTTTTCTTAAAGTGCAATGGATTTCATTATGTAAATCTTAGCGGGAAGGAAGTTATGTGTCCATCTCAGCTGATTTAGCCTTTTGCTACTCCCTGGCACTGATGCCTCACACCCCCTGGAGTATTTCTATACAGTATGGCTTTGCTGTCAGTACCAGGAAATCTAATCATAGATGCTGTTTTCTTACTCTAGCACTGAGATGATAAGTTTAACTAGAAAAGATTACAGGAATTAAAAGACAGTACTCTAGAATTTGATTTTTCTCATTCTGAATGAAAAGGACCTTCTTTCACAGCACTCTGGGAAGTGGCTTTTGATAACAATTGTTAGAAATGAATGCCCAAGGTGATGGGAGAGGTTGAAATTATACTTAGTCAACCTTGACCGTGATTCACATCCTCTGACTTGGAAATCTATTTGAATTTATTTAGTGTTTATTTTAAATCACACCTGGCTGTGCTCATGGCTTCTTCCTGCTTCTATGCTCAGGAGTCATTCTTGGTGGACTTGGGACTATAAGTAATACTGGAAATCAAATCTGAATCAGGCCCCTGCAAGGCAAGCACCTTATCCTTGCCCTGTTTACAGTATTATCACTCCAGCCCTATTTTTGTTTGTTTTTGTTTTTGTTTTTGGGCCACACCCGACGTTGCTCAGGGGTTACTCCTGGCTGTCTGCTCAGAAATAGCTCCTGGCAGGCACGGAGGAACATATGGGACACCGGGATTCGAACCAACCACCTTTGGTCCTGGATCGGCTGCTTGCAAGGCAAACACCGCTGTGCTATCTCTCCAGGCCTGAGCCCTATTTTAATTATAATTTTCTGTTTTAATTTTTGGGCCAAACCAGTTGTGCTCAGGAGTTACTTCCTGCTATGCACTCAGAAATCACTCCTGGCTTGGGGGACCATATGGGATACCAGGGGATTGAACCACGGTTTATCTTGGGTCAGCTGCATGCAAGGCAAACACCCTAATGCTGCCATTGCTCTGGCCTCATTAATGAAAAAAAAATATTTTTTTTTTGGTTTTTGGGTCACACCGACAGTGCTCAGGGGTTACTCCTGGCTCTATGCTCTTAATGAACTTTCTTTGTATCTTTGAGCTTTGTCCACAAACTAAATTACTAGACTTTATATTTTAAAGCTAAATTGGAGTTTTGAAGAAGACAGTTGTTCATGTTATCCTTTGTTGTGTCTTTTCAAGTTCTCATATTTCAGAACTTCAAAGACAAATGCTGCTCTCTTTAGATTTTTGACAAAACCCATCAGTGGTCAAAACTTTGGACCTATCTCATTTGCTTCTCTGTCCCAAGGACAAAGGGCCATATTTTAGTCTTGCTGGTTTTAATGGAAATTCAACCTTTAAGGCCATCTCAAAAGTTCTCTATCTCTTGCAAGACTAATTCCCACTAGAAACCCATAACTAGAAATAATCTGATTTGGCTAAAATCCCTTTTGTATGAATTGCTTGGAATAATTTAATAATTAATTAAATACCATGGTGGTGGTTTTAACTGGTCTAAGTACAGTTTACTGAGGAAGATTCTATTCACAGGGTGAGGGGGTTCAGAAAGAAAATTTTTAAGCAAATCAAAACTTGCTCATCGCAGAATTTCAACCTTCAAATTTTGGTAGTGACATTAAATTCCTCCACCTTCTGTGCTTCATTCACAGTAGAGAACCCCTTTATCCATGTTCTTCAATTGTGGCCCCAGTGGTCCTTGGCCTCTCACAGACCAGGCAGAATTGCATTTTAAGGTCCTCACTTGAATTCCAGGTCTGCTTGGTCACATATCATTGGGTTAGATGCCTTGGGCCCCCAGATCACTGACTGAAAAATCCCAGGTTTGCAAGAAAGCATTTGAGGTAGGTTTCTGGAGTTTTTCTTTATTGTGACATAGCTTTTGTTTCTGAACTCCCAATGATCTTATTCGCCGACTTTCAAGGCAGTGCTTGGCCATATTCCAAGTAGATTTTTCTCACTTCTCTATCTTAAGAACAAGGAACCAAGGTTTATTTGTTTTCTAAGCATCATAATATCCTCACCTACCCCCAAACTCCCTTTTTCTGAAGGAAATCAACTATAATAAAAAAGGAATAAAATTACTACTATCAGAAGTGAGTACCTGAAAAAAAAATAGTGCTCTGAATGTGTTGAATAAAATGAAACACCTTGTGACCTAAACAGGATGGTAGCTTTTATTTATGTTTATTTATTTAGTATTTATTTCTGAGTGATGCTGAGGTATGGGTATAGGGACTGCTTTAGCTCAGCATGCCTGTTTCTGGCTGAAGGGCACCTTTGAGACTGATCCTTGGCATGCTGGCCTAGGATCTCACCTCCCTCTTTGTGGTGCCATGTGATTTTGTATGTGAGTAACGTATGTGAACTTGCCTGGTTGGCAGCTGTCAACCGTAGATGGCCATATGTAATGATGAGTAAAGTTGTTGTCAACTGTCAATAGGCCATATGCAATGATGAGTCAAGTCACAGGCTGCTGTTAGGGTAGATGGAAGGCTGGAAATAAGAAGCAGTGCACTGAGGTACAAAACAGGTATGGTTGTTTGTTTAAAGGGCTTGTTCTCTGCCATGTAAGCACTGTGTTTCTCTTTTGACCAGTTTCTCTCTTTATGGAAGATGAATCCTGCTTAAAATGCTAACAATTCAATGGAAAGAGTCTTGTTTTGTTTTTGCAGGGTTTAGGATTTTTCAGGTAGTGCTCTGGAGGCCCAGGCATCTACCCCTGTAATATGTAGCCAAGGAGACCTAGAATTCAAATAAGGGCTCTAAAATGCAGTTCTGCCTGGTCCCTGTGAGGTCATAACTGGCAGTGCTGAGATCTCCAGGGCCACACTGGAGATGAGTAGAAGGAAATGGGAAGGGCCCATTCACCCTTCAAATGCAGGGCTTGCAGCAGTTACTGCAGACAAATTTCTAGGGAGAAATGTGAGCTGCTAGGTAGGGCAGGCTTGTGAAAAATGCCTTTATCTTCACTTTCCTCTCTTCATAAAGACAAATCATTTCCTTCAAGATGAGCCCTTCTTAAGCGCTATCCTTTGCACAGTAATGTGCTGTACAAGTGTGACATTATTGCTTCAAGACAAATATTATTGTCAGTCCAAAGACATAACAGTGGCCTGAACCTGGTGAGCCACTGCTGCATTATGAGGCTGTGAATGCCACTTGGCTTCTTCTCTACTTAGAAGACATGCTTGTCAACCACCAGTCCCACTCTTGCTCTCAACTGTGCAATGACTTAGCTTTTCTCTGGGCACTAGCTTTCAATGATTTGAACACACCGATTCTTATAATCATTTTCTTGGTTGCTGCCATGGATTTATCTAGCACACAATATCCTGAAGAAAAAAAAAAGAAAACAAGCAGGTTTATCTAAATTAGAAGAACTTGAGGGTAAAGAGAGTGAGAGAGAGGAAGGGAAATGGGAGAGCGAGAGAGATAAGGAGAGAGGAGAGAAGGGAGATATTAGAGAATATCTGTGAAAGAGGGGGCCTAGAAATTATTATGGCCTAGAAATAATCCAAAAAGCAAAGCAAAGCAAAGCAGTTCCTTCTTCCATGTGGCAGTGCAGTAACAGTATAACGGTGGTCCCAGATTCTTGGCCCCTTGTGGCTTTGAGAGGAAATCTCCCATCTCTACATCACCAATGTTGGCTGCCTCAGAGTCTCCCCTGAGTGCTATTTATTTATTTATTTATTTCCTTCCAAAGGTGTATCTTTATCTACCAAAACAAGGCTCTCCTCTGCATTTCCACCAAATGGAGCTTCCAGAAAATTTTGTCTGCTCTTTCTCCCCCAGACCTAAATGGGGGAGTCTCAGTACCTCTCCTTTACAGTCATTAATCTTCTGACACACTTTGTAAACCCTTAGCCTAAAGAGTAACTTCCAGAAACATGGCTCCTAGACTTTACATATTAAGAGACAGGAGGAGAAATGGTTTCATAGAAAATGCCTCTGGCTTCTGTGTGTGTGTGTGTTTGAGCTACTTAGTGTTCTATTACTGTGAGGTGAATCCCATCATCTGTGTATGCACTGTGTCCCTCCAGCCCCTACAGAACACCAGATATTTCTTTCTGTGTCCTGTTCTCCAAAGTCTCTAATTCTATGCCTTTCAAGGCCTCATTGCTCTACCCATTGACCTCAGCACAAACTTCTCTCTTAACATCTCTCTCTCTCTCTCTCTCTCTCTCTCTCTCTCTCTCTCTCTCTCTCTCTCTCTCTCTCTCTCTCTCTCTCTAGGCCCATCATCATCTTCATCTCTTTTCTCTCTCTTGAGACCTGCATTTTTTTAGTCTTTTCACACCTACAGGCAGCAGCTGTGGAGATCAGACCTGCCTTGTCAGATGTGTAATTGTAGGCTCCTATTCTGTAATGTTTTCTGCAGCCTCTAATTTGAAGAAGTTCCTAGTCCTGGGTCCTTGTTCTTCACTCTCACCCTGCCTCCTCTCCACCATAACACTGCATTTGCAGGCTCTTTTTGAAATTGTGTTTTAGTGATTGGCTCACTCATGCTCCTCCCTCTTCTTAAACTCAGTTTCAAATAGAAGCATGAACCTGGCTTTTCCCCTCTTTTTCCTTTCTCTTGATGGTGTCCAGCACATAGGAGCCATGCCATAACCAGTCTTCTGTAGAAACAAATGGCATTATGTGACAACTCCAAAAATAAATCACAGTGAAGATCTGATACCTTTTTCTTAAGAAGCAAAGTTTTTGTTTGATTTTTTTTAATGTGGTCTCTGCATATACCTTCATGATTCTCCTTGGAAAATCATTGATAGTATCCTCTTTCTATGTTTCCTTGGTGCAAAACTTTTTTTGGATGATTTATATGATTCTTTCATGAATTGTCACTCTCTTTAATCACCTACCTGTAACGTTTTTACTTGTTATTTTATTGTAAGCAGTCTTAAAGTTTAAGGAAAGTATTGAATCAGCCCCAGGAAGCCCATTTCTCTCCTAAATAGTGGTATTTTGGACTGCTTTCTTCTTTTGCAAACATGACCCAAGAAGAATTTGATGGTTTTTTCCCCCCTTTAATTTGTAGGAAACATTTAAAATTTTTCTTTACTTTGCACCTGTACACTACTTCTCTTCCAAGAATATTTAAGCTTTAAGCAATTTCCAATCATTACTTGATTAGCTGCCAACATGTCAGTGTTTATAATATGGAGGAACTGAGGCAAGCAAGAGCCAGAATTTCAGATTTAAAAACAGTAAGTTGAATACATGAGAATGTGTTCCTGGCACCAGTCTCTCTCAGTTTCACTCAGGTGTTATGATGCAAGGTCCATAGTCATTGGCATGGATTACTACTTTTTAAATTTTCTTGGTCTTTTTTTTTTCAGTTGGACACATTGCATTTTATATGACTGATGTTGACTGATATAACCCTCATAACCCATTTTACTTTAAATAATGTGCTTATAAATTATTTGAGAAAGTCTACAGGAAAAATAATAGCCAAAACCACAGATATAGGCAATTTTTTTCATTGTCGAGGTGATGAGGCATCTAAGCAGACATTTTCTTTTGATAAAGTCTTATTGAAGTGGGACATTCAGCAAAAATAAACTAATTTTTAAATATATACTTTATTATATCAAAAAGTAAAAATTATAAGACTTAACATAATATAAGTGAGCATAGGATGCTAGGGAATAATACCAGAGTTTATTATGATAATCCCCACAAGACATTTGACACATAAGCACTGCTTCATTGAAACCATTTTCTCCTTTGAATAAGCAAAATGTAGAATTTGTCATAGGGTAAGATCTAGTAAAATAGCTATTATAGGTTTTATTCCCTTATAATGAAAGATGTTTTTTTACTCTGTCTTTTCTATTAAATTTGATATTTGAATTCAATAAATATTTTCCTTAACTGTCTTACATTCAACTAAATTTTGCTGTTGTTGGTTCTCCTTGGTTTGAAATGCTATTTAAAATTAGCTAAGTGTCACCTCCTCACCCAATTTTCGGTGTGAGACAAAGTAGACACAGTTGTGACTATGTATATGCATATATTCATATTCTAACTCAGGCTTGCCTTTCCAGCCCCAAGCTGGTTAAGAGCCAAACTCAAGTTTTTATTTAGTTAATTAATTTTAAATGTAGTAACAAAGATTTCTTTTATTGAAAAATTCTCCCTCTGGGTGGTCAGTAATTAAAAAAAAATTTTTTTTACTGAGACTTTGTGGTTTATATACTATTAGTAATGGTTTCTACTGCACACATTCCAACACACACATTCCAAGAGCACCAAATGTCTTAGTTTGTCTGCCCATTTGAATGAGGGTGTTCAGGATATAGAACAAAGTCTGTGATCAAATAACAAGTTTGTCAGTGTAACTTCTCCAACTTCATTTTGGGCAAATTGCTTTCATTAAATTCTTTTTATGGAAGAAGTGGAAGGATACACCCAGTGGCACTCAGAGCTTATTTCTGACGGTCATATGGAGTTCTGGGGATCAAAGATCAAATCCACGTCTGTTGAATGTAAGGAAAATACCCTACTCAATGTACTGTCTTTTCCGTCCCTTATAAATTTGTTATATAACATGTTTGTTTCTTTTCAAACAGTATATTTACTCCTAGTTCTTCTATACTAACTGATTAATCCATTCATTCACTAGGAGTTTTTGCAGTCCTATTATTTACTGGATTCTGTTTTAGGTGTGGGGATTTGATAGTAAGGGGGGAATGTGAGGTGATAAATACTCCTCAAATACAAAGTCACAATGGGACCCAACTAGTATTAAGACAAATTAGTTTTAATCATAGTTCACACTAAGAAATGTAGGATAGTAAAGGAATTGAATGCTACAAAAGCCACACTGGCAAGTCTGCTCAGCAGAAAAGATTTGATCTCATTGGAAAGTTGCAGGAAGAATTGGCTGAAATGCGTTAGAAAACAGTGATAGTAGAACAGAGCATTACTGACTCTTTATCCTGTCTCTGACCCTGAGAGGGCCATTTGTTCCAGTTCCATGTCTTCAGCCTTCCTTTGTTGGCAAAGAAGATGGCCCTTGGCATCTCCCCTGTTGTGGAGGGAGGCATGAGCAGATACCAATCCCATAAAGTTGATACAGCACCCAAAGCTTCAATCTTTTTCTTCTGCCCAACCTAAAAGTTATATATATATATATATATATATATATATATATATATATATATATATATATATATATATATATATATCCCTGTAGGTATTTATGGGGACTTCTGTGACTTATGCAGAGTCCCAGGATGATCACAAGAGTTAGCAGGGACTGAGAGAAGACTATCAGGATTAAAATGACAGGCAGAGGAAACCAGACTAACCCAGACAGCACATCACATGCATCAGTTGATCTCTTCCCATTTGACTCAGCTCCATCTCACAGTGCAAATCCCTCACTCCTCCTTATCATGGCTTATGGTCTTCCAGGCTGAGCTACACTTAAGTTTTAATTTGGGAACATTCATAAACTCAAGATTAGAGGTCTGTACATCACATACCACACTCAGCACAATGTGAGTGATCTTTCTTTTCCCACCCAGTGTGGAAAATCATGATTGAGAATAAAACCAACCTTTATATACATTTTTGCTTTCTGAATTTGTCTCTTTTGGCCAGTTTGCATTTTGGTATGTTGAATGGCCTGAGTGTAAATTAACTTTAGTGCCTTTGTCTAAGAGACACATTGATTATTTCTGGTAAGAATTTTAATTTTATTTTTATAATTTCAAAATTAGATGTTTTAAAAATGAATGGAGATTAAGTAACTATGAGTAAATTAACACTAGATCCTTAATCTCTGGGTTTTCAATAAGCACCTTTTAGTATATATGGTTATTATATTAATCACAGGTATAACTTAAATACAGGTTAATGAAAAATGTTGCTGCACTTTGAACAGTTAAACCATTTTTATAATGCTGAAATTATGTGAGGCTATGTAGGGTTTTTAGAATGACTTCATTGTAATATATGCATATTTATGCATATATCTAAACTATACATGAAGAGTAAGGAATGCAGGGAGGGTTGGTTGTATAAAAAAAGGGTCATTCATACAAAATGAAAATTTAAATTTAACAAATGTAGAACAAGTTAAAAAAAGCATAGAACATATTTGGAAAAACAGCCCCAGTGTAAATTCCTTTTCTCCTTGAATTTCTGAGAAACTTGTCATTGAGTACATTTTACTTCTAATGTTTTTAGTTATAATTAAACAAGTATAGGACATAAATTGTTATTATTACTGAAAATTGGAACATTGTAATTCATAATATTCACAAACTATATGTTACATAGGAAACTTTATAAACTAAAAACAGTAAATATTATAGATAAAATAGAAATACAGCTTTGGTTGTTACAAATCTTTATAATTTATTTCTAAAAAATCATCTACTTATCTAAATAATATGAATGAAGATAAAGAACCTGCTATTCCATTTGAATTTAATATATTTTCTATATTTTTCCTGATTTTAAAAGTAAAATGTATGGAATCTACTTATAGGCAAGGACGCACAAAAAAGAAAGCAAAATCCTCCAAAATCACATTTTTCCAGATATAACAACTTTATCAGTTTATTTCAGATCCTTTTCTTTATATAAAAATCAGTTCCAGCCTCCTTGAAATAGTGTTATCATCTAAATTCTGCATTGATGTACATTAGGGTTGTTTTTCATGATTTACTTTGGCAAATGATGTTACAAATAAAGGTTTTTCTATGTCTATTTCTGGGTATACCCAAGCGATATTTTATTAAAATGGATTATAGATGTGGAATTTCTGGGCTAGAAATCATGTACATTTAGAACTGTATATATAACCTCAGAAAATACACAGATTAGTACTCTCTCCAAATTGTTTATGAGAATACGAGTCTACAGTCTCCTCTGATTAGCATTGGGTATGAGCTTTTAAAATTGCGACACTTGGGTAAAGAAATGCCAAATTGTTGTAGTACCTTCTTTTGCTTATTACAGTATATGCATGTTTGGAATGGAATATGCTGTTATAAGGAGAGGAAGCAAACTGTATTTTGCATAGCTCAGTAAAGATAAAGATTAAGTTGAAATAGAAAATTGAAAAGGAATCTTTCCTATTAATCAAGATTTTATAAATCTTCTAACATTTACAAAATAGTCTTCAATTGTTTTTTGAAGTAATAGTCTGCATGTCCCAATGCGCACACACATTGGAGTGCTGGCATTGGTTAAAAAATAATAAAAATGAGCAGAACTGTAACAAAACTGTCTTTATAACAAAATTATTTTAATACCTTTCAGGCAAAATATTAGTTTCATCAAGAAAATTCATTTAATTTACAAGAGACACAGTCTTTACAGCCATAACCAGGTTAAACACTTTTTCCACACCTATCTCAGAAAATAGCTTCTAACCAGTATATAGCTTCAAATCAATTAGTTCAGTCTAAGGTTTTCAAATGTTATTAATACTCTTTCCATATTTTTTCTATACAAGATTTTAGGTACTTCAGTTTACTTTATAAAAGCAGAGAAAATAACTTTGACCAGCTGATAGCAGCACAAATTAAAAATTTGCAGTCTTGACAACAATGAATGATTTGGGTTCAGAGTGCTGGAGAATGACACAATTTTCACAGACTTCTCTGACCTTTTTAAAATTATTTGTTCACTTTCCCGATATACCTAAATTCACTCAAATGTAAAACTGTATAATAAAAAACTTGCATATTCCCACTTGCTTCAATAGCAGAAATTTTAGTGGTTGATCAATTTCCAATGATCATCCAATACTTGCTGTAGTATAGAAACATCAATTGAAGGGAAACTCGAATTATCGATAGCTTATAAATGGTGACTTTGTGGTTTGCCAGCCCTTCCAGCTACAGTCTTCACTGCAGAGCTGTTGAATGGCAGTCTAATGAGCTCAACTATTTCCTTGGGACTGAAAGTGAAATCTGTTTTTCCCAGTGTCTTCTCCTTTGGCCATTTGAATACTGCAGACCAGACACACAGCTCTGAGCCACTGAAGCACACACGTTAGGTAGCAGTGGTTTAAAAAAAAAAAAGAAAAAAGACTGGCTAGTCCTTCTTTCTGAATTTCTTTTGCCTCTTTTGCATGTGTCCCTGATTGGGAGCCATATTTCTGATTTCAGAGACTCTCCTGTAATCATGGCCGGAAACTCAGGAAGGAATTATTTGAAAGGTCTTGCATTTTTGAAATATAACATTAGCTGTCTTAAATTGCTATTACAAGAAAATTAGAAATCGTAATCAAGCCAAGCAAAGCCATTCATGTGTAGAACATTTATGTGTATGTAAATAATATTGGTTGCATGCAAGCTTATATTAATTCAGCAAATAAAAAAATAAAAAAACTATGTTATGACTCTAGAGGTCTTAACATATCCTGAGAGTAAGTTCACCTTACTTTTTTATTTAAAGAAAATACATCACATAGTTAACATAATTGATCATAATATGTTTGTTTCAAGATGAAGGAAAGCAAAGTTATTTAAAAAATAAAAAGAAAGGGCCAAAGAGATAGCACAGTGACAGAGTCTTTGCCTTGCACACAGCCGACCTACAACAGATGGTGGTTCAAATTCTGACATCCCATATGGTCCCTCAAGCCTGCCAGGAGTAATTTTTGAGTGCAGAGCCAGGAGTAACCACTGAGCATCGCCAGGTGTGACCCCAAACCAATAAATAAATAAATAAATAAATAAATAAATAAATAAATAAATAAATAAATAAATAGAAAATAGGAAAACTAAAAAAATAAAATTGAAGAGAAGAAAAAGAAAGAAGAAAAAGTTCAGGTGGGAGAGATAGCACAATGGCAGGGCATTTGCTTTTCACATAACTGACCCATGACGTACAGTGGTTTTAATCCCAACATCCCATATGGTCCTCATGCCTGCCAGGAGCTATTTCTGAGTGCAGAGCCAGGAGCAACCCCTGAGCATTGCCGAATGTGAACTAAAAAAACAAAACAAAACAAAACAAAAAAGAAAGAGAAAAAGAAAGAGAAGGAAGGAAGGAAGGAAGGAAGGAAGGAAGGAAGGAAGGAAGGAAGGAAGGAAGGAAGGAAGGAAGGAAGGAAGGAAGGAAGGAAGGAAGGAAGGAAGGAAGGAGGAAGGAAGGAGGGAAAGAAGGAAGAAAGGAAGGAAGGAAAGAAAGAAAGAAAGAAAGAAAGAAAGAAAGAAAGAAAGAAAGAAAGAAAGAAAGAAAGAAAGAAAGAAAGAAAGAAAGAAAGAAAGAAAGAAAGAAAGAAAGAAAGAAAGAAAGAAAGAAAGAAAAGGAAAGAAAGAGGGAGGAAGGAAGGAAAGAAAGAAAGAAGAAAGAAAAAGAAGAAAGAAAGAAGAAAGAAAGGAAAGAAAGAAAGAAAGAAAGAAAGAAAGAAAGAAAGAAAGAAAGAAAGAAAGAAAGAAAAAGGAAGGAAGGAAGGAAGGAAGGAGGAAGGAAGGAAGGAAGGAAAGAAAAAGAAAGAAAGAAAGAAAAGGAAAGAAAGAGAGGGAGGAAGGAAGAAAGAAAGAAGAAAGAAAGGAAAGAAAGAAAGAAAGAAAGAAAGAAAGAGAAAGAAAGAAAGAAAGAAAGAAAGAAAGAAAGAAAGAAAGAAAGAAAGAAAGAAAGAAAGAAAGAAAGAAAGAAAGAAAAAGCTCAGTTGCAAGTATATTTGTGAAAATTATTGTATCTCCAATAAAGTCATTGATACAATAGCAGGTTTAGTAAGCTCTTTTTTTTAAAGGTAAGAAATAAAAATACAATAAAAAATGTGTATGTTACTGTTGTTGCTTGCATAGGCACAGCAAAATATGGGAGATATAGAAAGGAAAAATCTTTTGCCTAAAAACAGGGAGACCTTACTTACGCATGAAGTATTCTGCCTAAGACTAACTTCCGGCTCTAGGCATATTAGGTTGTCCAATCCTGAAGTCTTTCTCTGTGGTCCCAGTCAAAGCTCTTCACAATTACGGTTGTTGCTGTCAGGTTTCTGTAGTTAGAGATCCTGGTTTCTGTCTAAGTCAGGGTAATATGGAGCATTTTCCCTGATGAGTTGGTAAGAGCAACAATCTTACTTTTTGTTTTGTTTTTTTTTTTGTTTTTGTTTTTTTTGTTTGGGGACCACACCCAGTGATGCTCAGGGTTTACTCCTGGCTATGCGCTCAGAAATCGTCTTTGACTTGGGGGACCATATGGAACTCTGGAGTATCAGCCTGTGGTCCTAGGTTAGCTCTTGGAAGGCAGATGCCCTACAGCTTGTGCCACAGCTCCAGTCCCAACAACCTTGCTTTTAATTGTAAAATATTTGGCTTTGTTATATAAAGGGAAAATTTTGACCAAATCTGAAATTCTTTTCAGTAATATTCAAGCATGCTTAGGGTACTTTCTACTTATACGGATTGGTAAAATCCAAGGAAGGGAATTCAGATCATTTCTAATCAGTCAATTTTGAGTCACTAGACATAAACTTATGTGAAATTCTAGCCAGAATAGAGATTTAATAACTTGTTCTCATTTTTGTCTTAGCATTAATAATCTGTTCACCGACTAGGATATCTTGAAAACTTACATTGTGCATTAATTATCAGACAAAAATAGAGTGAAAAAATCAATATACCCTTGAATACTATTCAATGGTGATGCCCATGCATCATGCATGCATGATTACATGCAAATTTCCTCTCCTTGTTACCAGGGTTTAATATCCTGGTGTAAAATTTAGCTGCCATTATTGTGAATTTGCTTATTTTCAATGCAAAGTAAAAAAAAAAAAACTTTATTTTCCCACCAATTTTATTCATGGGAGCAAAAAGAGCTAAATCATGACCACAAACTGGAACTTAACTCTTCTAACAAGATTGTGTAAAATGGTGAGTGCGCATACCTGTACGTGTTTAAGGAGTTTATTTTATCGTCTGGAAAGCTCTTGATGTAGACGTAGATCTCCAGGCACAGCATCTAAAACCAAAAACCAGTTTTTCCTGGGCAAATTTGCTGAATAGAGAGTAAGTTCCCATCATGCAGAATGACTTTTGTGCCTCTGTTCTGACAATTGATGGGCAGGGAGCAAGTGGTGAGAAGTGAGGTGTTTCCACAGGCCGTGGTGCCTCCAGTTCAGAATCGAACAGCAGCCAATTTGATCCGCCGTTAATTTGTCATGTCCATGAACTAAAATCAGAGTAGTAATTTCAGGCCTATGATTTGGCTATCTCTTCCAAAGAAAAGGAAAAGCAAACATGCCTCAGATAAATTTTTGAAGATGAATTTTTGAGACAGTTTAATAGGAACCCAAGTTTTATCTTTTAAATGGATAGTCAGGCAGTAAATAGAATTTTAGTGTATGTCGCATTTAAGGATCTCTTTATATAGTACCATAACTTTTTGTATATAAAAAGATGCATATATTGTGCTAAAACTAGCATAAGGCCTTCTTGCTAGAGCTGCATATTTCCTCTGTGGCAATGCTGCTTTCTGCCTTATGTCTTGTAGTCTCTCATTAAACACAGATTCTCGGAACATGCATTGGAAAGAAATGATCAGGTTCAATCTCCTTTTCAATGAATGGTGAAATATAACATGAGTGTTCTACTGAAGAAATGTCTTTAGACATGGTGAACCGTGCTGGTTGAAACATGAGACTTTGCCTAGTAAAAACAACTCTATTTTCTTGTCTGAACTACTGAATTTCACTTTTGCTTCTTTGTAAACTGGCAGATTAGACATTCCAAGAGCTTGTTCTGTGTGAAGTTTTTCAGGTTATTTCAGTTTAATGCAACCAGATAATTGTAGCTTCAGGGCTTAGTGAGGTTGTAAAACTGCTAATCCAGACAGTATTACCAGGTCACATGTTGTGCTTAGAGAAGACACCTCTGCCTTTAATGGTTTCTCACTATGCTGGTGATTTCTAGTTTCAGTCCTATAAAAAGGAGGTACATCAGGCCAAATTTGGGGGAAATCAGAATATGCAGTTGGGCTACCAGGGCTAAAGTATATTACCTTGTGGGCTGTTGCCTTACAAGCATAAAACCTGAATTTAATACCCAGCACCATGAAATCCAAAAATAAATTAGAAAATGGTGATACTGGTAGTGGTATGAATGGGTGTGTGCCATTAATCCCTTACTGTCTCTGAGAAGATGTAATACTGAATATGCAACCTGTGTTTTTCTTTGGATTTCAATGAGGTTCTGCCAACACTTTGACTTACTCAAGGCACTTAGAAACAGTTTATCAATTATTACTCTCCTGGTTATTTTGTGGGATTCTTCCTGTCATTGGAGTAGAATAATTTACTTTTCATATTGAACCCACTCAGGACTTCTCTTGAGCTGAAATTGAGATGAAACATTGAATAATAATGCCTTTGGAATTTGGAAGATGGTTGGTTACCTTTCTCTCATCTTAAGCCACACTCAAAATGTCCATTGTAGTTAATGTTCAAACAAATGTTTATAGTAGGTAAAAAAAAAAAAGCTTTTCATTTGGCTCATTCACTGATTAATCAGAAAGAAAACAAACGAAAAGAAAGCTGATAAACAATAAGAAAGAAATCTCTGAAGAGCAGAGTGGTGGCTTCTCCATGATTAAACCTTTCTAATCTGACATTGAGTGTTAAAAGAGGCAGGCACAGGAGAGCTCTTTAGTATGCAAGAATAGAAGCACTAGGATCCCCCTGTGGCTAGGGTGATGGTCAGACTTGAGGGAAATGTAGAGAATCTTTTTATTTTTGGTTTTTGGTTTTTGGGCCACACCCGGCGGTGTTCAGGGGTTACTCCTGGCTGTCTGCTCAGAAATAGCTCCTGGCAGGCATGGGGGACCATATGGGACACCGGGATTCGAACCAACCACCTTTGGTCCTGGATCGGCTGTTTGCAAGGCAAACGCCACTGTGCTATCTCTCCGGGCCCAAATGTAGAGAATCTTACAGACTGAAAAGAAGGTAGAAACTGCCCAAGTATATGCAGCTCTTCATGGTTAAAATGCTGCTCAATGAAGTGTCTAGCCAGAGCTTATTAATGTTCAGTCAATAGAGTTTATTTTGCTTTCTTTTTTATTTTCTCTTCTTGTTCTTCTCTGACTTCATCCCCATATTTACTGTCTTCTTGGGAAAGAATCACACTATATTTTACATAACGACTCCTCTTCTATTCAATAACCTGATGATTTCCAAAACTGCTCATGTTAATGTCACTGCTCCTAATTGTACTTTATTCAACAATTTGTTTCCCTATAAAGGAGACTAGTGGGTAAAAGAAGTCTCTACTTGCTTTTCATCTTGGTACCATGGATCACACACAGAATGAATGATACCTCTTTGGTTGAGATTGTTTATTTGGTTTGCCTTTTCTTTGTTCTTAGGGTCCCAAAGGGTCTTGGAGAGTGAAGAAAAGAAGTGTTCTTGCCTCTGTTGGCAATTCCTTTCTCTATTCTCATAATTTTTCTTTGCTGACCCAAAAAGACCGTGTCCTCAGAACTATGAATGTCGGTGGCTGTGCAGTGTTAGACTTTAGGGAAACAAATGGATTCTTCCATATGTTTCATAAAACTGTCTTCATAAAGGATTTTGGCATCCCTAATAAGAATTACACATAATTTCTTTTATTTGTTTGTTTTGGGGCTACACCGGTGACACTCAGGAGTTACTCCTAGCTATATACTCAGAAATGGCTCCAGGCTTGGGGGACCGTATAGGAAGCTGGGGGATCTACCGCAATTTGTCCTAGGCTAGCATGGGCAAGGCAGATGCTTTACTGATTGTGCCACCCTCCTGCCCCAATTACATTTATTTATTTATTTATTTATTTATTTATTTATTTATTTATTTATTTATATGAGAAATATTGCCAGGGACTAGATATACAAACTATACTCTCTACTACCGATCTCCAACTCCTAGCCAAAACTAATATGTTTGATATCTCTGGTCCCTACAGGAATTTGAAGAAGTTCTTTTAATGAAATGTAAAATTCTAAAAATTTATTCAAAACGTTTTACATTGAATATATCTATAAAATACTGAGTTACAAGAACTCATCTACCATGAGTTCTATGGTGAATTTATTGGAAATATCAAAGGTAGCCCAAAAATGACTTGTAAAAATAATTTTTAAAGTATAAATTAGTAATTTAGAGAGTAGATTAGTTTTAAACATATCATTCCTGATTTTCAAAGTACAGCTTGATTATTTAACATATTTAATATGCAACACTTTATAAAGTCTTTTTTTTTTTTTTTTTTTTTGGTTTTTGGGTCACACCCGGCAGTGCTCAGGGGTTATTCCTGGCTCCAGGCTCAGAAATTGCTCCTGGCAGGCACAGGGGACCATATGGGACGCCGGGATTCGAACCGATGACCTCCTGCATGAAAGGCAAACGCCTTACCTCCATGCTATCTCTCCGGCCCCTATAAAGTCTTGTCTTGCTTATTGAAAGGAAAAGTATATATAATATTTTAAGCTTGGAATTTAAATGATTCTAATTCACAGAATAAAGGAAATGACAGAGAAACTGTAATCTCCAATTATTGGAATATTTATTAGAGTATCCATGTCATCTTCATACAGGAGTTGAATGCAATGTATTGGTGACTTTGGTATTGAGAACCTTAAGTTTAGCACCTCAATCAAACAGAATTTATTTGGTCCTATATCATAGAACTTTTCTATCTAGAGTATTACTATTTTATTCATAGATTGGCAAGATCCATAGAAGTTCTGGAAAGTTCTCATTCAGGAAGTGTTTGAAGATGCTTTTCTCAACCTATGTCCCCTACATATCTTCCCTATGGAAACAATGAAGGAATGATCTTCACTGACTATTTTAGTTTGTTTCTAAGCTAAACTCAGTTGTACGTAAGGATTACTCCTGGCTCTTTGCTAAAGAATATTTCTTGGCATGGCTCGAGGGACTCTATGAGGTTTTAGGGAACCAAACCTGGTCAGCCATGTACAAGACAACCACATTCCAAGCTGTACTTTCCTCCAGCTCCCTGAGTTACAGTGGAGTTCTGAAGTTAAAACATTTCATCAGGCTTTGCAACAGGCACACACAAGCCAAAAGAGATTGTACGTTGGAGCTATGTACCAATTTCTACAGAAAAGTAAACAATTTCTTGGCAAACATCTCTTTTCTAATAGACTGTCTTATCTCTAATGATTTAGAGACTTTGGCCAAATTCCTTGGTTCTTTTTTCCAGTGGTGCCATGTATTAAGCTTCTACAGGAATCTGAACATTCCAGAGCTGCATTAGTTTTTTGAAGTGTAGATACTGTTCTATTTTTTCCTCTTTGAGCTGACCTTTCATTGAACTGCCCAGCATGTTTATTACTTTCACCTGCTTTTATGTCCCCACAACATTCTACCTGGATGATTATTAAAATTAGGAACAGAATTCTTAGGTAATATGCCCAACACTTGTATATAAGAAATGGGGTCTGCTAAGTGTCCTCTGCATGGCGGTCAGTCAACATCTTTACAAAATATTCATTTCTATTGTCTTGAATTCCCCACCTCACCTTGTTTTTATCAATTTTTTCAAATTTACACATGGAGACTGCTTTATTATTGAATCAATGAATTTGATATGCTTTCCAATGAACGGTTTCAGTTAGGACACTAAGCAATACTCTTCAACACAGGTACACAGACTAACATAGCTTCAGAAAAACTGTATCTGATCTGGAATTTTTCTCTAGTTGCTTCTTTATTACTCATGGAATTGAGAATACAAAGGAATCTACTTTTTACAGTCTCATAATATTTGACTAAATAAATCTTGTATACAAGTAAGTTTGTTTTAAGCACAAACTTATATTTTTTAAAGAATATTGAGCTCGATTTAACTAACTCGGCACAGATATAGATGAAAATTTAGTCACAGTAGCATATTAACAGATTATATTAAAATTATATTAATAACTAAATATAAAAATTAAGTTAAACCCAAGTAACAAAGGATAGTCTCTTGAAAAGATGCTCATTCTCCATTTTCATAATATACAGATTTTGTTGTTATCTTGTTTTGTGATTTTGTTTTGTTTTGGCCCATTGGTTCTTGAGTTTTGAATAATATATAGCAATATGTCAAATATTTGAATCTTGGTGATTTCTAGCAATTAGAAAAGTTATGAACTCAAACCAAGGTAATTTAAATAGAATAAGCTTAAAAGCAATCCTTCCCATGACCTTGTGGAACAATATTTCAAATAAGTATGATGATGGACCAAACCATTCTGTAGCTTCTAGGGCAACACAAAATTCAGAGAAAGAGGCATAAAAATGATAGAGTATTTAGATAGAGGTCCTTCTCTTATAATAGATTAATCCCAGAAATTTCCATGGGATTTTTATCCTCTGGATTGTTGAAATATTCAGTATATATTTTTTTCTGAGGGTAAATTGTAGTCTGCCTCATGTACAGTTTAGGATGTTCGGCAGTGATCTTCACATCAGCCCTTAGTCCCCATATTCCTGGAGGCAAATTTGATGTTGTTCAGAACCACTCGTGTAGAATTTACCAAATGGATAAACCTTGGCAATCAATCCAAGATATGCCTCATATTAAGTATGTCATCAAATGTGACTCTTTAGTGGACTGTAAGATGATGAGCAGAGTTGAAAGGAATGTCCCAAGAGAGGTGTTTATCTGTAACATGGCAGTAGCCTTACTTTAGCTGACTTTGTTGTCATGTGGAATAGTAAATGAACATTGCCTAATCACCCAAGTTTTCGACTATGTCAGAAATAGGCATTCTCCCAATGTTTAAGTGCCAGAAAACACTCCTTAGTTCAGTTAGTATCAGATTAAGTACCAAAGAGTATTCTCTAATCAATATTCTCTTGATTCTTCAAGAGATAATTGTCCAATTGTGGATGATTTATATTATTTTCTAATAGATCAATTTAATCAAATATTCACTCCTATCAGGTCATTCTCAGAAACAGGAATAAATGACATTTGGCTTACCTTGCAGGTTTAATCTTGGAGATCCAGATTCTTCCCTTGTTTAGGAATATGTTAACTAAACTAGTTGTTTAATTTATTAATTAAATAAGTATTAATTAAATAGTATTAATTAAATATCTATTATTTAAATTTGAATTCGAAAGAGATTGTTTTATTCTTTTTCTTGGATTTTGGTTTTTGGGTGCTCAGGGGTTACTTCTGGCCCTGAGCTCAGAAATTGCTCCTGGCAGGCTTGAAGAACCATATGGGATGCCGGGGATCAAACCCAGGTTTGTCCCCGGTCTACCACATGCAAGGCAAGTGCTGTAGCATTGTGCTATTGCCCCAAGAGATTAAGTATTTTATATCATGTTATAAAAAATTCCACTTCTAAAACTGTCTGACATAGTGGCAGGAGGAGGGATAAAAGAGGGGAAGAGAGGAAGCAAACTGATGAAAGGAAATGAGCACTGGTGAAGGAATGGGTTTGGGGCATTGGATAACTGAAACTCAATTGTAAACAATTTTGCAACTATATTCAGGATTATTCAAATAATTTGTTTTAAAAGAGAGGGAAGAGAGAGAAAGAAAGTTTCTACCACAAAAGCAAGCAGGGAAGAGGACAGAAAGGAGGACAGGAAGAAAACAGGATATTGGTGATGTGAAATGGTGAAGGATGTTGGACATTGTATTACTGAAACTCAAATGAGGAACATTTTAATTATGTATCTCATGATAATTTAATCAAAAATTATATAAAAATAAAAATATAAAGTGATTATTATTAAAAATCACAATAAGAGAAATTGTTCTATCTATACAACTATTCTGTTTCATACCATCTTATTATTTTTTTATTGTTTTGATTTAATTATAACCTATACAATTCTAGTTTGATATAAAACCTTTTTCTATGATTTTCCTCCAGCTATCATAAGGACATAAGGTTGTCACAAGATTATGAAACTGCATTATCATTTTTAGGGAATGTTGTAGAAATAGAATAGTAAGAGTTACTCCATGAAGAGGAAACTGTGTCAATTTGTGCTCTAAGCAGATAACTCATGCAGTCATTTTTGCTTGTTAAAGTGGCAGAGAGAGGAATAAAAGCTGAATAAATGCAGGATGAATTTAATTGAGATGGATAATATGAAGTGATTGTTTCTCAATTTCCAAAACCTTTTTAGAATATCTAAAAAGAATTATGAAATTTTAACTAAAATAGTAATTTTACTATGCAGGTACAGGCCCCAATCCCTTTTATTTGAAGACTTTTCTAAGGACAGCAAAACACAGTAATTGAAAAGAAGTGAAGTGTTTTAAAATATTCTTTGTTATATGTTTTATCACTCAATACTTAGAACACCTTAAGAGTAATCAGGATAGGTGTATTATTATCCCCATGGGAGCTACGACTGAGGAGAATATATAATATTTTCTAAGATACAGACATCACAAATAAGACATTAGGCCATTTCCTTCCTTGCTTACTCTGTCTTCGTGAACTTCTACCATATGCATGGCAGAGATGTGTTTATCACAAACTGTACTAGGGCTCTTTGAGGTGTATGTGTAGAGACATTCATTGGATAAATTTCTTGGTAATTGCAAAGCATTTTTTGTAAATTATGTAAAGTTTGTAAATGGAGATTTCAGAATGGTCAACTTCTCACCCTTTTGATTATATATTTTCAGTTGAAAAACTTCAGTTGAACCATATGTATTCAAGATCTTGATCCCCTACAGTTGAGTTTATGGTTGACCTTCTTCAACTCAAAAGATCTTTTATTTTAAGTGACTTGAGAAGTCAAGGAAGTTGACAGAAAACACTATCCAGGAGTTTTGTTTGTTTGTTTGTTTGGTTCATCCATTTGTAGAGCTTCTGCTGATCATTCTGAATATATGACTTGAAATCAGAAAAATGTGAGTCTTGCCAGGGAATGTTAAGAGAGCTGTGTGCATCCTCATTCCCCATGAATGTTTGGAGAGAAGTTGCTGAACCATTAACCCCTCCAAGGCACACCTCTCACATGCAGTAAGGACAGCCAAAAGTTTATTACTGGGCATCTAGGTGGATCTCAGATATGTTTTGAATTTCATTCCAGAGTAAATGTATTTAAAAGCTCCTGATTTAAGGTTTCAGGAAATCTAGAACTTAGAGCGAGGGTGAAACCATTCAGTTTCATGTGTTGCACTGTAGTGCATTCCATTTCAATCATCAATGTTTTATTCCATCTGTCAAAAACCAGGATAGAAAAACAAACGGGTCATAGCATGATGGTGCTTTTGCTACTGATATAATATTCAGGAGTATTTACACACAAATTTCTAGAAGAACTTAGAAAAATGGCCACATTTGGGTATGGGGCCAAAGAACACCATCTTTGACAGTGCTCAAAACTGATCTAAGCAGGTTGTGGATTTTTCCTGGGACACATTTCTTTGTATTCTTTGCTCTTTAGCATCTTCCAGTTTCAGCTTTGATTCTAAGAGGAAAATCTCAGTCCAACAACTGTCCCCTTTCCATTTATTCCACCATCTTTCCTGCCTCTGAGGCCAGGCCTTCCTGCAGCATGGTGCACTTTTCCTGAGAGTGAGCTTGGGGGGGGGGGGAATTCTATAGATTAACATCATGTTCCAGCATTGTGCTTTTGGGTTGCTCTCCATGCAATCCCCTGGTAGTCATAAATTAATTAAAAGTAGACAGAAACCCCAGAAAAAGAAAGTTCTCACTTTTCTCCTTCTCCCCCCCCCCCCAACTTTCTTTTTCTCTGGGTAAATAGCTAGTTCCTTTGTTCCTGGCTGCACTATTTCATTTCTGCCATCATTGTCCTCATTGTTCTCTGAAACAGGAGGGGTCTGGGCCAGGAGCAGCAAGGTCTCAGCTAATGACGGGAAGTCTTTAAAGTTTGCGCTGCATTTCATCTTCTCTGTGGGAGTTTTAGGACGTAGCCAGTGTTTGATCCCCACCGCGCAACTTTGCTTCTAGTTAATTAACAGATCCCCCATTACACGCTCTCATCTGGAAGCACAGGGGAGGCCTATTGGGAGGTAATTCAAGGCCAATCTGAGTGATGGCAAGAATTAGAGAAATCAGTTGTTTTAGGGCTAATGCCCAGGAAATAAAGAAGTCCCATTTTAGAGATCTCATTTAAAAATTTTGAGTATTTTTCTGTTCTATTAGGGGGAAAAAAAAGACTTGAAGGGAATTATTTTGTCCACATAACCTTTCTGTTATTATTCAGGGTAGCTTGCACTTATAACTCTTTCTAACTGCCTGGAAGAAAACGAAAAAAGAATCAAAGACAGACAGACATTATTAGGACATGGTGCAGTGCTAACAAAAATCCCATGCCCCCTTTTTATCACTAGCAGTTTCTTTCCTGCCCAGCCTATTAGGCAGGTCACAATAGTCCACAGCAACTTTTCCAGGGCACAGGAGGGATGGCTGGCAGGGACCTCTCAGAAGTGGCTCATTTCACAGCCAAGGATGACTCAGACTTTGTTCTTGTGCGGCTTTTGTTCCAAGGATGAAAAAGTGATTTACAAATAATAAACAATAGCACCAGCATTAGGCTCCCTTCCCTAACTAGCTTCTTTGCACAACATTATAGAACAAAGCCAGTGTGCCCACAGATACTTGTTGGCATGGCCAGGCACCAAGGGGGCGCTGTGTAGTTGTATGTTTCCTTGGCTCTGCTGGCTCAGAGCCCCCATGGCTCTGGGTTTTGATGGCATTTGAAAAAATAAGGCCTCCTTCCCCTCCTTATCCTTCTCCAGTTTCCCCAGCCCTATGAGCAATGACCCCCTTTATCTAATGAATTAGGAGCTATTCCTGCCTTACAATTCTCAGTTCGACACTTGGCAATGAGAATCAAGCCGGGGCTGTTTAGTGCAGCAGTAAATGGCCCGCCACATTAGCCCCCTGGCATGCTAAGCTATTAGGTGGTTTTACTGTTGTTAAAGTTACATTTGTTAGGTGAAGTTTGCTGCCCTTCCACACAAACTCAGCAGTGCCTGATCCTGGGGGAGGCAGGGAACGGGGTGTCACCAGGCCCTGGCCCTGCATGTGGCACAGCCTGGTGGCTGAGAGGAGTATTTTTCTCTCTGGAAAAGCAAGATGCTGGATGATTATGATTTAAACACACACTCACACACACACTCACACACACACACACACACACACACACACACACACACACACGCATACCGTGAACACAGTCATAGAAGCTACTGGACAAGCATAGTTTTCACACTTTGCTGTGACTAAATTAATTACATGGGCTCGATTAACCATTAATTTATAGCAGTTCTTAAGTGAACCACTAATTGTCATAGTGCCATGGAGAAGGAAGACAGGGAAGGGTGAGAGACACAAAATAAGAGAGGGCGGCACCATACACGCACACACAGCAAGTGCTGCACACACGTGGCACCGAGCCGGGAAGAATCTTGCAGGAAGGACAGATGAGCATGGCAATGAAGGGGGAGATGATCAGGGTGTGTGTGTGTGTGTGTGTGTGTGTGTGTGTGTGTGTCTAAGGAGAGAGAAAGAGAGCGTTTCTGCAGAGAGGGAAATGCCAGTACTCTATAGCTCCATGCAGCCAGCTTGCAGGGTTGAGTTGGCATTTGGTAACTTGGTAGCGGCTGCCAGTGTGTGTGTGGTGGGAGAAGAGGGAATAGACAACAAGAAAAACACATAGAGTTTAAAAAAAGATGTAAAATGATTCACTTCATGCCATATGGACAAAAATGTTGTCACAAAAATAAGGCCAAAAAATAGTGCCAGGTTAGACTTTTAGTTCAAAAACATATGTATAATCATCCCCATGAACATGAATTTTAATTAGTATTTTGATAGAGAGAAACCAGATATTTTTTTAACCTGCTCTGTTCTTGTTTTCTGTACTCTCCCAGTTTTAGCCTCCATTAAACATTCATATACTGTATGTTTGGTGTCTGTATGAGGAAAAGTGCTTTATCCCGGGATTGGTGGGAAAGCAAACAGCATGGTTTTCAGTGGCAGACAGGCACTATTCCCAGGGGAGCATGCAGCAGAAGCTTAGCCCAGGGAAATGGAGAGCATGCTCAGAGCTCTGGGTATACCCTGAAGAAAGGACCTACATTCGTCTCCCCTTTGTCAAGGCAGGCCCTACCCCCCAGGTAGTTCTCTATAAAGTCCCCCAACATTTTATATAAAAATGAAAAGTGTATGAAATGTTCCTGAGCACAAGGACAATGCTGGAGAAAAAGAAGGTAAGTTGGAATATCTTTAGATAAAGATTGTAGGTACAGAAATTTTCAAGGGCACATTCTATATATTGGTAAACGTTCACTTGTTCCTTCTTTTTCTTCCATTTAAAGAGGCTCTGAGATGCCAATACTCATCAGAACGTACTGGGCAGTCACATTTCCTCAGCAAAGCTTTCTCCCATCTCAATGAGGTGCTTTGATTAATACCTTGCAGGTGATAATAAGATGATGATACAACAAATTCTGGTATTTGCAACGAATCTGTTGCTACAGGGCCATCCACACCCTGATTTTATTCTCCTCCCTAGAGGAATTTGATATTTAAAGACAATACAAATGATTAAAGGCCCAGATGTCTAAAAATACCATCAAACCTTGTTGCAAAATAAAAATTTCACCTGTTTCATGTTCTCTGCCAGATATCATTTTTCCTAAACATTAGTTGTGCTTTAATTCAGTCCACTCCAGGATAAAAATAAAAGCAGTATAGCTGTAGAGGTCAGTTTTCCCATGTGGGGATGTTGGGGCTGCAGTGAGGGTTCCCAGTTGTTGATTTGTTGACCAGGCTCACCCAAGGACATTTTATCTCCTCCCTATTTTTTTCTCCGAAAGATCTTCAGGGCCCCTCAATGTGAGGGCTGTGAGGGCTGTGAATGGCCTCTGGGCTTGTGTTAAGACAAGCTGTTTTTACATGTGCTGTCTATGGATGCTCCACAGCATTATACCACAGATTCATCTCCTTCCCTGTCATAAGTTTGCATCCACGGTAAATGGTCATAGTATTAGATAGAAAAAGCCTGTGTTTGGAAATGTGGACAAATACTTAACTAAAAACACTGACCACACCTTCAGGGTTGTAGTCCAGGATTAGCTTTCCTGGAAACTCTTCCTAAGTTTTGGTATTACGTTTGAATTGGATCCATGCAGTCATTCATTCTTTTGACCTCTCCTCTCAAGCTTTCTAGACTCAAGAAAAATTAAGGACTGCTTCTTCCTACCAAGATCTTTGTAGATAGATTTTCTGGCTCTTAGAGTTTTAGGATTCCTGGATAATTAGTTTAGTTTAGGATCTTACAAAAGATCTGTGAAAGGAGAGACAATTTAGAAAAGTTCTAAAATGCATTTGTTTCTCTCTTACTATCAGTCATGACTGTTAGGTAATTATTTTGGAATTATTCAGTTCTGTATTCAGGAGTAGAGATAAATACGAGTTCTAGTGAAGGTCTCAGTGATGATTCAGGGTAGCCATTACCCTACTTCTCCATATCAGTTTTGTGCTGGCAGTTGACACCAGCTCTGGCTGACCAGAAGTATCACACAGTAATAACGATGAATGAACAAAACCTTCTTACACTAATATGGAAGCAGATGCAGGATATATCATTGGCATAATCATTTTTTCAAATTTTAAAAAGTATAGCCAGTCTGCAAAATTTTGCGTCAGAAAGAGAGAAATAAAAAAAATCAGTGCATGAGTTGCTCTTGTTTTTGCAAAAAGAAGTGCAGAAAAGTAACCTGAGAATTAAGGAAAATAATTATATGTAATGCATGCATTGGTGTAATTAAATAGAAGGGTTGGGACTGAAGATAGATCTCCTCAGTTTTTTATTATTATGACTTTAAAACTATGTGAGTATCATATATTCAGGAAAATATCAGCCATAATAGGAAAAAAATTGCAACATCACAGTACTAACATTGGTAAGAGTTGCATAGAATCATGACATAATACTATTCTCATAATTGAGAATTAAATGAGTTAAAATAAGAATTTTAAATGAGAAGCACTTTATAATAAGAATGTTATAAGTAAATAAGAATGTTAAATGAAAAGAAGCACTTTAGAGATTAACCACTACTTGTTTGTGTATATTATTTGATTTCTCATTACATTTCATTTTTAATTCTTTTTAAAAAGAATGTACTTTTTTTACAACTCCAATGGCTTCTCTTTCTGGTCTACTACCTCTATCCTCAATAGAGGAGAGTGAATGAAATCATGAATAGTTTTATCTGCATTGACAATGATTTGGACCCATGATATATTTCCACAGCAGATATTTTGGGAAAAGAAAGGGCTATGTCTATTCTTTGACGGGCTCTCTACCATTATCATTCTTAAAACATAACACACCATAACACGTTTAATTTGCTTCCTAAGTCATATAGTTCTGACCCTTTAATTTGTATTTACAATGCAAACAGTACCAACAGTATATTATTTTCTACAAATAACATTACCAGTAACTTAAATGCGCTTTTGGAGTTAACCCTTTGGGAGACAAGAAAGAACAATATTACAAAAATGAACTACCACTATGAAAAGGAAAAAGAAAAATCTCTGAAAATTGATACCTCATTCAAATAAGTTTGTTTTTTAATTTTGAACTATTTTCCACTTTGTCTAGATTCCACATTGAATGTTATGCATATCCTCATAGTTCTTTTTACAAAGAAAAAAGGTGCATGCCATTTAGATATGGCTTGGCATTGGACTTACTTTGGACAATGGGATTTTTACTCTTAACTTTTGGCATTAAGATTCCATTGCTGGTTATTGTGTAAGATGGAGCTATAGTTCACCTTTCTTATCTTTCTGACATTGCTGTTCTCCTGAGGTGTATGACCCTGGCCTCCATCCAACAGAAATATACTGCTCCCAGATATGTGTCCATCCTTTGAGAAATTTCTTTTACCCTTTGACCTCTGACTTCAATAAGTATTTTTTGTTTATTTTGAAGAGCCATTCCCAGCAGTGCTCAAAGGTGCCTAGGAGCCACAATAATACAGTGCTAGGAGTCAAACCAGGAGCTACCACATACAAGGCAACTTCTTTAGTCCCTGTAGTATCTCTTCAGTGCTGTAAGCCAATTTTTGTGAAATTTCTTTTAGTACAAACAGCCACAATAAAATGCATATAGAGTTAACATTGGCTGGATATTTATAATATGAATGAACTATACCTACTTACTCACATTTCTTTAGCTAAGTCACAAGTAATACAAACCAAGGCACATAATATTAAAGAAAGTTAGACCATCACCCATATTAGCACTTTTCATCATGGAGTGACATTGTGAAAAAAAAATAGAGGAGACTAGCACTTCTCCATCTCAAAAATCTATGATATGTAAGTGCTCCCAGCCAAAGGAGACAAGATCTGGATTTTTTTAAATTTGGATCTATAGAATAAATATGCAACCGTCCTGATAATGTTGGCTGATGAAATGAAATTCACCAACTGTAATTTTGGCACCAAGAACCACACATAGTGTCTGCACACGCAGGCACACATACATACAGGCCCTAACATAGCCTTAATCATTTGATATCTTATTTACATTTCATTTGCTAGAATAAATTCTATCATTTGAACTTCTAAAAAATATATTTCAATATTACTTAGGGAAAAATAGGGAATAATGTGATTGGCTTTCAAATAGCTTATTACCATTCAAATACTCTCAAGATAAATTATATTTGAGGGGGAAAAAATCCTGTTTCGGCTTCCGAAATGTTCTAAATGGAGACTCAACTCTGAGTAATCAAAATTGCTTTCGTTGTGCAGAGCGGCATTAAAAGCCTTGTCCACTAATTGAGTGAAGCAGCACTGCTGGAGCAGCCTTGTCCCCTCATTAGATGATCTTGCAGGCACTGTTTGTCATCCTGGGTTGGCGGCCTCAATCTAACAGGACTGCTGGCTCAAATTAATGGTAATTCATTATGACACTCTCTGTCCTTCCAAGAAAACAACACTATGAAGGCCGGCTAACATCTGTCTCCCATGGCTGCTTCTTGCTTACTTTTCTTCTCACTTGAGTTCAAATAACCACCTTTGCTTGATCCTTCTAATTCAGTTAGGGAGTGGGTGCTGGGAGAAGCAGCCCACTGGAAGTTTCTGTTCAGTTCCCCTTCTCTATTGCTCTCCACAGAAAGAGGTCTCAAAGAAAACCAAGTCCTTAGAGAGCCAGGTTTAGAAGCAGGGATGTTGAGTTCCTTGTATGTGTGTGCAAGATCTTTTCTTAAAACCTAAATGCTTCCCCTTCCCTCTTCTCCATTCATAGGTGATATTAATAGAAAATATTGAGCTGAAAGACTCCTAAATGGGATCCAAAAATCCAGAGTGAGTCCAAGTTTTTGACTCTTAGAGCCGGGTTTTTCATTAGCTTTGAGGGGGAACTTCCTGTTGTGAGGGGAAACGTTGCTTTTCAGTATGTTGCTTTTGACTTTGATGAACAGACAGAATGTTGTCGCTGGGGAAAGGTTCTGGCAGTAATGCAATTGGACACTTCCTTTTACCAAGTCTAAGTTGTATGTCCGTTCATTGTGTTGACTCAGATTTCTTCAGTCCCTGTAAGAATGAGTCAACTCTAAAGTAGGCTAAATCATGTCTAGTTGCAGCATTTTCTCTGAAATCTAGAAACTGCTTATGAATGTAGAAAATGTCATGTAGGTTCTTGGCCACTTGGCTACACAGTGTTGAGTGCAGTGGTGGAGGTTGGGATGAGGTCTTGGGCAGTGGTAGTGTCCACTGATTTTCCCAAGTTGAGCCTAATCTCCCTGCAGGACGTCTACTCCCAAGAAATATGGGTCTGGTGGATTTATAGCAGTACTAAAAGTCTGCCTATCTTTACACCATGTGGTTTTTGAAATTCCATAATTAGTTGTATTCTTTTGGTAGGGTGCATGTATGTGTATATATATATATATATATATATATATATATATATATATATATATTTATGCACATACATGATTCTTTGTGGGGTTTTTTAAAGCGACACCTGGTGTCGCTCAGACTCCTGGTTATGGGCTCAGGAATTGCCCCTGTCTCTGTCTCAAATGGGATGCCAAGGATCAAATCAAGATTTGTCCTAGGTCAGCCACGTGCAAGGCAAAAGTCCTACTTCTGTGCTATCGCTTTAGCCCCTCATACATGATTCTTGATATAATCTTGCTTACGTTATCTCATTGGGCAATATTATAAATAAATAATTATTCATTTACTTTTTGTTTTGTTTTGATTTTTGGGCCACACCTGGCAGCACTCAGGGGTTACTTCTGGCTCTACGGTCAGAAATTGCTCCTGGTAGGCTCAAGGGACCATATGGAATGTAGGATTCTAATCACCGCCCTTCTGCATGCAAGGCAAATGCCTTACCTCCATGCTATCTCTCTGGCCCCCATTTACTTATTTTTTAAAATTAATCCTAGTCCTTCGCACTATGAACTTTAGCAAAAAGCCCTACTCAGAACTAATGCTCATTACAACCTTTTACAAAATTCTTGGATAACATACAGACCCATCTGCTTTTACATAATAGTTCTTACTGAAGCTTGACTGAATGCCTGCTTTCTTTACCAGATTTGCTCATCCACATTCAGCCTTCACAACTTCAGCGACGAGCAAGTCCCTCCTTCTGTTTGCTTGTCCCAGATCCCTGGGAATCTTCTTTGACTTCTAGCTTTCACTTCCATCCATAGCCAATACGTTGGCAGACCTGTCAGCAGATAAAGTATCTTCCAAATTTGCCATGGCCACTTTAGTGCAAGCTATTTCCTGCGGTATTAAAATAGTTTCACTCTTAGGTCCCAGACTTTTGTGATATATTGCTTAAGCAGAGATCTGAAAATAAATGGGGAGATTTTGGATTGTCAGAATGTGTTAAGACTCCTAGGAGCTTTTAATGGACTGAATTTAGAGATGCTGAATGACCCAATGCTACCAGCTATTGTCTGCTGATACTTGGTACTAAAATAAGTTGCCACCTCCAACACCTGAAGCAATCCCTTTGAGAAATTTCAGATGTGGTTAAAGCCTAAGTTACCTCTTACCCTACTTCTGCTCAAGTCCATGCAATCGCTGCTGATTTTGCTGAGAACAAAAGGCAGAGTTCTTACCATAGCTCAGATTTGACAAAATCCATCCACACTCCTCCTGCATTTATCGGATCTCATTTCCCCTTGCTCTCTCTTTCACTAACTGCATTAAACCACTGTGAAATGCTGGCATGCTGTGCCCTCCTGCCCGAGGAGTTCTCTCCCATATTACACATCTCTTTACTCAAATGTCCTTTCCCTGCTACCCTTTAAAGTTGTAGAAACTCACAAATTCCTATCCCCAAGCTGTTTTATCCCCCAAATGCTTATCACCAAGGAACATGGTCTATTACATTCCTGTCTTTCTTTTTCTCACCTGACCATTAGTTGCCTGAAAGATTTTTATCTGTTTTGCTTTCTGCTACATTTGCATTGCCTAGACCCACATCTGACATGTAGAATGAGTTCAATGAGTAGTTTTTTTAATGTATAAATTTAAACTCATAACAAATTTAGCCAGTATTGCTTAAAAGCAAGGGACTAATATATTTGTCAGGAGACATAACATATGAAAAAATTATTTGTGTATATTACTCATCTATGGTTTATTAAATTCCAGTTCAAGGCAGGCATACTCTTCTAGATGCTAGAAGAATGAAATGAACTAGACAAGGTCATAAACTGTCCTAGAGATGCAAGAAAAAAATCCCAGAAGAAATGGGTAAACAGAAGGAAAGAAGTCTCATTCTTGTACTTTTCTCACCATATCAGTGGCTCATTTTCATATTAGGAACAAAAATAATGTGTCTTGATGCAATAATGAGAAATGAAATGGACCATTCATCTATAAACAGGTTTATGGGGAAAGTAAGTGGTTTGGAAGTCAAATAATCTTAGTTCCAATCCCAACTCTTCCTAATACTGGCCAAATAAGCAAATACAGCCAAGTTCAAATCTAGATCTTTATTGTTGCAGTGACAAAATAGGCTTCCTTAGGTGGCAGTGGTGGATAGTCCTGGTGGGTAATGCTTAAATGCACAATGAAACAAGCCAATCTATTATTTTTCAAAAAATCTTTTGCACAACACAGAAAATGCTCTTGAATAGGAAAGGAGTGTGTGTTCTTTTTTTTTCAGGAGTTATTTCTGGCTCTGCTAAAAAAAATCGCTCCTAGAAGGTTTGGGGGACCATATGTGATGCAGGATTCGACCCATCCTGGATCGGCTGTGTGCAAGGCAAATGCCATACTGCTGTGCTATCTCTCCAGCCGAAGGATATGTGTTCTGAGAATGATGACGGGGTTTCCATAGGGACATCAAGTGCCAACTCAGAATCTTTTTAAAATGTTTTCTTTGCCATTGAAAAAGCAGCATGTGTTAGGCTGGAGTGGTGGTGCAGGGTGTAAGGCGTCTGCCTTGCGTGCACTAGCCTAGGACGGACCACCGTTCGATACCCCCCCCATCTCATATGGTCCCCGAAGCCAGGAGTGATTTCTGAGCATATAGCAGGAGTAACCCTGAGCGTCACCAGGTGCAGCTGAAAAACAAAAGCAAAAAAGAAAAAGCAGCATGTAATTTTGGTGAAAGTTGTATCATCTTATTTAACTAGTATTTATGTTTTTATTTTGACTTGTCCTTTAGAAGGTATTTTCAACACTTTATAAATTAAAGTATTTGTTTATAAACTTTTCTCTGTAGAATTATTTTCGGGGTATAGTATCAAACATATAATTCTACATAAAATGTCACATAGATTGCTGGTATATCATATAAAATAATATTATTTTTTCAAAATCATTGGACCACTATCAGGGGTGGGCTTTTGGTCCACATTCAGCAGTGATCAGTACTTGTCCTAGATTTTTGCTCAGGAATCATTCCTGATGGGGCTTAGAGGACCATATGTAGTACTGCCAATCAAACTCGAGTCATCCTTGTGTGAAGTAAGCTATATACCAGCTGTCCCATCTCTAGTTCTTTTATCTGATCACTTCCAACTTTAATTAATCACATATGATTTACCAAATTTACCACACCTTTCCCCAAGAATATTATAATACAAACTTGTGCTAATTTGGCATAATCTATTAACAGAGTATATCTGTTAATAGATTATGCCAAATTAGCACAAGTTTGTACTTGCAGGTTTTGAGAAGTGAGAACCTCTTCGGGTTTTCTTGTAGAGTTAAAAATGACTTCAGTGGAGGTGTTATGCCTACATTGAAGCTTGAGTAGGCCTAAAGAGGAATGATAGACTTTACGTTATGTCCTCATGCAGGATTTGAGAAGACTGGAGCAAGAAATCCACCTATGGGAAGTATCATAATGCTTTTTGGTCAGAGAAAACAAAAGAAAATGACAATAGCTATGGAGGTGAAGGTAAAGGCAGCTTTTATAGATCATTGAGAGTTGGGCTGAGAATGGCTTAGTGTTAATACTTAGTGCTCAGAGGCCTGTTCTTGACTCATTGCTTGGCAGTGATGCTTGAGGATCTTATAGTAATGGATTGAGTCGGGGACTCTGGCATGTAAAGCGTGCACTTCAGATCTTTGAGTTACTTCCCTGATTTTCTGTGACTAGTTGAATGCAACAAGTTTATGAAAGTAGACTTCTTTTTTTTTTTTTTTTGTGGTTTTTTTTTTTTTTTGGGTCACACCCGGCAGTGCTCAGGGGTTATTCCTGGCTCCAGGCTCAGAAATTGCTCCTGGCAGGCACAGGGGACCATATGGGACGCAGGGATTCGAACCGATGACCTCCTGCATGAAAGGCAAACGCTTTACCTCCATGCTATCTCTCCGGCCCCGAAAGTAGACTTCTTCCAGTCTTATTCTTTCAATCAAATTTCTAAGCTTATGGGGATCACTCTCAGGAATACAGACTCCTTGTTGCATATTAAGGTGGGCAAATGTGGTTTTTATCTTCTCTGGTGCCTTCTCATCCCCTTCTTCTAGAAAAAGGACTCCCCTCACACACATACATCAATTTTTCTTAAACTGCCTTTTAATCCTCTCTCCATCACAAAGGCATAGGATATAGTCCTAGAACCCAACTCATTTGGCCACTATGCCTAAAATGAAGACAAAGTCATCACTGACCCAATATGCATATAAAATATGCAGATGCTATTTCATCTTCTCTTTGAGGGGTACTTCGGTTTTAATTATAATAACTAGGCATGTTTTTGCTATGACATGAAAGATTATACTGAGTCATAAAAATGATCTTAATGATAACCGGGCCAGATGTTCTTATACTTGTTACATCTTAATTCACTAATTTAATAACTATCCTATAAGGCGCTCATTATTTTAATTCCCGTTTACGAGATGAGGGTATGGAAGAAACAAGACGTTTAATAATTTTCTTGTCATCACATGTAAGTGCTGGAAATGAAGCCATCCAAACTGACCTATTACTGATGGAACAAATGTAACATCTTATTTATTGACTCAAGCACTAATACTATCAAGTGAATGGCTCTTCCTTATAGTTAAACTTTCTGTGCAATTACTCCAAAATTTCTGGGAACAAACTAAGATTATAGGTGTCTTTTTACTTGATAATTATTTACTTAGCTTCGTAATCAACTCTATAAATGCTGTGTGTTTGATGAAAATGATGATGCTATTTATGTGTCTGGATGGATTACCTAATTTCTTATTTTACCCCTGGAAATTTCTATTTTATGTTTTTCTTATTTTTAATAAGTAGATTATGCTGTTAACTCTTAAAACACAAAAACCATGTATTATTAATTTTCTTCTTAGATTTTCAAGGTAATAGGAAAAAAGATAAATTAGCATTTATTTTGGTGTTCTGCATATACTGAACAATGGTGTTTGGTATACTGCAAGTGTATCAACTGAGTAAAATCTCACTTTAAATATGGGGTAATTAAGGTTTAGAAAGGTTTTCCCACATATTTTAAATGACAAAGTTTAAATGCATACTCAAATCTAGATGATCCCAAAAGATGCGTTGTGTTTGTTTGTTAGTTTTGGTGGGAGGAGAGTTTGGGGTCACACCAGTGATATTCATAGTTTCCTCCTCGCTCTCCACTCAGGAATTAATTATGATGGTATTCAGGAGACCATATAAAATGTCTGGGATTGAACCTGGAATGACTGCATACAAGCTAAATGCCCTATGCATTACACTATATCCAAGGGCCCTATATCTTGTTTTGATTTCTCTGTTCTGCCTTACTTGACACAAATATCTAATGAGTGCTCATGTTTTTGGGAATAAATATTCCCATTAATATATATATATACATATATATATTCCCTTTTACCATTATTGGCTTTTGGGTCACACCTGGCAGTGCTCTACACTCAGAAATTGCTCCTGGCAGGCTCGGGGGATCATAGGGGATGCCAGGATTCAAATCACCATCCTTCTGCATGCAAGGCAAATGCCTTACCTCCATGCTATCTCTCCGGTCCCAAGTTAATAATAATAATGGTGCTGTGACTGCTGTACAGTATAACTCAATGCAAAATGCAGGCAAATGTTGCAGAAAATAATGGATATATATATCTAAATTTTACTAGCAGAAAATATTCTTGGAACAGTAAAATATATATGGAATAAACCAAGAAATTAGGTATTGAAGGTTACATAACTAGAAGTGATCAGGCTGTTTAGTTACATAACATTTTCCTAATATGAAATTGAGTGAATATAAATTTCTTAGGATAATGTAGCCTCTAAGAGCATCTTTGATTTAATTATGATTAAAATTGAAGATAAAATATTTCTGAATCATTTTTATTTTGGTGTTTTGCAGGTATGTCACTAAATTTATATGTAACTTGCAGTTATCACTAAATTATTATGTAATATACAATTATTCTACTAAATCTATGAGCTGTTCAATGTCACTGCCATTAATATTAGAACATTTTTCTATAATAAAAGGATCCCTTAATTATTAATATTTATTCTCTTTTTCCCAAAAATATCCTTACATCATTCTAAGTAGATACTCTTTCCTGACTCCATAGACTTGCTGATCCTTAACTTTTCTTATATTAGTGGTATTATACAATAGACTTTTATTATCCTGTATAGATAGATTTTCATTTCCACTTCTTGTATGTGGGTATAAAAATTCTGGGGCATTGTGATAGTTCTAAATGGAATCTTTCAAACTGTTTTCCAAAGCAATGACCACATTCTACATGACTACTAACAATGAGTAGGGTTCCAGTTTCTCCACATTCCTACCAACACATTATTTTCTTTATTTTTAATTTTATTTAATTCCCTTATTTGGACTAGAGAAGTAGCTCAACAGGCTGAGGGAATACTTTACACATGTGAAACCTGGGTTTGTTTCCAGCACTGGATGGTTCCCTGAGCACTACTGGGAATGACCTCAATCATAGAGTTGACAGTAGCTCCAAGCACCAATCTCTAGACCAAACTAAAACAAAATACTTTAGAATAGTTATCCTTGGCTTGAGAAAGTTCAAGTGGCAGAGCTAAGGCCTAACACATAGGAGGTTTTAAGTGTGATTCCAGCACTTCATAGTCTTGAGGTACAGCTGGGTGTGGGCCCTGTAAAACAATAAATATACAAAAATTAAAAGCATCAAGTAAATAACTATTTTAGTTGATGCCAAGTTATACATCTTGTGGTTTTGGCTTACTTTCCTTTATAGGCTAATGGTGTTGAACTTTCTTTCATGTGCTAATTGGTCTTTTAACTGTGTTCTTTGATGAAAAAAGCCTTTTAAAAAAAGTTGGGTTGTTTAACTTTTTGTTATTGAGTTCTAAGTTTTCTTTATAGAGTTTAGATACAAGAATCTTATCTCTATATAATTAGCAAATATTTGCTCTCAATCTGTTGGTTCTTTCCCCTTTCTCAGTGGTGTTCTTTGACACATAGAGGTCTAATTTTTTTTCCTAGTATATGTCAATTCAACCATTTTTTTTTCTTTTTGTCACTTGTCTTATATGTTGATATTTTATCTGAGAAAGAAATACTAGGCTTAAATTTAAAAGTATTTATGCTTTTCTCTACAAGTTAATGGTTTTGTCATCTACTTTGAGACATTCATTTTAAGTTGTTTTTTTTATGGTAATAAAACACGGGTCATATTATTTTGCATGTAGATATAGTAGTATCAGAAATAGTTGTTGATTATTATGTTTTAATCCTAATTTCTCTAACATCAGCTATCTATCCTTCAATCTAGAGTTAGATACAAATCCCACAAGTTCTGTTCCTTTTAGAAATCAGCAGTTAGTTGAGATCCCAGGTCAAGTTTTTTTTTTTTTTTTTTTTGGTTTTTGGGTCACACACTGCGGTGCTCAGGGGTTACTCCTGGCTGTCTGCTCAGAAATAGCTCCTGGCAGGCTCGGGGGACCATATGGGACACCGGGATTTGAACCAACCACCTTTGGTCCTGGATCGGCTGCTTGCAAGGCAAACGCCGCTGTGCTATTTCTCCGGGCCCCACAGGTCAAGTTTTGACACACTTGCTACAAATTAGGTGGTTCCCACAACACTCCTTCAGGTTCTGTATTTAACTGTAATGTCTCACAATATTTACAAATATTATGAATGTTTCACCAAATCCTTCTGGTTCTGCAATTCACAGGAATGACTCACAATGTTCCAAAAAAGCATTCCTCTTTTTTTTTTCCATCTTTTTATTAGAAAGTCTTCAACAGATAAGCCAGGTAAAGAGGTACATAGGACAAGCCTGAAAGGTTCATGAAATATATACACCTATAACTGTTAATAGTATTCTGTAATCTTATTGAATTGTTCATTGGTTCCAATCATTTTTTATAAACTAAATTAATGATAACTACAGAGAGTTTTGCTTCTTCTTTGCCCATCTAGATGTATTTTTCTTCTTACCTAGTGTATCTGGTTAATTTCTTCAGTATAATATTCAGTAAAAGTGGTATAACTAAACATTCTTAGTTTATTCCTTATTGTGAATGGTGATCATGCCAGTCCTTTTCTATTAAATATACTAATTCTAGATTTTTCAGTCTCTTTAAAAGGTTGAGGAAATTCTTATCTTGCTAATTTACTTTTAATCACAAAAGAATAGTAGATTTTTCAAAAAATTTTTAGCATCTATTGACCTATTGCATGTTTATTTTACCAATTTTATATGTTGAAATTAAGATTTTTTTTGGGGGGGGGACCATACTTGGCAGCATTCAGGAGTTCTGCACTCAGAAATCGCTCCTGGCAGGTTTGGGAGATCATACGGGATGCGGAGAATTGAACCCGGGTCTATCCTGAGTTGGTCATATGCAAAACTCATGCCCTACTGCTGTGCTATTGCTCCGGTCCTAAATTAATATTTTAACATATAAATATTAGGCAAACTTTGCAAGGTAAATGATACTGGCCTTGACCTATAATTAATTTTTCTAGATTATACATTTTTAAAATGATCACTTCAAAAGTCCACTCACAATTGCTGTTTTTAAAAGTGAGTTTTATCTAGGAAATATTATATATATGTATATATATAGAGAAAGATGGAGAGAAAATAAAAGAAGACATGAAAAGAGAGTTTCATAAGATAAAGGAAGAGAAATTATATATCTCCAAAGGGGGTTTGGTGAGTCCTGCAGAGTGTGTTATTGAGGTTTTGTTAAATTAATCATCAAAGTTATATAATTATGCCAGTTCCAAATAACTTCTAAATCTGACCATAGTATGTTCGATCATTGTTCAAGGGAATAAATATCTTGAAATTATATCTAAATTCTTCATGATATAATTACCTGACACAGGTAATTCTACTATTCTGGGAAAGGAGTTCATATATCTAGTTCTACAAGATTAATAGACATATTGCTTTAATAGACATAATAAGTATTTAGACATTTTGAAACCATAGTATTTCATTTGCACGGGGAAATGTTTAAAATGTGAAATAACAACTTTAACATCATATTTCTCAAATAAAAATTTATAAACAAGAAGTAGATAGTGGGCCCGGAGAGATAGCACAGCGGCATTTGCCTTGCAAGCAGCCGATCCAGGACCAAAGGTGGTTGGTTCAAATCCCGGTGTCCCATATGGTCCCCTGTGCCTGCCAGGAGCTATTTCTGAGCAGACAGCCAGGAGTAACCCCTGAGCACCGCTGGGTGTGGCCCAAAAACCAAAAACAAACAAACAAAAATAAGTAGATAGTAGGATATTATCAAAGTACTGAATGTTACTTTTTAATCAATAGTAACAAAATTATACTGCGAAACTTGAATGTCCCACTCTAGGCATTAGAGGGATCAAGCAGACAAAACATCTGTAAGAAAATAATTCCATGTAGGGAATTGGAAGAACTTGTTATAATAGAAATATGCAGGACTCTGCACCAGAACTTTTGCAAAAACTGTATACACATTCTTGTACACAGATCATTCTCTGAGTAGACCACATTACCTAGGAGAGAATGAGAAGTCATTCTTTAGTTTAGGTACTGGGATATAATTCAAGTATCTATAAAGTCACATAAAATAGAAAAAATATGAAGTATTTTATCAAACCACAATACTATGAAGTAGAAATTAGCCAGAAAGATTAAGTGAAGAAAGGTTCCAATATGTGGGAACGAACTACATATTATTAAATAACTATTGTATCCAAGAGGAAGTCAAAACAAAATTATTTCTTGAGATAAAGAATGAAAAAATAAACCATCAGAACCTCTGGGATACAATAAAAGTAATACAAAGAAAAATTCATCTTAGGGGCCAGAGATATAGCATGGAGGTAGGGTGTTTGCCTTGCATGCAGAAGGACAGTGGTTTGAATCCTGGAATTCCATATGGTCCCCCAAGCCTGCCATGAAGCTATTCTGAGCATGGAGCCAGGAGTAACCCCTGGGTGCTGCTGGGTGTGACCCAAAAACCAAAAAAAAAAAAATCATTTTAATAAGGCTTACATCCTAGAAAAATACAAACTTAAATTAACAACCCAAGCTTACACCCAGAAAAACTAGAAAAATAACAATAAATAAATTCCAAATTAAGAGAAAAGAAATAATCAAAATTAGAGTAAAAACCAGTAACACAAAAATCAAAAAAATAATTCAAAGAATACATTTAAAGAAAAATGTCTTATTTTGCTTTCATTGATTTTTTTTTTCATTCCTAGAAATGTTGAAGTGAATTTGTAGACCTTTCATTCTAATACAACTCCATAGGATAGTATAAATGATATCTAGTTGCTTGTATTTAGTCGATTTTCATGGCCATTAATATGTTTTCTATGAAGTATAGTAGTTTGAACAATGGTGGTTTATAGGCACATTTTTAAGACAGTCATTTGTGTCAAAAATATGGTTAAAATTGTTTCAAGCAGTAACTCAGGGTAATCATAAACTAGATATATTCACATATATTCACACTTATATAATTAAACGATTATAGCTTTGTAAGTGAAATCATTTATATAGTTCAAGCTTATTGATTTACATGTATTTTAGCCATCATCCCTTAACTGTATTTGTAATATTTCTTTTTAAATTGTCCATTTTATCTTTGTTAATTGCTAACAGTTCGATGAATCAGGCTTTATGTAGTCATGCATCTGGCCTAGAAAAAATTACTATAATGAAAATAATTATTTAATTCTCTTAATAGTGTTTTATATGTATTGACCTATTTTTATAAATACTTCAATCTCTCACTATCCTTTTTTCTATTTTTCCCTTTCAGTATTCCAAGAAATAGATAATATCAAGGACTCTGGGAGCAGGAGAGTTTGGACGGGGAGACTCAACAGGTGAGAACATTTGCCATGTCATTTGTTAATCATTATTTATCTCTCAAGTATAAGAATCCAATTCTTTGGGCACTTATTTCTGTCTTTTTCTGATGTGCCATTTTGGTTAGTATGTTAGCAGTTTTTCAAATCATGACCAAATTTCTATGTGAAGTCCACCATTTGTCTCCCTTTTGTTTATAATTGGAGCTTAAAAATAAATTATTTTCAGTAATAAAAAATATCTTAGTCTAATAATATATTTGTATTGAAATGAGGAGTTCTTGCAGAACTATTTTGAAACATAAAATAACACAAATGTGTGTATAATTAAAATGGATGTATACTGGGGTCACAATGGGGTCACAAAGGTCAAAGTTTCTTTCCTCTCAGTTTTTGACTCAAGTCCACCTCTAATTCAATGTGTTGTAACATGGTTTTAACAAAGATTGGTTGACTAGCATGCAAGCAATGAAACTTAACTACACAAGCCATTTCTCTGCAAATAGAAAAATACCATCAACATGGCTACTCAAATGTTTGCTTTTGTAGAAGGGCAATGTTGGTCATTGGTTATTGCTTCTCTGGACACTAGGAAGCTTTATTGCTTTCTGCACACCCCGAGCGTCTCGGTATCCTGAATGACTATGGATTCCATCTTCGGTTTATCCCTCAACACCTTGTAGAGTATTGACCTGCCACAGTGATGACAACTCTTACTATATGACAATCATATTTCTTAGTAATTTCTAAAAGGTTTGGGGTATGAATTACCCTTTAGGCCTACCTCTTCCACACCCCTCCTAGAATTTGACATATATTCCCCACATTCACATCTTCTAAAAAGATGCTCCTAGTGGGTTATCCAGTTATTGGAGCTGTCCTGAAATTTAATCACTTCTCAGGAAGTATTCAGAAAAGAGCTTTGTTTATAGTTCTATGTAAATACTTCAGGTATTTCCTTGCCTTCACATCAGGTCATTATTGGCATGTGCCTTGAAAGAACTAATACTTCCAGCGAATGGAAAGTTACATTCATTTATATATCAATAGAAATAAGGTCCTCAAGTGCCTGCTCTTAGCTTAATCCTGTAAGAGACTTGAAAATGCTCCTTATTGCTTAAGTAACAGGGTCTGTAAATGTCTGCTCTGATTCTTACAAGGAGAACCATTTTGGAGTGATCCTATAGTAGACTTTTTCTCTAATGGGGGCCACATTCCCTGTTGCTCAGGGGTTATTCATGGCTGGGTGCTAAGAAATTACTTTGGCAGTCTTGGGGGACCATTGGGGCTGTCAGGGATTCAACCTGGGTAGGCCACGTGCAAGGTAAGTGCTCTATTTACTGTGCTATCGCTCCAGCCCTAGTAAACTTTTTCTGAAAGAAACCTTTGAGAACTTTCAGTTGCAAATAGCATTGGATTTACCTTAAAATAAATAGAGAACAAAATGGGGGAAAAGAACCTTTTTGACATCTAGCTGTACGCCACTATGGATCTTAAAAGGAATACAGCCGTTTGAGTTTTGTGTGCTTGGAAGCAAAACAAAAAAGGAAGACATGGACACCACATAGATCCCCAAGGCCTGGAGAAATAGAAAGTACATTAATTCATTTTACAAGCTTATGCTTTCACTGAGTGTCACATGGAATGTTAGGAATAGAGGTTATACAGGTGTGTTTTGACATTTCCCAGGCCAACTGCCTTTGTACTGGACCATTCCAGTTAGGAACAACTAACTGTTCTGCATACAATTGGATGTGTAACAAAGAAAATCAGGCAGAGAGCTAATATATCAGGTAGAGTGTTTATCTTTAACACACATGATTCAGGGTCATTCCTCAGCACTACATACGATGAGTAATGGTCCTGATCAGAAAGCCTGGAGTAAACCCCTCCAAAAAAGAGAGCTACCAAATAAGCCATCAGAAATTGTAATCTTCATTAACTTACTTTATAATAGATATGATTATTACCAGTTCCACACTTTGAAAAGTATTGATACTCAAAGAGACCAAGAGCTTTCAGATTTATGTTTCTGTTGTGTTTTGATAAATATACTTCCGGTTCAGCTGCATAAAAGCAAATATGCCTATTTGTTCATTCACTCATTTATTCATTTATACAGAAGAGGTTTATAGAGCTTTAATTCTAGGGAAAAATAGTGACATTTTAATGTAATTTCCAATAAAACTACGTTTTTAGGAGAAAATAGTGCAGAGTAAATAATTGCAGACACTATTCTAGGTGTCTAGGAAGCTGATAGAGCAAATATCTGAAAATATTGAGAGATGAAATTATGTGCGTATATAAAGGAAGAAGGGTCATATTTGGTGTGTTGAAAGACTGAACAAATAAGGGATGAGATGAGGAAAATGAGGAGAGTTTGTCCTTCATAGAAAGTGTGATAGAGGGGCTGGCGAGATGGCGCTAGAGATAAGGTGTCTGCCTTGCAATCGCTAGCCAAGGAAGGACTGTGGTTCGATCTCCCGGTGTTCCATATGGTCCTCCCCAAGCCAGGGGCAATTTCTGAGCGCTTAGCCAGGAGTAACCCCTGAGCATCAAATGGGTGCTGTCCAAAACAAACAAACAAAACAAAACAAAACAAAAAAGTGTGATAGAGCAGGTATTTCTCAACTGTAATCTCCTTTTGACCTGGTTTTCTTCATTTGGTTCCTTGTTGGCACCCTCAATCTCAGAGTATAATCCCCATTTATATAATTTTACCTGATAGCTCTTTAAAATATCCTGTGCCTCACAAAGAACATATGGCCACCAGTTGAGAAACACTGTAGTATATATGGCAGAAACTTGACTGAGTCAGTGGGATTAATAATGGGTTTTTATCACATAAGGGTCATGATACGGCTCTCACACGTTTCAGGATCATTACAACTTGCATGCTGTGCAATGAATGTAAAAATTTTCTCTTTGCACACATAATGTTAATGACACTGAAAAGAGTTATAGAAGCAGTGATCAGGGCAATGCCATTTGATCTGAACATTGTCTGATGTTTGCATTCACATGCTGAGGTTAGTGAGTATACCATCTTACATTTTTTGTGACTTTATTTTGCAGACTTCTTTTGAATTTGAATCAAATTCTTTGGAATGTATAATAATTCACTTTTTAAAGATTAAATTAGGGCATTAATGGCATTGATATGTCATCTGGTTAAAAATGTGTGCATCTCCAACAATAGAGACTGCATAAAAAACAAAACTCTATTGGCACTACAGACAATGATTTGGATTGAATAAACTAGTTTGCCTAGAACCTAGAGTTGGTCTTATGTCAGGAAACTTCAGGGGTAGAGTCTCCTTGTATTTAGGCCAAGGCTTTTCCTTTCCATGTCCCCCATATTTTGGTGGGCCTATGCAAACAATATTTGCCACTCTAACACCGTTTTTACTGTGCTCCTTTGACTCTAAACCTTAAAAAACAACCCACTTAAACTTTTGAGTTAACTTAAACTAATATGCATGTGCATGAAAATGTAAAAAAATACTATGCCTTCAATGTTTAAGGAGTCACATAAATTTCATGGCTTTAGATTGCTTTGTGTACTGCTAAGAAATGTTATAATGTACTACAATCTGGGAACTTGTGGACAAAGTAATTGTACATGGGTTCTGTTTTATTTTTCTTAATGTTCTTTAACTGTCAGTTCAAAATTTAGGCGTCAGAAAGAGGATTTCTTCTGAAAACTCTGTTTATGGGTGATTGTCCTTCCACTGTAACTTTACCTTGTCCTCTTTCTTTGCATCATTGTTCTCATAATTAAAAATAAAATATTTAAAAAAATGTGTGTATCTGGTGCCAAAGTAACATAGTACTATATTAGTAATACAGTAGGTGCTTGCTTTGCAGGCAGACAACAAGATTTCATCCCTGGATCTTGATATGGTCCACCATGCCCATCAGGAATGATTCCTAGAATAGGTATAATACCTATTCTAAGTATTGATTGTAGTTTCACTTTCTCTCCCCTTCTTCCTCCATTGTATCTTCAACTTCTTTCTTGGAAAGTTAATATCTGAGCCTATGTAAGTTTTACCTCTTAAGTAGATCCAACCTTTTCTTTGCAGTCTACTCCTTTCAACAAATAGCTCTTTCTTTATAATGTTTTCCCTATAATATATTTTGAATACTTATCATCTTGTCTTCATTTTCATTGCTTCCTCTCACTCCTCAGGCCTCTTCTGCTTCTTTTCTGCCCATTTAGTTAAGATCTTCCATTTGCTCCCTCACACTTAATCCTAATGGTATTTCTTCATCTTTATTGGCTTCTGCGACTTTTTTTATTTTGTTGTGCTTTGTTTTTGTTTATATTTTTTACTTAAAAACTTATTTCAATTTTATGTTTTTAATATCTTTAAGCACCATGATTACAAACATGTTTGTATTTGGGTTTCAGTCAGATCCCCTTCTCCAGTACAACATTCCTACCACCAAGAATGTCTTTAACGCCAGGTATCCCTAACAGTATGCTCTTAGCATAGGCTGATTTAATTTTGTTATTAAACCAAACTCGCAGGTTTAGATGATGCAATGTTCTATGCTACAAAAATGATACAAAGTGGTGGCATTCCATGTGGGTTCATAAAAAGAAAAAAGTCTAAGTATAAGAAGATATTTGAACTGGCCCTGGGAGGAGAATATTTCCTAGCAGAGTATATCCATAGGGCAGTGAATGTGTATGTGTAAGAAGGGTGATGTACATCTGTACCAAGTATAATATTTAAGCATGTAGTATTCTTGTGCTCTTCATCATAGTGTTTCTTGAGTAAATTTGATGTAGCCCAAATTATACAAAAGGGAAATGGTATATATAAAGTAAATGTTTGGCTCCTTGAAACAAAGACCCTAGAAAATTTAAAGCATTTTCTGTAGAGAGGACTTGAATCTTAGCAATTTGAATGAATGCAACAAGATTTGCAAAGCCATTGAAAAATGTCAGTTGTTTTGGAAGTGTGGGCAATGATTAGCCATGATGGTAGTAGGAAGTATTTTGGGTACTAGTGGCTGCCAGGAGTAAAGTGGAGATTGATGTTGTTATCACATGAGAGATTGAAAGAGTCAGGACTCTGTGGTGTCCAAAGTTCAGGGAAAGATCCAGCAGTTATTCAAAGGTGGAATCCAGGGCTTGTCTTTCTAGAGCAGCAAGAGATAAATCGAAACCATGAGTAGCTGAAATAAATGGCATGTGAGTCACAGATCAAGAAAATCAATAAGGTCTTTGCTTTATTTATTGGTTTATTTTGTATTACTGGGAGGGATGTGAACAGTTGAAAGACTATTTTATTGTTTATTTTTGTTTTGGGGGTATATCCAGCTGTTCTCAGGGATCATCTTGAAAGTCTGTGGGGTGATATGGGATGCTGTGGATCAAACCCAGGCCAGACATGTACAAGACAAGCAGCCTACCTGCTGTACTATTATTCTGCCCACAGAAGTCTTTACATTTGAGATACCAATATGATGCTGAAGAAACATTCTGGTTGGGGAGCTAAAAATGATTCTCTGGGTATAAACTTAGAAGAATAAAGGAGAGATGAAGAGGGGAGGGAAGAGAGAGGAGGTGAAAAATCAACAATTTTTGATTTTTGATACAACATATGTTGTATTGCTTAGTCTCATCCTGACAACCAACCCCCTTACCCCAGATGGAATTCTGAAGGCAAAATGCTATCATTGAAATGAAAGCAAATTGTGGGCTTTGGTTGATGCATTCATTTCTGTTTTGAATCTGTAAAGGGAAAACATAAGACATAGGCATTATTGGTTTCCTAAATAGTATTGTTTATAGATTTTTTGTTTTTGTTTTTAAAAATTGAAATTGTTTAGGCATTCAAGTACTCATTGTTCACTCACTCATTCACTCACCAGATACTCTTACTATGTCATCACCTGTGGTGGACACCTTTTAAATGTCTTGGCCTGGCTTTTTCTCCATTCCATTCTGCACTAGAGTTTTGTTTTGTTTTGTTTGTTTTTTGTTTTTTGGGTCACACCTGGCAGCGCTCAGGAGTTACTCCTGGCTCTATGCTCAGAAATCGCTCCTGGCAAGGCTCAGGGGATCATGAGGGATACCGGGATTCGAACCACCATCCTTCAGCATTCAAGGCAAACGCCTTTCCTCCATGCTATCTCTCCGGCCCTGAGTTTTCATTGGCTCAGCTTGTCATGTTATTGTCAGAGGGAAAGGTCTGATTGATTGAAATCCTGTCCATCTGTGGATTCAGTCACATTGTACTCCAAGTCTCCTCTTCAAGTTGGCATGAGGTGCCACAAAGGAAGTCTTCGAGAAGGTTCCTCGTACATGTGCGCCACAGAGAGGCTCTTCTTATGGATCCTTTTAAATACTAAGAGTTAGTGTCACAAATATTGAATTTGTGGATGATTTCAATCCTTATCATTTACTCTTAATCACACTACTAATTACAGAGCTTTGAAAAGCCTGCCTCTTTGCATCTGGGCAGAAGTGCCAGCTTGAAGGGGTACTCACTCCCTGAATGTCAAGTGAATCCTTGCCTGCGGTGTTCTCAGGAGCAGAAGCTGACACAGGTATTCAGCACAGTTGCTCTCTGCTTCCCGTCAAGAAGGCTGGGAGCTCTGCTCTGCTGGCTGGTGGCACTCAGTGTCATTTGGCACGCAATCAGTACTGGCTGGGGCTTTCCCTGGGGAAAAGAAAAGTCACAGAGGAGTCAGCCATGAGACCTTCTGGTGGGTTGTTGGCATGCACATGCCATGGTAAAGCTCGTGGTTGTAATTCTCTGAAGATTCCAGGTGCAGATGGAAGATCCCTGTTCAAGGTGGGAAGTGGAGGAGGAAGAAATTGTGAGCAGAAGCTTTACCAAACTATTCTTGGTCATGAAACATACCAGCTCATCTGCTAAAAAATAAAGGAAAGTAAGTGTGTGTGTGTGTGTGTGTGTGTGTGTGTGTGTGTGTGTGTGTGTGGTGTTGGGGGGGTTCTTTGGTTCTGTATGCCCAATTATAAGCTTTCCTATTTAAGTCTGACCCATCATATTGAAATGCTGTCACTAGTATCATTAGCAAGTAAAGTGTTGATAACATAGTCAAATGCACAGCAGAGTTCTGGCTCTTAAGTGTCTGGAGTAACTCCCAATATTAGGAATAGGAGTCAAACTGCCATCACTTTTCCTGAGCTAACAGACGCCCTGCCATTAGCAGTCTGAAGGCAATTTTAATAAAATACATAGCCCCAATGAGTTGGTCTCAAAAGATAAATAAGCAATGCTGAATAGAAGCTTTTGTTTAAAAGTAATTATTTAAGCTATGCATTGCAGGTAATTTTCTTTACCAGTAAGGCAAATGCTATCAGAATTCCAATCGTGATTTGGTGGTATTTAAATCTAAACAATTGCAATATCGTCATTCTTAAGAGTTAAAGCATCCCTTTATGTTGACTTATATTTAAAATGAGGGCAATTGGATTCAGATATCACATGGGTTTGTTTTACAGTGTGTGTTGCATTTTCCTTGGAGGGGGGGAGGGCGGCAGCGAACAGTGTCGTATTCTTGGACAGATTTATGGAAATGTAACAAGCTGGTGACTTCCACGCACAGATTAGAACAGGAGGGCAGAGAACATCACTTTATTTTTCTTTTGCTGTCAGAAAGGAAATCACATTTCCGTCCTTTAAATACTCTTTTCATGGGTTACATGTATACATGGCAGCATCCGAGTATGAAAACTGTGTGCCTGTATCACAGAAGTCAAATCTTTATTTCTACAAATGTTAAAAAAAAAAAACAAACTCCAAAAGTTATTTAGGAGTTTATTTAGATCCTGTTAAAAGCTATGTCTTTCCTTTTCTTCTTACTAGTGACTCCTGGTCCTTGTATTGTAGATGAGGTCAGACCTCCAGGAGGGAGAAAGTGATGTGGAGCTGAGGGGTATCCAGATTCCAGACTCTGAATTTTAACTCTCTCTGGCAGGAGCAAAACTGCATGTACTTTGTTTTTATTTATTTATTGGTTTGGGAACAACCCCTGGCAGTGCTCAAGGCTTACTCCTGACTCTATGCTCAGGTATCACTTCTGCCAGTGTTTGGGGACTTTTCATGTGCTTTGGAAAGAGACTTTAGTTCAAATCCTACTCAAATCTAAACTAATTTTTTTTTCCTGAATTGCCATTTTAACAAATTATTTGGGTTTTGTTCAGGTCTTAGTATGTTCATCTGTAAAATATACATGATAATTAAAGATATCACATATAATTGTTACTAGGGATCAATGACTTGATACCTGTAAAACTGCTTGGGATATTGGTATATAGAAAGTACTACAAATAGGTTGTTAGAATATTAATCAGCTCTACTGTGTGGCCTGGGAGATTGTGTTGAACTATGTACTAGGAGTTGGGGTATATGGTCAATATACAGTCTTTGCCTTAAGATTGAAAAGTCTAATGGAAAGGAAAACAGACCTGTAAGCCTATAATTTTATTACATGTCAATCAAAGAACATACAGTAGTAGTGTTCATTTTTCACCATCAGAAAATTATTGCAAAGTCTTGGTATATTTCAAAGGGAAACCATCAGCTATTTGTTGTGGTTCTTTCTAACCACCCCATAGTGCTCAGGAATTATTAATTGCTCTGCACTTTGGTATCACTCTTAGTAGGGCTGGTAGACATAGTTCGGTGCTGGGGTAGAACCCAAATTGGCTGCATGAAAGGCATGGGATTCTTCCATACCACTAGTTACCTATTTTTCATCTCTTTTTTTATTGGGGGGGGGAATTGGACCAACCTCGCAGTGCTCGGGGGCTACTCCCTACTCTCTGCTCAGAACTCACCTGGCAGGCACGGGGACCATATGGAATACCGGGATTCGAACCAACACCGCTGGTCCTGGATAGGTCACTTGGAAGGCAAACACCCTATCGCTGTGCTATCTCTCAGCCCTTAATTTTTGTCATAAAATATAACTATTTGTTTCCAAAGTGATGTTTCTTTCCTATTTTCTTTCTCTTTCTGACCATCTTCTCTGCCATTTTTATAAACCTTTTTTTCTAATTGCCAGCACCCTAATTAGATGACCAGGTAATCGATAGTCAGAAGGAAGATGCAGATATCAGCCAGCTACTCAAATCTTGCTCAGAGCCTTGACTAATATGATTTTGTAGAGGAGCTAAAGCACAAACTTCATTCATCTACATTGCTTTGAAAATGAAACTTGTTTCAAGCTTTGTGAGCTGGTATAAGAAAATAGAGACTCTTAATGGACCCTGGCCAGCCATAGTGAGCTACGGTCTGCAGTTGGTCTGGGGGGTGGGTATATAAAACCCCCAGTTGAAGTGCTAGAGGAGACTAGGATATTCTGCCTGACACCCCTGAAGGATTGCTCCTGCTGGAAAGTCACTGCCTGACTGCTAGAGAAACTGCTTACCAGACTCCTGCCTCCTGCCTCCTTTTGTCACCTCTCCTAAGGGTCCTGATCTAGCAGTAACAAGCAGTGATTAGGTGATCTCTAACTTATCTCAAACACATCATTTGACCCAGCCCTAGCTCTTTCACTTCTAGAAAATTATCACAAAGATATTCCTTCAGCAATGTGAAAGTCACATGGCCACAACTATTTATGATGTATATGATTGTGTATGATCTAAAATATTAAAAGTTCTCTTAAGTCTAATATATGGCAGAGTAGTTGAATGTAAGTGTGACACTTCCACACTATGGGGTGTCAAGCATGCAGTTATAAAAAGAATAAAATGATATAGAGACTATTTCCAGGGCAATCTGCTACACGAAAGAAAATGCAGATGAAAATTATCTAGCGTGAAAGGGAAATAAGAAAATATGCATATATCTATTATTTGAGACCAAAAATAGGAATGCAAACCAGAAACTTATTGAAACTAGTTCTTTTTTTTTTTTTGGTGGTTTTTGGGTCACACCCGGCAGTGCTCAGGGGTTACTCCTGGCTCCATGGTCAGAAATTGCTCCTAGCAGGCATGGAGGACCATATGGGACGCCAGGATTCGAACCGATGACCTTCTACATGAAAGGCAAACGCCTTACCTCCATGCTATCTCTCCGGCCCCTGAAACTAGTTCTTTATGGGGTTAGACTCCACTCCAGGGAAGAATGAGGGACTAGAACTAGGGGCAGAAGAGTTGACAATGGAGTGACACGTATATGAATGTGCTTTTAGGGGTATAAATCTACTCTTTGAATCAATATTAATGCTTCACATGCTCATAAAACCACTAAGTTCATATTGTTAAGCACCACTTCATAAAAAATATAACAGTATATTTTATTTAAGTGAATTGCAAATGTTCAGGATGAAGAGGATGTTTGCTAAAGATATGATAGAATGTTTTTGTTTGTTTGATTTTTGGGCCATACCAAGCAGCACTCAGGGTTGCTCGTGGTACTCTTGTTACTTCTGCACTCAGAAATCACTCCTGGAAAGCTTGGAAAACCATATGAAATGCTAGGGATTCAACTCAGGTTGGCCACATGCAATACAAATGCCCTACCCGCTGTTCTATTGCTCCAACCCCTACAGTGTATTTTTTTTTTAAAGAAACTATTGCTTTATAACTAAAATTACCCCCAACCTCAAGAAATAAGTTAGTAATTTGGCTTCCAGGGCAGAAAGCTGGCCTTTTTAATATAGCTTTAGACACAAACTGGGACTTGATTAGGACATATATTTCTCACTGCGATTGAAGAATACTCAAATGATCCTGTAGCGCTCAGGTAGAATCTGAACTATCAGTAAGAACTCATGTCATTATCTATTATGCTGAGTGAAATAAGTCAGAGAGAGAGCGAGAAAGACGCAAAATGGTCCCACTCATCTATGGGTTTTAAGAAAAATGAAAGACATTCTTGCAATAACAACTTTCAGACATGAAAGGAAAAGAGCTGGAAGTAACAGCTCACCTCATGAAGCTCACCACAAACAGGGATGAGTTTAGTTAGAGAAATAACTACGTTTTGAACTATCCTAGTAATGAGAATGTACAAGGGAAATAGAAAGCCTGCCTAGAGAAGAGGCGGGGGTTGGGTGGGGAAGAGGGAGATTTGGGACATTGGTGATGGGAATGTTGCACTGGTGATGGGTGGTGTTCTTTACATGACTGAAACCAAAACACAATCATGTATGTAATAAAGTTGTTTAAATTAAAAAAAGTGGAAAAAATATAAAAATAAAAAATAACCTCTTTAAAAAAACAACTCATGTCATGTATGCATATTTGCAAAGTATATGCACAAATACACAGATGTTCAAGTAGCAAGTAGCTTGAAGGATTTGTGCTTGCCTGTGTCTATTAATATATACCTTGGCCCAATCTTTTTAGAGGACATTCTATCAATAGTGCTTCTGTGAGGAAGAGTTTCCCTAGTACCTAACTATTGTGTAATTAAAGAATCAAGACCTCTTGAATAAATGTGTAATGCTAAGGCTATAATAGAGAAATTCTATGAAAAGAAATACTAAAAGTGATAGAAACACATCAAAATCATCTAATAGCCAGTTTGATGTAGCTCCCAGAGGCCACATCTGGAACATTTGAGCCAGAAAATATTGATAGTCATGAATTATACTTGAGTATATCAAATGAGATTATAAGAATTATGGCTTAAATAAATGGATGTGAAAGAAAAGTTGTAGCAGTAGAATACCAATTAATAGCCACGGAGTAGCAATGGAAATAAAACATCAACAGTTGGTAAATACGAGTGATCTTTTTTTTTTTTTCAGGTAAGAGTTGGGCCACAAAAATATTATGAGATCGGGGCTGGAGTAGTGGTGTGGAGTGGTAAGGTGTCTGCCTTGCCAGCACGAGCCTAGGATGGATCCAGATGGTCCCTCAAGCTAGGAGTGATTTCTGAGTGCAAATCCAGGAGTAACCCCTGAGAGTCACCAGGTGTAGCCCCCCCCAAAAAAAATAATATTATGGGATCAGGTTCCTGTGTTCTTTATATTCAGAACACAGTTCTATCATTGATCCCACTCTCCTTTCCCCAAATTAGTAGTAGTAGTAGTAGTAGTAGTACGGAAGCCTTTTGAGCACTAATGTCCCTAGTGACCCCCAAGACTGTAGAGCAAACATAAACCATGTGGCTTGGTTGGAAATTGCTGTGAGGGGGCCCTAAGGCCCCTTGATAGAAGCTTTTAACACCCTCCCAAATTATAATCAGTTATTGGTGAAAGTATGATGATAAATAGAATCAATATTTGGGTGAGATTCTTTGGAAGGACTACATCTAGTGGTGGTCAGAGAACTTTACACCTGGCTCTGTGCTTAAGGGGCACACCTGGTGGGGGACCATATGCAGTACCACAGTCATATATTAAGCAAAAGCACCTTTGTCTTTTTACTCTCTCTCTTTCTTTCTCTCTCTCTATTATGAACAGTGCTCAGGACCTACTCATGACTCCTCAACTCAGGAGTGCAAGCTTGGGGGATCATATGAGATGATGGGAATTGCTGTGTACAAGGCAAATAAATGCCCTACTAGATTTGGTATCACTCCAGCCCCATATGTAGGATAGTTTCATAGTGTCAAATAAAGTCTCTTGAAATATCCTGTGCTTACAGAAAGGCAACAGTAAATTTACAGAGGATAAAAAGAAGGTTGATAAGGCTAATACAAGCAATCAAAGTTACTATCTCTAGTCATGGAATGTCATATATCTCACCTATGGTACATTGAGAAGATCCTGGAAATCTCCTCTGCCATGTCCTTGCCACAAATGTGCAGGAAAATATGTTTCATGAGGAAATATAAGACAACTTAAATTGACAACATGAGACAAAGTAATTAAAAAATATCTTGTTTTTAAAATGTAAGGTACTAGAAAATAATGAAAGACTGAGGAATTGTCCCAAATAAAAATGGTCAAAGAAAGACATGACAACTAAATACTGACTTATGGTCCAAGCCAAAAATAAACAGGCATTGTAAAAACAGTTTTTAAAATGTGAATAAGGTACAAAGTTCAGCCAATAGAACTGCATTACTGATCATTTTTTTCTTTTGATTAGTGATCATGGTTCTGTAGAAAATGAATATAAAAGAAAGTAGGGATATTTGGTACTCCTCTTACAAGATATCATGAGTCATAAATTAATTCACAATAAAATGTTAAATTTTATTCAAGCTATATCTTAAATAAGATGTGTGTCGTATGTTATCCATTCTTTTCCTAAAAGTTTGCTATACAAGAGGTTAATATCACTAGGCTCTAGGGAGAAAAGAAAAATTGTAATAGGATAAGAATGCAAGATCACGAATTGCGTCTTATTCTTTTAACAGACTCTGTCACACATTGTGTAAGCCTTGAGGGTACTTGGTAGATCTTTCCATGTGCTGGTCCACTTGCCAAAAAAATAGGAATAATGATCTTAGTGATACTTTTAATTATACACACCAGTAGAGGAGAGCAGAGATGTTGGGTGTGGAGCCCAACAACAATAATTTTAAGCATTCAACTGAACATCATGATTTAATGTGAAGGAAGAACCAGGTTGATTCTAGTAGGTATAAAACCAAATATTATATAAAGAAATTCCAAGAGATGGAAGACAATGATCGTACACTTAATTAATGAATATATGTATCTGAAGAAACCATCATGAAACAGTAAGAGAGAATATAAGTTCTATGCACAGCATAACTAGTCTATTTCTGAGGGTTTCCATATAGAAACTAGATATGGTGACTCACTGTGTAAATATGACATTTTATTATTTTATGCTTTGAGATGGCAATAAAGGACTTAGAGTGAAAATCACAATGACAAATTAGATTCTTGGTTGATATTTTACTTTCTTTTCAAAGTTAGATATAAATAAAGAGACTGATTTATTTGGTTGGGGTGTGTATATGTGTGTATGAGTGTATGTATATTATAAACTAGATACAGAGTTTTATAGTTATAGTCACATGCTGTATAGAAAGTATTTGTGCTCTTATTCAGGCTGTTCACTTCAGTTTAAAAAATTGCTGCCTTTAATATGAATTAACATTTATTGCTTCATAAGTTTGGGGTTTGAAGTGATTTAGGCATTTTCTCCTAAGGAAAAAATTTCTATCAGTTGTTTTCTTCAGATTTTCAAAGTGGTATGGCTTAAAAGATGTTAAAATATAGATTTTTTTCTTTCCTTATTGGTGTACAGAATGGAGTGAAAATTTTGTAGCCAGATTTGGGAATACACAATGCTTACTAGTACATGTAACCAAGAAACATCATTATTAATCACATTTAAATGAAAGCCTGTAGGACTTGCCCAAAATCTCAAAAGTTTGTGCCAGAAATAGTACCTGAAATCCAGTTGCTGGCAATCATGAAAATGATTATCCACTTGACTGTTTAATGCACTGTCTTTGGTGCAGACACAATTTGAGAGCCTTGCATCAACCAGGAAGCCTAGAAAGATTTGCAGGCTGGGTACCACTGAAGTTAGTCAACTTCAAAGAAGTTTCCAGAAGCAGCCTCACTCTGCTGCTTTGCTGAAGTCGTGGGTAGCATTCATTCTGAGCTTTCTGGGGATATGCATAGATCTCTGTAGGGTAAGTGAGGATCTTAAAAATGAAGTGAGGATCTTGAAAACTGGCAGGCAGGAACTGAATAGCTATCTATGATTATATTACCTTGGTAAACTAATGATAAATTTAAGCTAGCTGAGATTTTGGTGTGAATATTCAGGATGAGTAAGCTCATCCCACACCTGAATCCGCCCCCATAGTTTTAGTTTCCTGAATTTTGGGCCCTGGAGAAATTCTGTCTTTGCAGGAGCAAAATACTTTCCCTTTGCAGAAAACTAGGAATTATGTGAGAGCTTTTCCATGACTTTGACATTTACCAAAAAGGCTATGGTGCCTACTGAGACACACATCTATTGATGAGTGTATGCATTTCCATGGCAGAATAGATTAAATTTGAAAACAACGATAACAACACTTTAATTCTTTGCCATGAGAATCAGATTTTCTTGTCTATTAAACACATTTGACTTTCAAAAACAGACTTTAAAAAGAAAGTCTTAATATTAATATGGATTATAAAGACATATTTAATGTAAATTTTAATGTAATCACCAGTGATTTAGAGACTCATACAAAACCTAAGAGCTAGATAATGCTTATCTAATTCACTGATTTTGTAGACAAGGAACTGAGGCTCAGAGAGGTTAAATTTTGCATTATTTTACACAGTTAATAAGCAACAGAGCCTAGAAAATGAACCCTCATTTCTTGATTTCTGGCCCAGTTTTCTTTCCGTTATGGCATGGTGCCTCATGATATGAATGAGATTAAAGCAAAATTTATATTTGTTGAAATGCATGGAAAGTATTGAGTTTCTTATAATGTTTTATGCAGAGTGGGTCATTCTATCGTTTATTTTTTGTTTTATACTGGCACTTAATATATGAATCAAGTTTGTTATTAACCTCACATCACTGTCTTACTGAGTTTTCCCCCGACTAATATGTGGTTTTAGAAGATACCTCCCTTGCTCAGAATATATATATATATATATATATATATATATATATATATATATATATATATATATATATATATATATATATATATATATATATATATGTGAAAACCTGCATTGCTAGTACTTGAGTTACAACCTCATTGACTCAAAGCACAGCTCTGGTTAGGTGCACTGGATTGCAAGAATCTTGCTAGTATTGCAATGGTAGAATAGGGATTTGCAACTGGCAGGCGGGAACTGAATTGCCATCATTTGGCTTTAGCAGGAGTTAGAGTCTTGTCTCCAATATAAGCCTGAGCCAAGGTACTGTCTCCTTTTTTTCTAATTTTAGTTAGCACCATTGGCACTGATCTTACCTAGACAGACTAGTGTTATTTCTACCCAGTACAATCTGCTGCCATGGGCTTTCTTCCAAGCCATGCAGTTGAACTTCTCCCCCTGATTTACCAAACAGTGTTGTGATTGGATGAAAAGGACAAGAACTTTCACCTTTTTCATTACATTTCATCTTTTAAGCTCAGAGATTCCGACTTTAATTGGTTCAAACTATGACTCAGAGACTTTGCTCTTAAGTTTGTAAAATGCAGTGATTTAATCATGGGTCATGCACAATCGCGCCAATATTTTGGTGCTGGAACATTGATATAGATAGTTTGCACAGTTCAAGAATAAGGGGGTGGGGTGGGGATGAGATGTATGGCTGCCGACCTATCTATCCTCTGTCTAGCACCTGGTGCTGGCATGATCAGGGTTATCTAAATTATTTGGCCTCTTTCATCACTCCAGCCTCACTACCAGTATATGGCCTCTTCTACCATTTATTTATTTATTTATTTATTTATTTATTTATTTATTTATTTATTTATTTATTTTTGGGTCACACCCAGCAGCGCTCAGGGGTTACTCCTGGCTCTACACTCACAGATCTCTCCTCGCAGGCCTGAGGGATCATATGGGATGCCTGGATTTGAACCACTGTCCTTCTGCATGCAAGGCAAATGCCTTACCTCCATGCTAGCTCTCTGGTCCCTCTTCTACCTTTTAAATCACCCCCATTAGGGAGATCCTTTGAGGCTATTCACTCTCTCCATAACCAGTTCACATCACACCAGTGGTAGCTAGGCTATGTCAGAGTCCAGATCTTCTACTCACGCAATCCTCTGTGTACCCATTCTCCCTCCTCTGGTGGGTTGAAACCAACTGGGAAACCAGGCCATAAGTCCTGTTCATTTAGAGTGAGTATAAAGGGTTTTTTGCATTTCTACTTCATGCTTACTTCCTCCTTTGCACTTGCCCTGCAGGGTTCTGAACTCTTGGTTCTCACAATAGCCTTATAACTTTCTTCTTCCTGATTTCTCTTGCATCTCCCTAAATGTAGTGTCATCTTCAACTCACCTGACTTCCCATTATACAGAAGCAGTGGTTTTCCATGGGGTTTGGGATAAGGGGAAACAGAGAGATTCTTCTCTGTTTATTGATCCAGTGAGAAATGCTACTTTTTATTTCATAGATCTCCTGGGATTCATGAGTTAGTAAAAAAAAGGGCTGGGTCCCAGACACAGCTACACTTTTCTCTTGTTTAGGTCTAAGCACAGCTAGAAACCCTGATTAAGAAACTAAAGAATGTCTTCACAGGGGCTAGGTCAGTTTTACAGTAGTTGAGGCCCAAACCTGACATGTGGGTAAACCGATTATTAGATCTCTAAAGCACATGACTGTGCAGCATTGCTGTGGTGACCGGGCAATCCTCTCAGGCTCTCATGTGGGACCACTTATCAGGTTGGCTGAGACTCACTGGGAGAAATCCAGGTTCTCCTAAGCATTTGGGAAAGCCTAAACAATCAACTGAATGTTTCCTTGTTGGGGGGCTTTGAAGGGCCATGTCTTGCCATGAAGCTCTGCTTGGACAACCACTAATTATGATTCTAGCTGAAAATAACATAGTAAATATGAACCTTTCTCCCATTTAGTCCATCACTTCCTTTCTCCTTGATGTTTCCTGTCTACTTTTTGGATATTGTTTGGGTAAAGCACACATTCCCTGTCTACTTTGCTCTGTTTCCCACTGGTGCCGTTTTGATCCATCAATGAGCAACCCCTACAATGTTAATAAACCCAGTGCAATTCCTAATAGCCACTCATAATCATCAAGTTGCACTGGTTGACATATGTTAGATGGATTGTGTCCCTAATGATGAGATCAGCCCCTTGGAAGAGTCTCATTATGATTTTTCCTCTTTAGATGAGCATGTATATCAAAAGTAATCCTGGTATCTAGGAGACAGATGTGAGTTGAGCACCAATTTCCACACCCCAGCACACACATCTTGCATTTAGTTATCCATAGAACTTGGAACCCATAGAAGTCTGGATTTCTTCTACCACGCCTAACCCCCACATTCGATTGAATTTCTTCTCCCACACAAAAGCTTAAGGTGCCATCACACCAAATGTTCTTCCAGACTCCAAGGGACACAGACATCTTCTAGCTAGCTTGGCTGCAGTGCATAGATGTACCCTGCTTTGAATGTTCAAAGGAAGGTTAATAGGGTCCCGGTAACCAACTCAAGTCCTGCTATGACCAAAATTCAGAGAACAAAGAGCAAAGTGTTCTCCCATTTGAAGGGTGTTCAGTTTGTCTCTTCATCAGCCCTCCATATGCATGTTTCTTAATGCTATTACCAAGGCTCGGTATATCCATTAGATGTCTTATACATTGAATTTTAGGAAAGGGATATAGGCAGCTAGTTAGTATACTCTTAAACAACTTTATAGAATACAAGCCCTTTGGATGGGCTTGGATGGTGGTGGATGGTGATGGAGGGATGAGAGGCCTTTCTCCTCCAGCCTAGGACCACATGTTTCCAACCTCCTTCAGCCGGCAGGTCAGCAGCTTTCAGGATAGCAGCGGGTAGAAAACTCACAGGCATTCAGGCTTCTGGAGATATCATCTTTATTCATTCCTGGCCAATATGTGTGGCCTATCATAACCATTTACACTGGATCTTATCAGCCCTGCATTATACCTTGTCCCTCAGCCATCTCCTCTTCATCCATTTTCCTTGCTCAATGTCTCTCCAAACTCCTCCAAATCTCCTCATCAATCCTCCCTGGCCTTCCAGCCAAACCTTTTGTAACCCCTCAAAGACCCTGGGTCTTTCTTGCAGGTAAGTTTATAGGAAGAATGGGGGATGGGCAACACAACTCTTCATTCATTTTGCCATTTTGCCTCAATAGGATCATCACAGAAAAGGAATAGAGATATTGTTTAAGATAGCTTTTAAAAATAAATGATAATTTTTCATAGGGTCTCTCCCACAGTTCTGCACATTTAAAATATAAACATGTGATATTTGATTACTAGTATAGAATTGTTTTCAAGTAGACTTATCTGCAGAAACCAATTTATTTCTAATTTTTAGAGACTAGATCCCCTGATCATATTTATGTCTTTACATCCTAATGCTTAAATATAACCAAAAGAATTTCTATGACACCATGAGAGAACCTTGGCTGGAGTCTCTAATAAGGAGTGTGTCTGCTTTCTTATCTCAAGCCTATTTTCTTCTCACCTCAGATACCTCAGTTTTTCACTTAGAACATTTCCCTCCAGACAGGGAGGGAAAATTGTGCCTGCAATTTACTTCTATAACACTCACCACTGTTGAATAGTAATTTAACTAACTTCTGGCTAAACACAGGCGAACTCAGTACATACAGTTATACATGTGCCTGCATCACCATTTTGTTTCTCTCATGTTCTTCTGAATGTGGTTAATCTTTAATACAGTTTTGATAACAAATTGGTCTTCAGCTGCTTTGTATATAAAAACCATGCGCACTAAAGTAGATCATACAAAGCTGGGCTCAACCCAGACAAATATTTGCTCAAGTCTTGATATATGGAAAATATGTAAGCAAATAGATAAACTAGAACTCACTCCAGAGACTTATAGGGAGTTCTTGGTTTGTTCATAATAAATCCCTAACATCAGCATACTTGTCAATTGATTGAGGATGTTGGGAGTTGAATGAAGTCTTTTAAGATAGAATTTACAGTCTTCTTGCTTTGAAATAAGTTACATGCATTCTTATGAAATTCAGCTCATCCATATAGGGGAGAGCATTTGGGCAATCAGTGAAAATAAACCAGACAAGTAAACAGTTTAAAATCCATAAATTCCTCTCGTAGGCAGTAACTTTGTCATTTTTTATTAGGCAGGTATATGTAGTTCTCTTTCGCTTTCAATGTTAAAATTTTGAAAGACTACTATAAGAACATATATATGTATACAGATACATATATATACAAATAGAGATAAAGGGCAGGAAGATTGGTTCATGGCAGGAAGCTTGCCACAAATAGTGGGTGAGTGCAGTTAGGGCAGTAAAGGAACCACTATAACAATAATAGAAATAATCACTCTGGAGACCAGAACTGGGTGCTAAACATAATAACCCTTCAATAACAATATTATAAACCATAGTGTCTAAGAGGATAAAATGAAGAGAGAGAAGAAAAAATTCTCTCACATATGAGGGAGGCAGGGTTGATGAAGAGTTTGAAGAAAACTGGGAATATTGGTCACAGAAAATGTTCACTGGTGAAGACACAGGTATCAGGCACTGTATGACTGAAACAGAATCATGAAAACTTTATAACTGTATATGTCATGGTAATTCAATTAAAATTATTTTAAAAATGGTTGTTCAAAAAATAATGCTAGCACAGAATTAAAGAAACCTTATATTTATATAAATTTAGTTTTGATGTCCCAAAGTGATCAGTGCAGAATTTTTTACAAAAAATGTATATTTTTCTAGTGTTGCTCTCTGTGACTATTTCAGATTGCAGGTCCCTTTTTTTTAACTTCTCAAAATATTTCCCAAAATACCTCATCCACTTCTAGTGGATCCTTCAAGATAGCTGAGTCTTAATCTTCCTTTTTATTATGTGAAGTACTGTAGTTGACAAAGGATATTCTAAAGAGATAATTGTATTGATTGATTCAATTTTGGATCAAGCATAAGTTTGTAAAGTGAAGATCACTCATAAAAATTAAATATAAAGGAATTAATTTTTAAGTACTTTTCATGTGTGTATTAAATGATTTTACTGAACTCTTAAAAGCTTTCCAATCTCATAGAGCTTCAATAAACTTCTAATACTGTCCTGAATGCCAGTTCTATTTTTGCTGCTCATACAGTAGGTAGGAAACCTTTAATTAGAAGAATATATCTTTGTTTTCATTTCTGTTGAATAATGCTTACACTGATACTTATGAACTTTAATTTTTTAAAAATGATTCAGGTATAATTCAATATACATAAATTTATACAAATTTAAGGTGTGTTGTTCTTGAAGGACTTATATATCAGTATACTTAATGCAATTCAATATTATGCAATTATATACATAAAATCATAATCAAATATCATCATGAGTGTCCCTAACTTTTATGTTAGAGACAGATTATTGTGTCCCTAATTTTTATGTTAGGCGGTTGAGTACAATAGTGTGTCTGATGCAGAAACTGATTTATCCAGAGTCCATCACCCCCAACAGAAGATAATGCAGTGTCTTTAAAAAATGGATGCCAAATTAATGGCTGTAGAGAATGATGATCCAAATAATTTAATCAGAGAAAATTTAATGCGCCCGTCGCTTTCCATACCATACATAGGAAAAATATAGTTTAAGAAAAGTTCCCTTTATTGTCAGTTAGGACTATTTTTTTTTATTCTTGTCTAGGTAGATGGAAGCTAGGCTCTTCCCCTTTTATATAGTTTTATTTATAATTGTGAACACTGAGAGCTGCATGAGGCCAGCAATCATCGCAGACATGAGGGACCAACAGAATTATTTCTGCAGGTGGCCAATTTTTTATAGTCAAGGACAGCTGAAAGGTCATGATTAAAACAGTGATTTTCCTGAAATCCTAAGTAACCGTTAGCGACTGTTTTGCACAAAGATGTCAAAACTACTTTTTCCTCTGAAAAAGAAAATTATAAGTTCTTGATAAGATCGGCAATTTTCCAAAATTTACTTTTACTATGGCAATGTATTTTAATTACTGCACTCAAATTAGTTTTGTAAAATAAGGAGTATGATAGTAAGTATATACGGATTAATCAATAGGTATCTAAGGCCCCGTTGCAAAAACTCAGTGATGGGCAGGGAGCCAGGATTTAACACTTCTTATTACCTAGGCCTTGGACCTACCTTTAATTTATAATTCTATATGGAGATGAGGCCTGATGCCACCATGTACTTATCTTAAAACATGAGAGGGAGACTTGAGGCAGTTAAGTAATTTGCCTCAAATAGACCAATTTGTACAGGGAGTCAGGAAGATTAAGTCTGGAAGTCAGAAAGAATAAGAATAAGAAGTTTCTATACATGGTCCTTTCTTGGCACTCGAATGGATTATAATCCCTGAGGGGAGCCCCCCTGCTGGGCGTGGGCAAGGCTTACAAGGGTATGTGGACTGGCATCCGTGAGTCCATGTTTATCACAGATAGTCCAGACTCTCAGTGTCAAGAAGGGCTTAAGCTTTAGTATCCTGGTCACTTTCCAAATCAGCTAATCACACTCTACCTCCCGGGGTTCTGCTTTTGTTTATTTGTTTAGGATTTTAATTGCTGTTATTGTTTAGCTATATAAAGCTGCCCTTTTTTCTCAGGAAGGGCTGGCAGTGCTAGGTGGTAGGTGCCTCTCTCCATGGCCTTGCACTTTGTGTGTCTTCTTAAAAATATGCATTTGTTGGACATCACTCAGCCATTCTCAGAGACTTCTCGACTTAGTTCTGAGTGCTTATTTTTGGCAGAACTAGGGGGAACCTTGTGGTGTTGGGGATCAAATATGAGGCTTCAGCATGTGCTCTAACCCTTTGATCCATCTCAGCAGCCTTTTATATAGCTTTGTAAAATCTTTCTTAGCTGTTCTAGAACACAAGTAAAAAGTTTTTTAGGCTGTATATTATTTGATTCTGCATTAGTAATTTGTGTTTTGTAGAAATGGAACACAAATTTCACACACAAGAAAAGAAGAAATGGAACTTCTGGCAGGAGCTATGGTGGTAGACATGGTGTGCTCATTGGACTACAGTCCAGGGGCACCTGCTCCTCTGCCCTCTTACCTATAAGGGAAATGCTGAAAGGAATCAAAGTGATTGACAGTTTCTGTATGAAGGTATCATAAGAGAATCTTAAAAGTGTGAGTTCACTTAGAATTAAAAACTAGTGAATTTCTGTTGGAGTCCCAGAATGACATGATTTGTTTCCATGTTAAATGTCAATCTTCCCCCCCCCATTGATAAGCATGATAAATTTGAATTTTAAGGCAGAAGGATATGTATTTGATTTTAAGAACAATATTGTGATATGTCATAATTTTGATGGCCATGTTTTGAATTAGATATTTCACTCATGATCATTTTTTTAATCTACAGAAAGATAAAACTCCACCAAATCAACATTTATTGGATGCCAACCATATTAAAAGAGCTGTGTTTGATGTATTACTTTTAAAGATTACTTTACTGGGTCCAAAACAAAATGAAAAAAAAAAACAAATATAAAGTACTGTATCTTGTATTCATGCTATTATATTCCTTCTGTATAAAAAGCAGTTTTCCAATTTTTTGTTTTGTTATTTTATTTATTCAACAAGAAAAAATGATAAAACAATATACAGAGTAATTTAGTTTTAACCCAAGCATAAACTCCTCCATTAATCTTAAAACCTACCGTGCCAACAACATTATATAGAAGAACTAGCACAATCATGTGTGTCAAAAGAGCTGTTTTTAAATGCTGGCTCTTAAAATCACTATCATTTCCAAACGGGTAACTTGCTTAACTTGCCTGCCTCAGTTTTTTTTTTTTTTTTTTTTTTTTTTTTTATAGCAGGTTGAAAATTTACACTATTCTTCACTGACCTATCTAAGGAGCTTTAACTAAATGGTACAATATATGTTTCCTTTGGGGGGGGGGACTCTAAACTGTAGCAGAGTGTTTTTCTCGCTGGTAATTTATTTTTGACAGACTGGTTTTATGTGTGGTCCTCAATTAGAAATTTTTCTCTGTAGATTCTCTACATTTTTAACTTGAAACTAATCCTATCCTGGGTTCTGTGAGTTGGTGCATCTGTCTTCTTCAGAATCACAACCTTAAAAGACTCTTCTTAGTCCTCAACTCTGGATGTCATTCTAGGCTACAAAAGACTAACAAGCAAAAGGATTTAGTTCTGAGTTATTGTGATACTCTCTGGTGCATAAGAGAGTCAAGACTCCATTATCATCAACACCACAGAAAGTAGAGAACTGTGTATTAGAGGTCAGTAACAAAGAGTAGGCTATTGGGGGCAGACATAGGAAACACCAAGTGGGGCTTCAGCTACCCAGTGAATATAGGGATCCCATGGCAGGATGCTATTTGTAAGCCCAGCACTAACTGCTTAGCTGTGGGCATTGAAGGTGGAGGGAATCAAGGAAGGCAGGTGGAGTGCTTTGACTGGAAACTCCATCAGCTAATTATGAGAAGCAGTCATGCAGTCATACTCATATGTTGGTCTGTGTAGCTTGCACTTAAGACAAAAAAAAAAAACCTTAAGAAAATAGATGGCCAATACCAGAAGTATCTGTAACATCTAATAGCTATTCTCTACAGATTTCACAAATTTAAGAAAAAATAAAATTTATACTCAATCTGAAGGCATGATCCTCACTTGATACTCTTCCAATTTCATTTAGAGATCCTAATTCTTTTTAAATAAAATTGGTCACATCTGGTGTTGCTCAGGAATCATGAAGTTTCAGGGATCATACCTGAGGTTCTTGATTTTAAAGCACCACTGCGAGCCCTTTGATCCATCTACCCAACCTTCTTTGCTCCTTTGCTCCATTTTGTTTCAATCAATAGGAGATTATTTTCTTCCTGAGTATTATGTCTTCTCTCAACCTTTAGGCTTCCTTCATAGGAGGTCCTATAACCTGTGTGCAAAAGTGCTACAATATTCAGTTACTGTGATTTTGGGGGAGTTTGGGCCATACCTGACAGTGCTCAGGCATTACTCCTGGCTCTATACTCAGAAATTGCTCCTGGCAGGCTCAGAAAACTGTATGGGATGCCAGGGATAAAACCTGGATTAGTCCTGGGTTGGCTGTGTGCAAAGCAAATGTCCTTCCACAATACTATCACTTCAGTCCCAAGTTATTGTGATTTTTGAAGACAATCTTTAGCACCTGTCTTAACATAAGAAATTGGGCTGCATATATATTGGATGATTTGTCATAAAGGAACTTCCAGGTTATCTCTTTCACGGTGATACACAAAATATTGGAATATCCTCAAATAAGTGGTATCTTGGTTAGAACACAATCCTTCTCTATGAATATGCTGATGCCAATAAGTGAAATCAAATGCATTATGAATTACAGAAATGAGAGCACATGTTCAGCATGATAAGCTATCACTGACTCTTTCACCAGGCTTGATAATGACCCTTCATTTCTTAAAACCCCTATTCCTAAAGAAACATTCCTTGCTACATTTTCATTATAGAGGAAAAGCACAGACAAACAGAACTCCACAAAAGGAGACCACATAAAAGTCAGTAAAGATTATTTTGAGTTTTTATAATGAGAATGTATTCTTTGCATCTGCTATTTCCTTTCTTTTAGGGGGCCTCTTTGAACTATACCCTTCTTCTTCCTATAGATTTATTTTAGATGCATAAATGTGTCTTAGAGTTAACCTCAGGCCTCTGGAAATGAACATGGGGCCTCCTTTTTCGGTGGATTTTGTTCCCACATAGGAACTTCTAGAGTAGTTTTTATAAGTCTGTTTGGTTTCCTAAAACTGAGGCTTGGCAAATGGTAATATCTATGAGCATGATAACTTCCAAAAATGCTCCATTCTGTGTCTTCAAAAGAAGCACCCATCTGTGCTTGGGATGATAAAATAGAATATGGAACTTTTTCATTTTTCTCATTGCCTACCTATAAGGAAATGGAATATTTGCAAGATAATATAATTGTTTAATTTTTCTTTTACTTTGTTCTTTGTTCTAATAAACATCCTTTTGTTCTTAGTTCTCTTCTGAATAGATCCTCTTCTTCATTTTGACGGGAGTGATCAGTTTTAGCCATTGGTAACCTGGAAATACAAAATATACCCCAATATTGGAGCTTGACTTCAATAGTAAGTCCTTAATAGTTGGTAAATATCTGGATTTATGATTGTCAAATGCAAACACACATGCATAAAGCTTCACATGAAGTTCTCATAGAAAATACAGTGTACTGAACCAAAAAGGAAGTGATTTCCAGCATCCCATAGGGTCCACTGTGCCTGCCAGGAGCAAATTCTGAGCTCAGAGCCAGGAGTAACTCCTGAGTGCCACCAGATATGACCCCCAAACCAACAAAAAAAATGAAGTTTTCTAAAGAATACTTCATTTCTTCTTTCACAAACAAAGAAGTATTCATTCCTGGCTTTTGATTATAACTATAATTCACTGTAATAAAATTTCTCATAGGCTTCTGCTCATGTTTCTTTTATTTCAAATTTACAGTCTACCATTGGTAGATTAAAAATCCATTAAAATATATAAAAGCTACAGAAGTTATTTATTCTTTTTGCTAGAATAAAGGTATCTCTAAAAGATTTTATATTAATTCTTTGTGCTAAGTGATACTATTTTAGTATATCTGGTGCTGAAGTAGTAATATTAACAGACTATTTTAAAGTCAACCATGACTTGTTCTCAAGGCATGGAAGGTTGTATGAGAAATGGTGCATCATATCCCATAAGAATATTTTGGGCAGATGACTAAGATAGTTTTGTATTTTCCTTTCCCCATGCCAGAAAGATGTTAGACTCCATTAACAAATAGCAGAAAGCCCAAGGATAAGTGGTAATGAGGAGTCTAATTGGTAAAGAACATATGAGAAAGGAGTGGTGATATATTGAGAAAGCAACTTCCCAAATCATTGTCTTGTAAATAGCAAGGAAAAAAAAATAAAACTAGAGCATAAGAGATCAATGATAGAGCTGTAAATTTAAAGTAATATATAGGTTAACAGTAACCCCCAAATCACAATTCCTAATGTTATTAAAAATAATTCAGATAAAATGAGGATATAGAGAAATGTTTCTCGGTGAATTTTCAAATTGATGCTTTTATTTGATTATGATAAATTATACTATTTCTCATAAATTAGCATGTGCTCAGTCCATTACCTATTGTTGCTGGTATTTTAAGAAATAAATGTGAAGGGGCTGGTGAGGTGGCGCTAGAGGTGAAGTGTCTGCCTTGCAAGTACTAGCCAAGGTAAAACCATGGTTCCATCCCCCAGCGTCCCATATGGTTCCCCCAGGCCGGGGGCATTTTCTGAGCATTTAGCCAGGAGTAACTCCTGAGCGTCAAATGGGTGTGGCCCCAAAAACCAAAAAAAAAAAAAAAATGTGATGAAGGAGTACCATTTTTGTATTTTGAAAAATAGCAAGATTTTGCAAGATTCAGTGCTTTCTTTCCCCTTTCTTTGTAGGATTTATCATCACAATCAGTGATCAATTATAGCTATAAAATAGGACACTGGTAATTGTTTTCTCTGCAGTTACCTTTCTATTTGATAGAATCTTAGGTTTTTTTTGAACTGCTGTAAGTAAATGGCCCAGCTTTAATCACACATCCTTGGGATTGATTTATTTTAATTCATTGTTTATTTCATTTTGAAACAGCTTGAGTTTAAGCTTCCTCCATCCACAAGAACCTTCAAATAAAACATGATCTTGAAAGTCATGGAATCATTGTGAGTTTTCCTTTTGCTCAAATTCAGAGAAGTTTTGGAGAATTCTTGAAAACTACTTGTATATGAAAGTACTGTGTGGTGTTCTTCATGCAAGTAATTCAATTCAGTGGCAAAGAACAATACAATGCCAGTGGCTAGCTATCAGTCTTTGCTTGGGAGAAAAGTCTATGATTAAAGAAGAGAGCCAGCCAGGCATTGCGGAGAAAATAGTCTTTGTGCTGCACTAGAACACAAGTGCCCATATCACTATATCTATCTATCTATCTATCTATCTATCTATCTATCTATCTATCTATCTATCTATCTATCTATCTATCTATCTATCTATCTAATCTATTATCTATCAGCTATCTATCTATCAGCTATCTATCTATCTATCTCTCTTTCTATCTATCTATCTATCTATCTATCTATCTATCTATCTATCTATCATCTATCTACCTATCTTGGTATGGCTTCCTCTTGGCTGTACAGGAACTATGCTGGAGTCCTTTTGTTTCTTCCTTTTCTACTTGTTGGTTGTATCAGATTCTAGTTTTGAAAGGTTCTACTGAGGCTATTGTGGCTATTTTTCCACCACTTTTTCTTTTTCCCACCAACATTTTCATGTTTTCTTTTGTTTCAAAGTTCTTTGAAGGCCATTAATTATTGCAGGGGAAGAGAAACAAAATGAATAAACTATTTAAGAGTAAGATCTAATTCTCCCACCCAGAAGATGATCGTAAGATGTTGTCACATTCTTTATTTTAAAAAATGGTGTCAGAGTCAAGACGTAATGAATATTTATAATATATATTTTTATCGAAATGAATTTTCACTATAGTGCTTATGAAAACTATTTCTGTTTAATGATTACAGTTTTGCTCGTACTTCAATATTTTGTCTCATTTTAATAGCTGCATCATATGCTATTTCCTCAACAGATATACCAGAGTTAAGGCATCAAAGTTTTTTTCTTTTGTCTAATAGTTCTTTATTTTTCTTTCATGCTTTCTGTTCCCTTTATGTTCCTGCAAGCAAATTATCTTCAGCCATTGCTTAATCTATTTCAACATTAGTTCAATTGATTGTGTCCAGTGATAGCAATTACTTCTATAAATCAAAACATACACACACACACAGCAACACATATGAGTTGTCCAACTCTTAGTATTGTGGCTTGAACAAAATAGTTTGCCTTTTATCTTTCTTCTGAAGGATGTTCACATTTCTTCATAGTTATGTGAAATTTTCTTAGTTGTATTCTACCTTTCTTATTTTTTTTGGTTTGTTTGTTTTCATTATTGTTTTGGGGCCACACCCAGCAGCACTCAGGGGTTATTCCTGGCTCTTTGTTCAGATATCACACCTGGCAGGTATGTGTGATCATATGGGACACTGGGATTCAAACCACCTTCAGTCCTGGGTCGGCCGCTTGCAAGGCAAAAGCCCTACTGTTGTGCTATCTCTCTGGCCCCTGTATTCTACCTTTCAAATGAATCCTCTCACTTAATACTATTCATGAATCTCTTAAATATTATTTTCTCTCTTTGTCAGTATTATTTTGTCACGATGCCAAATCTTATCTAGTAGTGTTTTGTTTGCTTTTCAAGGTAAGATCCAATTTGCCTGCTCTGTACCCATAAAGGGTTGTATCTCAAATGGAATTTAGTGGGAGGGTGTGATTAATTAGAACATAACTTTTGCCCTTAAAAACCTTAGGTATGAGAACACGATCCAGTTTCTCTAATTTATTTATCTTTGTCCTATATATTTCTTTCATTCACTTATTCATTCATTCATAAGCCATGAACAGGTTTAATTACAAAACTCATGATCGAATGAGTTAAGCACTTGAAGAGAAGACTTGTAAATAGCAGAACAGGGATCCACACACAAGTGGTGTGGTTTCAGATCCTGTCCTTATTGGCAACAAGATCTGTTGTCTCCTGAAACAAGCAAAATAAATTTCTGGAACTTTCTGATTCATGGCCAAGCACAAAGGACAGCATAAAGGCCAATGATTTTCATAGGAGGCAAAATCATAGATATTTATTAGTTTGTTTCTTAGCCTCCTTGATAACAGCATGCAATCTGAACTTAGACTGAAGAGAAAGTGGGACCCTGGTTACAAAGGGTAGAATGACACCAGTGCTGGAAAAGTTTGTGCAAATGTTCTATGGTGAGAATCAGAGTAGTTTTGAATCAGAGAATTAAAAATCAGAGTAGAGAAAAATTGGGTGTTTAGGTAAATGAGATCTATAGTACATAGAGTGCCTTATCACTTCTAGGAGGAAAAGGAAGTGATTAAAGGGTCAAAAAAAGGCATTTCAGGGGCCTGAGAGGTGGCGCTAGAGGCAAGGTGTCTGCCTTGCAAGTGCTAGCCAAGGAAAGGACCATGGTTCGATCCCCCCTACGTCCCATATGGTCCCCCCAAGCCAGGGGCAATTTCTGAGCACTTAGCCAGGAATAACCCCTGAGCATCAAACGGGTGTGGCCCGAAAAACCAAAAAAAAAAAAAAAAGGCATTTCAAAGACATGTTTATTTTGCGAAGAGCCTTTTGACAGCAGTTGAGTCTGGACTTTAAGATCAATGTAGTGGTTAATACCTAACAGAATATAAGACAATGTCTGTAAAATTTTGTGGTATATGGCATCAAGCTTGTAATAAAGACTGTTGTTTATATTCATCAGCTTTAATCCAGTGTTCTCTCCAAGAAAGCATTATTGTTGATTGGCTAAATTTCCCCATACAAGGAACTCTGCTTCTCAGAGCAGAAATTAAATAGTTTAGGTGAGATTATTTTGTCACTTCTTTTTTTTTTGGGGGGGGGGGGCACACACGTTTGTGTGTGTGCTCAGAATTTGCTCCTGGCTTGGGGGGACCATATGGGACTCCGGACTCCGGGGGATCAAACCCCGGTCTGTCCTACACTAGTGCTTGCAAGGCAGACACCTTACCTCTAGAGCCACTTTCCCGGCCCCTATTTTGTCACTTTTTAGTGCGGTACTCCCCTGAATCTCACACGTTAGCTGCATATCAGCACAAACAAACACAAAATTTGTAGTTAAACCAGGTACCCCACCAGCAGAGTTGCTGGAATCTTGCATCAGAAAGGCACTAAGGTTCAAAATCATGGCTTCACATTTGCAAGGAAAAGGTTTTTGTCCCTGAGCCATACCCCTGGGGAAGTTATATCTGCATTTTATATCCTGGGGCACAAAAGCTGATTGATTTATCACTTCACATCCTAGAGTCAGGATTCAAATCCTTGCATTCCAGATTGAATCTGTACTTAAGACTTGATGACTTAGGAATCATGAGGGTTGGGGGCTAGAAAGGTGAGCTGGGTGACTAAGCCCAGGACCTACTAGACTTAATACCTGAGAGTACTGGACCACTGTGCTGCATCTCTAGCATCCTAAAATCGAGAATCATGTCTTTTTGCAGGTAATGGCCCATGTCTTTTTGGGCCATTATGTATGGTGCTCAGGGGCTATTCTTCTTTTGCTCAGTGATCACTCCTGGTGTTCTCAGAGTGCCATGGGAAACGAACCAATGTCAGTTACTTGAAAGTTAAGTACTGTAAACACTGCACTATATATTTGGCCCAGATCATCATTTCTTAAGTGCTGTAGAAAATCAAAGCAATGAAACAACATACCAATTTAGTGGTTTTTATTTGGCCATGCCTAGCATGCTTGGGGTTTACTCCTGGCTCTGTACTCAGGGATCACTCCTGGAGAATCTCAAAAAATGATATTGGATGCCAGGATTTAAACCCTGGTCAGCCATGTACAAGAAAAGCACCCTACGTATCATTTCAACAGAACCTGAACATTTTTGTAAGAATTTTTTTCCTGATAGTTTATACAAGACATTTCTAATACGTGGCATAAGACTTACAAATAAATCGTTGACCATCTTTTTATTTTTAATAACTTCTGTGAGCATCATAATTACAGAAATGTTTGTAGCCATTGAATGTACACCACCCTTTACTAGTGTAACTTTCTGGCCACCAATGTTTCCATTTTCCTTCTTCCCTACCATCTGTCTGTTTTCCAGATAGGTCTTCATTTTTCTCTCTCACTGTCAATGCTGTTAATACTCTAACTGTGCTTACCATTATTTGTAGTAAGCTTCATAGCATTTGGCCTTCATTTCTATTGTCTCTGGCTATTACCATATTTTCCGTTGTATAAAAAGTCTTTTTAACCCATAAAAAACTTCTTAAAAGTCGAGGATTGTCTTATATGCCAGTATACGGCATGCTGAAACTTACTCCAACTTTAGGGATGAGTGATTCTTCCCCCTCTTACCATTGCATCCCATCCAACTGCCAGGCATCATCATTCAGTCCTCTGCTTGTCCTGATTCCTCTTTCAAGGCACACAGAGGAGATGAGTTACTGAGTGCCACATCCCATCCAGCCGCCGGATGTCATTGCTGGGATGTGGCTTTCAGGTGCTCAGTCCTCTGTTCAGCTTTTTTGGGACACAGAGAAGGCTCTCTGTCTCCCTCTGGCTGTCCTATTTATCACTGCACCCAGTCAGCTGCTCTTGAAGGAGCCCCATCTCCCTGCTCTCAATGTTTATCACAATTTAAAAAAATCACAGTCACTCACTACAAATGACAACTGTAAAATAATTGTTGGCACTCCAAAGTCTAGTTTTATTAAACATATACTGGTAACTTTTGAGGGTTTTACTCTTTTTATATTACGTTTTTTAATTTCCACTTGGTGTGCATTAAAAGAGAAGTAGTCTTATATGGCAAATACAGCCTAAACCCTATATTTTAATAGGAAAAGTAGGGAATCATCTTATATGCCAGAAAATATGATAATACCATACTCTCCTTTATTTTTCTTATATTCCACAGATGAGTGGATCTATTATTATGTGTCTATCTCTTTTCCTCTAACTCATTTCACTCAGCATAATAGTCTCCATATCCAACCATATATAGGAACATTTCAGGATTTCATTTTCCCTAAGAGCTGTGTAGTATTCCATTGAGTGTATTCCAAAATACAATTTCTTTAGCCACTCATGTGTTGTAGGGCACCTGGTTATTTATAGATTTTGGCTATCGTAAACTGTATTGTAATGAAAATAAGAGTAAAGAGGGCATTTTGTGTTTTGCTTTTGTGTTCCTAGGGTATATACCTAGGAGTGGTATTGCTGGATCAGATGGAAACTCAATATCCAGTTTTTTGAAGAATATTCATATTGTTTCCCAGAAAGGCTGGACTAGACAGCAATCTGACCAGCAGTGAATGAGAGTTGCTTTGTCCCCACATCCCATCGATACTGATTCTTCTTATTCCTTGTGACATGTGCCAGTATCTGTGGAGTGAGATGATACCTCATTGTTATTTTGATTTGCATCTCCCTAATGATTAGAGATGTGGAACATTTTTCATGTGTCATTTGGCCATGTGTATTTCTTCTTCTCCCTATTTTTTGATGGGATTAGATGATGTGTTAAGTTCTGTCAATACCTTGTATATTTTAGATATTAGCCATTATCTGATAGGTATTGGTTGAATAGTTTCTCCCATTTTGTGGGTGAACTTTTTACTCTAATCCCTGTTTCCTTTGAAGTGCAGAAGCTTCTCAGTTTAATGGAGTTCAATTTGCTTCTCTTTGCTTTCATCTGCTATGGCAATGAGTGGTGTTTTCTCCACAAAGATGCCATTAGTCCCAATGTCATAGAGTGTTTTGACTATGTTTTCTTCTATATACCTTATAGTTTTAGTCTAATATTAAGGGTTATTATTTGAACCAAGACCATTTAATTAAAAAATGAGCATTTATTTAATATTTTATACTGAAAACCTATTTTTTTTGGTTTTGGGCCACAGCGGGTGACACTCAGGGGTTACTCCTGGCTATGCACTCAGAAATTTCCCGTGACTTGGGGGACCATATGGGATGCCGGAGGATCTAACCATGGTCCATCCTAGGTTAGCTCATGCAAAGCAAACACCCTACTTTATGTGCCACTGCTCCAGCCTCTGAAAAACTATTTTTTATACTATTAGATCATTATTTAACACCAGACACTAAAATCAACTCAAGATGTATTAAAAAGTTGAAAATTTGGGGCACTGGTGATGGAAGTGTTGCACTGGTGAAAGTGGGTGGTCTTTATATGACTGAAACCCAACTACAATCATGTTTGTAATCAAGGTGTTTAAATAAAGATAAAAAAATATTTAGATATATGACATTTGAAAACAAAACAAAAAAAAACCCAAATCACAAAATAATGAGAATGAAATTAAGGTGGTACACATATATACAGTGAGATACACATAGAAATATATAGTAGACTCAACTTCATTGGCAAGGAAAAGGCAAATATAAATAAAATAACATCAAATTTTCTAAAAAAAATAGTGAAATAACAAACATAAGCATAAATGTATATGTTGTGGGGTTACAGTGTTACTATCTACTTAAATGCTTTCTTTTGCATTTTTCTTTTCTCTGCATCATTTATTTTATTTTTAATACTTCATCATCATGTTTACAAACATTCATAATTGGGTTTCAGCCATAAAATGCACACCCCCTTCACCAGTGCCTGCCACCAGTGTCCTCCAGTTTACTCCTTTCCCCAACAACCCTTTCCTGTCTTTGAGATAGACATTATATTAAGGTTTTTGTTTTTGGTTCACACCAGGGGTTACTCTTGGTTCTGTGCTAAATTATAAGCTACTCTAGGGCTTATAAGTTACTCCGGACACTTACGAATCAGAACTCTTTACTTGCTAATGATACTGGTGACAGCTTTTTAATATGATGGGTCAGACTTAAATAGGAAAGTTTATAATGATGGTAATCCTCCTGACATGTATGAGCAGCATACATGCTTTCATTTCCTTGTATCCTCTTTTGAGTTTCTGCGGTACTGTTGTACAACAGAGGATTATTTATTTATTTATTTATTTATTTATTTATTTATTTTTGGGTTTGGGGCCAGAGGATTTTTTTTTTTTTTTGGATTTTGGATTTTTGGATCACACTCAGTGATGCTCAGGGAGCATCAGAAGTGCAAACAGAAATTTCTCCTGGCTTGGGGGACCATATGGGATGCCTGGGATAGGGGATCGAACCAAGGTCTGTCCTGGATTGGCTGCATGCAATGCAAATGCCTTATGCTATGCTATTACTCTGGCCCTGTGAATAGAATTTTTAATGTCTTTATTATTTTAATAATTTGTGTATAAGTAGGTCATTTTTTTACGTGTTAATTTTGTAAACTTTGTTATATGAATCTATTGTTTCTAGAAGCTTTTTGATAGAGTCTTTAGGATTTTCTAATTATAGTGTCATGTCTTCTGCAAAAGGTCATGTCTTCTGCAAACAGTGAGAGCTTGACTTACTTCTTCCTTTCCTTATGGATGCCCTTGATTTCTTTTTCCTGCCTAAATGCTATGGCAAGTATTTTCAATACTATGTTGAATAGAAGTGGCAAGAAAGGTAGCCTTGTCTCATGCCAGATTTTAGAGAAAAAGCTTTGTTTTTCTCCATTGAGTATAATATTTTCCATGGGCTTGTGGTAAATGTCCTTGACTATATTGAAGAAAAATTCTTTTCATTTTCATCTTGTTGAGAGTTTTTTTTTATCATGAATGGGTGTTCAACCTTTACAAATGCTTTCTCTGCACTATTGATATGATCATATGTTTTTTTTAATTTTTTGTTTTGTTGATATGGTGTATTATGTTGATTGACTTGCATATGTTAAACCATCCTTGCATCTCTGGAATGAATCCTACTTGGTCATGGTGCATGATCTTCTTGATGAGATGTGGATCCTATTTGCTAGGATTTTGTTGAGGATCTTTTCTTCTTGTTCATCACGAAATTGTCATTGACCATTTATTAATAATGGAGAGCATAGGTGAAGGTACTTTCAGAGTTTCTGTATCTTCCTCTGCTTTGGCCCAATGAGGATAAACCATTTAGCTTCAGGGAAATATAGGGAGATATTTATTGTAATTCACTAAATGCTGGAAACTCAACAGATGCAGATAGTAGCGTCCTAACTCTAGTATATTGTTTTTGTAAGGGAGGGTAGTATAACGTGTTTTTAAAATGAAAAAAATGAGGATTGAAAAATTCTTTTTTATAACTAGCATCATATATCAAGTTGTTGGATTTTTTTTTCCTTTTACTAGCCTAAGTATTCCCCCAAAGGAAATGAATCTCATTTTCTTAGGAAGTGAATAATGATACCAAGTATTCACTTGGTTCTCTTGCCTTTGGGTGCTAGAATATACTTTTAGCTACTTTGTGTGAGACAGCTTATCATTTGTATGTATTAGAATCCTGGTTGTATAGTAGTATTTCTTTAGGATTTAGCTATTGGTAAAATTGTATATCTTTTTCAAAATCACATGAATTATATCACCATAAAAGTTATGTTTTTAAGATGTGTTGCAGGAATCATATCTTTTGTTGACAATCACCTTTAGGTGAGAAGAAAGATATCTGTAGCATATATTTTTCTTTATGAATCCATCAACAACAACAAAATTCAAATATGAACTAATATTCTTAAGTATTCTCCAAAAAGAGTTGTAATATATCTGAGCTGTTTAATTATTCCCACAAATCATTTTGATTTAAAGTTCTGATCTTGAAATATGTGTACAGTGTCTGATTTATGATATCAGTTTGTCTTGCAGATAGTCAGGTGTTCTTGCATAATGTTATTAAACAAGCCCAATGCTGCACAGAGGCCTCCTTGGGTTGGTGCATTTGAAAAGTTTTTTTCTTTGTGCCTGGCAAATTTTGCCTGGGTCCACTCAGTCATTTACTTCTTGCAGGAAATCTCTGCTCACTATCATTTCACTTGCTTATCTCCTGAATGACTCATTTGCTCCAAACATTTTTTGGAAGATCATTTTAAGATTTATTGATGCTTTTTTATTGCTATTTAGTCTGAATTCTGAAGAAGGCCCATTCCAGGCAACAAATCTGAGCCTACTCAAGAATCAGAAGTCATCTTTATTTTATTTTGCACATATATGACACTGCCAACTATGGTGGTTTGAAAATATAATCCCTCTAGACCACTCTCTAGGGGTATCATGAAGGAAAATCTTTGTACTGTAATAAATATTTTTTCCCATTGAACTTTTGTTGTCAGAGATAGTCTCTTTTCATACTAATTTATGCCTCTCAGGCCTAGAATAGTAACTTAAAATAGCAACCAATGGTTTTCATGTCTTAGAATGCACCAGGCATTAGTCTAGGTTATCTTTAGATGGAATATCAGTCCAAATAATCCTCTAAAGCAGGACAGATTAAGATCCTCACCAAAGGAAACAAAGATAGCTTAAATCTCCTCACTAGTAAGAAGTGACAGCCACATTAAAACCATGTATTCATAAGTAGAGGCTGTGGGTTTGCTTCATTTTATTAATTAGCTGTTTACTAGATAGTCATTTATGGAGTGGCTTTTAAGGGTTTCTTTCTGTTGATCCCTGATGAGTAAAAATGGAAGCAAAATTGGTTCTCAGGCTGAGCTATACTCAGGGAGCAAATGCCATCTAAAGGACTTTTAAAGGGAGCTCAGGTCATAAAGTCAATATTTAAGACAAAAAAATCTATTGTCCTTGAGCCCCATGACACCTTGTGCCCCATGACACCTCTGCTAGGATGATAGGATTCATCAGATGCTGACATCCCAAGATGTCATTAGCTTCTAGAATCTTCTATGAAGCAGGAAGTAGGGGGAAAGGATAGTTTGTTCCAAAAATTGCCATAGGAAGTGGGTTTGTCCCTTACTTCCACTCAGCCCTCAAAGTGAGCATCTCACATGTGACAGAGACCGCACAGGTAGTGGATTTCTTGCTCCACAGAGGGACCTGTGAACTGAGTGGAAGTACTGGTGGCATCATGCTTGTGACAGTAGCGCCTTTCCCCTTTACTAACTTGATGAAGAGAGCTGAATTTCTCTGAAGTATAATAAATCATCATGGAATTTGATGTATGCATATATGTTTCATTGGGGCATTTTATGATTTGTAACAAGTAATGCCTCTCTGAAGCTTGAATTTATGCTCTATGAAGTCATGAATAAAAGAAAGGACAGGATAACCATGTAAAAATATCCAGCTCCAAGAGATGATTGTGGGTGCCATGTCACTTCATGGACCAAAGCACTCTGTTATCTGCTGGTGTGCTGTGAAGGAGTAATATAGGCTCTGTATGAGGAGATGTGGCTAAAAGTCTGAAGTCACTTAGTCTTAAGACACAAGAAGCTGTAGACTTATTAGACCAGAGTTTGTCTTTTAAATAGCTCTTCTAGGAGTGATCAGTACAAACCTTGATTTATGTTAACTCAAACAAACATTATTACCAAGATAACTAGATATATCTTTAAGAGAAAGAGTAGCTTGGGCCCATTATTTCTGAGGAATATTAGATTTGAGTAAAAGGCCACTCTGATATCATTGATAAGTTCGCAAAATAGGCCCCCAAGTCATCTTTGTTTCTGCATATTATAAAACTGGTTCATTGTGGATGGATGCTTTTCAAATTCCATTTCCAAAAGCTTGAAGTAATAAGATTGTTCTCAAATTATCTATATTTAGAGCCTAAAAAATATGGATAGAGTGGTTAAACTAAGGACTTTATGCAACACTTATTGTTGAGCTAAGGCCAATATTTGCTCCCTTCTTTATCTTCTCCATCAAGCAAATATGAGCCTCTGACACAGTGCTACTAAATAGTAGGTTTATCTTTTTGGTTTATAAAATGTTTTTAGGAGGAAAACAAGGTCAAATAAAAACCATGCTTAGATTCTGTAACTGAATGGCTAGATGTGACATACACATTTTTGGTTTGTTTGTCCTCTAAATTATTTTCAACTTTAAGTGTCAATAACTATCACATAAAAATTCAGTATTTCTCAGTTTTCTTGAGAAAAGATGGAATTATCTTTAGGATTTCTGCCTATTTTTGCCCCAAATGAGAGAGGGCACTGGATGCAGGGAGGCCCCTGATTCATTAGCCACTGTGTCCCATCAACCTCTGCTTGTCTAATTGTTTCCTTCTAGTCCTTTTCCTAGTAACTCCCCATTTCTCACTATGATTAAACAAAGATCAATGAATATGAGGGCAAGTAACTATCTGCAGCATTTTCAAAAATACCAAACTCTTGTTTTATGTCTTGTCTGTTGAATGTGATCAGACTTTCCAGACAGACTCAAGACATGAAAATAAGATGGGCTAGTGGATACGGACTCCCCCATCGAACTTGGCTGCCATAGCTCTGTCAACAAACTCATTCTAGACATTTGTAGCCATGGACCACTTAGACATGTATGCCCTTCCATTGTCCATGTCCCTCTTACCCTGTAGTTTGTGTGGCAATTATTACCATTTGTAAAAATGAAATCTCCCCTTCCCTCACATCCTTTGCAAATTGCAAAGCTTCTGAGGAGACATTTTAGCAAAGTTGAAAATGAAATCTAGGATCAAATCCAGCTCTGTGTCTTCTGCACCAGAAAGTCACTATGACTGGTTTGACAAGAGTCGACAGACCAACTCAATTTCATGAATAGTAACCCTGAGATAGAGATAAGAGTAAGACCTGCTTTCCAGCCCTGGTTAACAAATCATCTCCTCTGGGAACAGTGTCTGAAACATCTCTTCCAAAGTGAAATAAAATGGGCAATGTGGGAACTAGTGAGAAGACAAACCTTTAACAATAAATGACTTAGTATAGAAATAGTAGTGTTGCTATAAATCTGAATTTAGATGATTTTCAGGAGAGTATTCAGGAGACAGGATTCTTGAGTTCTATTTCTATTGCCCCTGGGGCTTGCTTATTAGATTATAACCATAAAGTGTCACAGTGAATGTACAAAATACTGCATTTGCATATTTCTAGCAGTTTTACCATGACTTTTCTGAGTATATACTCTAGATGAGACACAAATCACAATGATTAAAGTCACTTTAAATCAGATGGCCAGTATCCGAAATCTATTTCTAACATGTATTATGTATATAGTCAGCTATAAGAGTTTAAGCAAGTTACATAACATCTAGGTTACCTTGCTTTTCTCAGCTCAAACTTGGGATAATAACAAAACCTACCTAATATTGTTACTGAGAAAAATAAACTAATAAGCTCAGCATACAGAAAAGTCCAATAAATGCTAGTGGTTGCTGCTGTTTAAGTGTGGTCATTCTTTCTGTTTGTTTGTTTTGGTTGTGGGGCCACACCCAGTGACACTCAGGGGTTACTGCTGGCTAGACCTCAGTAATCGCTTCTGACTTGGGGGACCATATACGACACTGGGGGATTGAACCACAGTTCGTCCTAGGTCAGCCGCATACAAGACAAACACCCTACAGCTGCACCACCAGCCCGGCTGCAAGTGTGGTCTTTCTAATTAAATTTCTATTCATATATAAATTCTACATAATATGTTAAAACACATTCACACTTATATTGTGAAGATATAGACTCTATATGCTACCATGCACATATGTAAAACCTGCATATAAATATTGATTGCTAGAAAAGTGATCCTATGAAAGGAAAAAGAATAGCACAAAACATGTGGCAAGGAAAGAAAAATGAGATGGAAAATAAAGTTTTGAAGTTTTATCTAATAGACAGGCGTAGTTTTACTATCTTCATGTTCTGTCTTTAGCTTTAGCTTTAGAATTAGTAGGCACTGTGCTTTTGGGCTTTTTAGGCAAAGCCTGCTGGGAGTACCTTAGTCAAGTAGTTCTTAGACTGTACAAGTACTTCCTGAAGTTGAATTTGTCAAAAAAAGAAAAGTGATTGTAATGCAACCCTTAGAATTCTTGAGTAATCTTTATTCACCACATAAATTATTGGGAATAATCATCTCTGTAGAGTAATAACTCTTCTTATAAAGTTGGAAACTACTGTTTTCTGGGCTTATGTGTGTGTATATGAGAGAGAGAAGAGAGAGTGAGAGAGAGAGGAGAGGAGAGAACTGTATGGCAAGGAAACAGGAAAAATGCAGGAAAGTTCTTTTCCTCTATTTCATCTACAGCAGGAATCAAGAATTAATTCTGCCTCATCCCATCAGCTTCTTCTACCTAAGCATCAGATTTTGTAGATCCCCAATAGTTCTTGTTCTGTATGCTTGTTTCCAATCATTTCTTTGTGACTCAGTCATTCCCATCATAGGTAGAAAGTGGGTGTCATTGATTGGTGAAATCTTGATATTCTGAACTATAAACAAATATTTTGTAAAATTGTCTCATCTTCACACCCTAAAATTCTGATTTATTAGATATCATGAAGGGTCTAAGCATCTATATTAAAATATTTATAACAGTCCTTACCCTCCCTTCAATCAAATGCTTTAGAAGATTTCTCTGAGCAGTCAATAAAGCTAATAGTGCTTCAGTTCTTCATCCCACCTTGTCCTTACTCAAATACTAGTCAAAGACCATTCAGTGATTACCAGGTAGGAAAAGAAGGGTGCCTGTCCTCTGACTTACTAATCTGAGCAGGCAGGAAATGCCAGACTGTCTTCTAGCCCTCATCTACACATTGATTGGGCCCCTATCTGACTTCCAGGCTATCATTGTCCGGGCCAGAGTCCCTGAGAGTAACAGAGAGTGGGGCAGCAGCAAGTACTTCATTTAATTCTCAGAGCATATATCAATCCCCTGCTCACTTTAGTTATGAAAGGGGAGGCCTGGAGCAGCAAGACAGAACTAAACCTGATTTGTTCAGGGTCAGAAGCAACAGCTCGAAGCCATCTTGTTTGTAGACACTCCTTTCATGTTATTAGTCTGTCAATTCGCAGACAAGTCTAAGTTTAAGACTCAAAACTCATTGTCCACAAGTGTGTATGTGGGGGGATGCAGTCTGCTGAGCCCTGTAAAACCTGGTAAGGGGAGTGTATGTGTGTGAGCTTCCCCGCATCTGCCTCAGGGTTCTTATCTGCCCTCTTCCATCTCTGGGGGGCTCTCCCACTTTCCTTCTGGGAATTCCTCTGTGAATGTCTGAAATTTGCTCTGGAAATGTGTACAAGAGACTTCAAAGGGAAGCACCTCCTTTTGTGTGCATGTGAGAAGTTTTTTTTTAATAAAGTCCCATGAGGTGTTGTGATAATAAGGACTTAGGTGTCCTATGCTACAGATGGGTGCTGTTTCTTATCCTCTTGAGAGAGCAAGGCGTTTGCAGCATAAATAATGAACCAGAGGATATAGGATTTAGTAGCTTCTTTCCTTTCAATAAGAAAATATCCTATTTTTAAAGTCCTGGGACTCCACACTGCCTGGACAGAAGTACCTGTCTTCTCCTTCTTCTCCCTCTGACAAGAGTAGAGTCTATCTCTGCATCTAGGAACTTCTATCCACTGAGTTCCCTTGTTCAAGTCCTGACCAAACGAACTTTCTAAAGGAAACATTTTCCTGAAGCTGATCTTCCGAAAGTTGTGGCTCTCCAGAGTCTAGTGATTACACAGGAAGGTGATTTCTCATTTCTGAGTTTGTATGTACACACATGCCCCTCCACATAGGCACAGATGTGCTCTTGCACACACACACACACACACACACACACACACTTACACTCACACTTCCAGCACATATGCACAAACTCATGCCCTCAATCCCTCACATACACACATTCCTACCAAGGTACAATTATTGCCATACTAACTTTTATACCCTCAAACCTACATACTTACATGCACAAACATACTCCTAAGTATGTGTAATTATACTAATTATCATAGTTATACACACAGGTACCTGAATATAAATACTCATCCACATATCCACACCATGCCCTTGCACATATACTCCTGCATATGCAGATGATTATAACAATACATGCTGTTGCATAAACTTATGCCTACTTTCATATACTAACATACATACACATATCTTTGCATGTAACCAATAATGCCTATTCCCACATACATGGCCACACACCTCTGTGCACTCATACCCTAAGCACACATTCTCTCTCCCAGGCACATATTTATACTCACAAAAATGCACACACAAAATGCCCCTGCACACTCACACCTATACTTTCACTTACAAACACACACATATATGTTCCAGTGCATTTACACCCATACCCACCATCATGTACATTTGCATGTCTGCAGTGTGCACACAAATACTCACAGCCTCCTATTCTCTCCCCTCTGAATGTCTCTTTTTCTATAGAAACTCTTTAACTCCAACTGTGACCTCAAGACCCAGTGTGAGTACCTTTTGCTCTGTCAAAGTAGAGACTTCCCTTTCAAGAATCTTTTTCCTATGTGTATTTCTTGGTGGTTTCGGGGTACTCTAAGTAGTGCTGGGGATTAGACCTGGGTCTTCTGTTTGCTATGCAGTTCCTATACCCACTATGCTACTGTCTCCTTCCTATCTCCTTTAGAATCCACTTAGATATGCTTGCTCACACACCTACTGATTCCTAAAATACCTGCCCAAGTTGGAATGGGAAAGATTTCAATCATAGCTTATTATTTTTAGTCCCGTATAAAACACTAAGCAAATAATCATCAAAACTTTGCACAAATTTCACAGGCTGACTACATTTAAAAAAACAAAACAAAGCAATAATTATAGAAGCCATGAGTATCACCATGTGTGGCCCTAAAATAAATAAATTTAAAAGGTGGGAAAAAGCCATTGAGTTGCATAGCCCCTTGCTTCTAGGGCAGCCCCATTTAGCAACAAATCTCATGGAGAGCTGCTATGTTTTGAACCCCCTGGACAGCTCTTGCAGAGCTAGAAATGGTGCTTCAGCGGAAGAGCTATTTGCCAAGCCACACTTCATTCTGGCAGCTTGGGGGGAGGGGCACGCACCCCCAGTTCTGCCTGAATTCACAACACTGCCGCCGAAAACCATGGAGGTGCAGAGACTTGGCAGCACCATCTCATTAGTGACATCCCAATATGCTGTGTCCTCTGAATCCAGAGCATCACTTTGGCTAATAGACTCACTACACGATCAAAAGCCAAATTCCATTATTTTTTATAATTGGGAAGAGTATCTTGTGCCATATGTATTCACAACTTGATAATTCATGGATTAAAAAAAAAAAGAAGAAAAGTAAAACCACCCCATGGAGAGATATTTTGTTTATAGGCAGAGTATCTAAATCCTCTTGGATCTCGAGTTTTTTCACTTGGTAGTCAGTGTCTGGGTACACCAGAAGTCAGAGGCACAGGGATCAAAACACATCTCGACCTGGGGGCCCTGGGAGTCCTTGCTGGAGGGAGGATTGTCTCCCTAGACAGTCACAGATTTAGGGACCGAAGATCATCCTCAGCTGGGGACTCTGAGAGGTCTCCCTTTTCTGACTTTTACCGCTTGAAATCCTGCAGGGTCACCTTGGTCTGGCCCAGGCATAGCTGTCCCCTGCCCCTCCCAGCTCTGTGCCACTCAGTTTAGATGCCTCCCCCTGACCCTACCTTCTGCTGTTCCATAGGCTTTGATGCAGAACAGTCTTGTGTTATGAGCATCCTCCTGGATTTTCTGAAATGGTTACCTTGTTTATTTTTATTTTTGGTTTGAGGACCATATCAGATGGTGCTCAGGACTTCCTCCTGGCTCTCTGATCAAGGATTACTCCTGGTGGATCTTGGGGCACTCTAGATGGTGCTGGGGATTGGGTGTGTCTCTGAGTACTAGGCAATTTTCATACTCACTGTGCTACTCTATTGGGTATCTTTGTTTTCCTTTTATCTTTCTTTCAGAGACTGACAGAAGATCCTGTGAGAAATTATGTGCTCAGGAGATAATTTACAACCCATTATGACTGGGCTTTGAAATACTCTTTCCTCTAAAGTCAAGTTATTGTCCTTAAACTTACTTCTTAGCTCTCGGGTACCATTTTCCTCCTGTGTCCACCATACAGTTACTTTCTCATCCCCAGACACCTTTACATGGTACTGGGAAGCCTTAGACTGTGTTATAAAGGTAATAAAGCACTACTTAGGTTGATTTGGTCTATTCTAGAGGTTAGTATAGACCTATTATAAGATTTATATAAGCAAAGAGCTTGTAGCCCTATGGTGTCTATGAGAGTAAAAAATTTCAAGTTAGTTATAGTCCTCTTTGGCATTCTAATCTATGTCTTTCTAACTCCAAAATAGAAAACTTTTGTTGTTGCTTTTTGGGTCATACCCAGCTGTGCTCAGGGCTTACTCCTAAAAATGTTTTAGGAACCAGGTGCTATGCTGGGGATTGAACCAGGGGTGCCACATGCAAAGCCAGGGCTTTACCCACTATACTATCTCTCCAGGCTTAGATCATTATTAATATGATTCCATTGATGCCTACTGTTCTATTGTTAGCCTTGTACCTGGTATAATAGTAGGTGTAAGGTACATGTTGAAGGAGCAGATGAATGCTATGTTTAAATAGGTTTCAGCTGCATTGTGTGGCAAGGCAAAATATACTGAAGACAATAATTTAACTTTTCTATTAAGTATTCGAGGGAGAGGGTGCTGGTACCACATTCATTGAATCAGGAACATTCCTAACCCTGTGCTAAGCAATGACCTCTATGGTATTTAGGGGACCACATGTGATGCTGGGTATGGTCTGTCTGCCACTTACAAGGCAAGCACCATAACACCTGCCCTGTGTCTCTGGCCTCCACACATAATTTTTAATTGTATCACTAAAAATATTTCTGAGGACCTGATTTGGGTTAAGACCTTGACTTTCTGAAGACATTACTTGGTGTCACAATGGTGTTTTATTTTGAGCAGATGACAGCAGTTATCTGAAGTGAATTTTCTTACTGACAGTAAGAAAGTGATATTTTGTAAAAGGTTGTTTCAACACAGGCATTTTTTAAATAATACATTATATACTCTAGCACCTTATTTTTAAGTGAAAATGTTATAAAAGAAGGAAACTTGTATGCTTATCATAGTAAAAATAACTTATTTAAAAATGTTAATCCTGATTTAAAATTTAATTAATTTAATCCTAATTTTTGAGGAATTATTACTGTGCTGAGAGTTAACTTTGTGTTTTTCGAACATTCACTTCCACTTTATTTTTCTGGAAAGAAGTTGATTTGTCTCCATGGGAAATGCTAACATTATAAACTTTCTGTCTTTTCATAGAAATGCAGTTAGCAATAATAATATTTACTTGTTATTATTCACAGTGGTGATAGCATAGTAGAAATCGTTGAATAGTGTGGAAGGGTCATATTTGCATCAAACCATAAATACACATGTGACAGTGAGTCTTCAGAAGCTCTTGGCACGTGTGGGGCTCTCCATCTCTCCATGGGCCTGGAAGATACCCTCTTATTCTGATCTCAATTTACACAACTTTGGTACTTTTTTTTATACATGTTAATTCTATTCTCTATTATATTCCAAAGGTATTATATTATCTGTCTCTTCTGATTTGCTTCTGTATCTCATTAAAGAGCCCCACTGTGAGGCTAACTTTTCTTTATTTTATTGATACTTTGAGAGAGTGAGATACTTCTCCAAGCAGTTTTGCTTTAGTATATGGCTTTGTGTTAGCTGTCAAAGGAAGGCTCTAAAAACTATCCTCTAAAATAAATCAAAAATAAAAGCAGCTTATTTTAGAAAGTCTATTGCAATATAAATTACAGGCCATTGATCCCTCTCACCACCTACTTGCAATTATATTTTATTGAAGATTGTTTTCCTAAGCAACACAATTACTGTAGTTTTAAAAGCACAAACAAACTTCAGTGATAAGAATAGCACCCACTGGGTTTGGAAATAGCAATAACCCACGTATAATATAAAAAAATAAAATAAACTTCCTTTGTTGTTATTTAATACAAAACAATAAAGCTCAAATGAGGCTGGCATAATTCTAAGTCAATCATCAATCATTTTAGGGAGAGTTTTATAACTTTATAAAGTTCCTGCATAGATATATCTAACTAAAAGATAAAAAAACTTGAGCCTAAAATAAAGATGAAATATAGTGCACTACATCTTGGCTAACTATATAATTATAACTGCATCGCAGTAATATAATAAATTATTATATGGAATGTATATTAAATAAAAGTGATAACTAATGGATACTTGTAGTTTATGATATAAATATATAAAGTTCATATAGATACATGGGGATATATATTTTAAAATTAAAAACACATAGAAGATAAATTTTATTTTAAATGAGAGTCAGTTACTTGCTTTGGAACTTGATGGCAAGTGTCTGCTGATTTTCCTGCTTTCTCCTCTTCTTGCTCAATCTCATTTTTGTTCTGCTTTCCCTGTACCATCTTTTGGGGATCTTGCTTTTAGATTTGGGCCACACCTGAGCTGTGCTCAGGATATTCTCCAGGTTCTTTGATCATGAATTACTCCTAGCAGTGCTCAAGGGACTAATCATATTAACCCAGGGACCAAAGCTGGGTAGGGTACTTGCAAGGCAAGATCCTTACCCACTTGTCTAGCTCTCCTGCCCACAAATTTGAGATCCCATGAAAATTTAAATACGTGAAACATTTCAGAAATAATGCCCCATACAATATTTGTTATATAAAGATCATGTTAATTGAGCTGATCATAAACAAGGCAAGTATGGTATAAAATAAATCATTATTTTCAGTAAAGCAGGAGACAGATGCACTTTCTGTAGATCAACTTGAGAATGACCACTAAATGACCAAATAGAACTGTTTTTCTTTGCAACACTGTCTTGCTTAGAAGAGGCATAAGGAAATGAGAGGACAGGCAGATAGCAGGACAATGCCAAGCTCTCATTTCCTGGGGCAAGTCCAAAAGTCTGAAGAAATCACAAAGCTTCTTCAGAAGGGTTTATGAGATATTTGTAAGATTTTTAAATTATCGCTTTTATTGTTTTGAATTTGTTGACAGCAAAACTGTATTGATTATCTCTAAGTTTCATAGCCCATCATTACTCATGTTGTACCAATTAGATTCCCATTCAGTTTCTTACATTGAAAAAAAAAAAGGTTAAGTCATGCCATAGCATTTTTCAATACTTATCAGTTGACTTTAGAAATGATGTAGGACTGAAGCAAGAGTGTAGCTGATTGGGTGTTTGCAGCTGACCTGGATTCAATTCCTAACACCCCATATGGTTCCCTTATTCCCTCAGACAGGTGAGTCTCTTACCCCCAAATAGTACAAAGGTTAACAGAGTACCCCCAAAGTTCTTAGAATAACATTTTGAAAGTGGTACTGTTATTTTTATGTATTTATTATAAGAAAAATGCTGAAGAACATTGGAACTATATTGTTTCATAGATGCGACAAGATCATCTATTAAAAGCACTTTGTTTTATGTGGCAGTTACATTGAATATTTAATATGATTTTCAAAAATATCTTCTTTTAAAATAAAACAAATTGTCTTTATGTTTTTCAATTTGACAGCAAGTTAAGTCATCTAAATAAATTAGGCAGCCAGAGAGATGGCACAACAGATTAGATATTTACCTCACATATAGCCTGCCGTAATTTTATCCTCAGCATTACAGATGGCTCCTGAGCACTGTCATGAGGTATGGTGTTCAAATACCAAAATAACAATAATATAATTTTTCTTTCTTTATTTGGGGGGGTCACACCTGGTGGCATTTAGGGGTTACTCCTGGCTCTACACTCCAAAATGATTCCTGGCTTGGGGAACCATATGAGATGCCAGGGATTGAAGCTGCATCCACCCTGGATCAGCAGTGTATAAAACAAATGCCCTACCACTGTGCTATCACTCCAGCTCAATAATTTAATTTTTCAAGTCAATTGAAGGGTGTGACATTCTGACTTATTTGAAATAATAGTTCTTACTCAATTTAAGCAAAAACAGTAAGGGAAGAAAGAGGTGATATTTTGAGGTTAGAAAGCATTTAAGGAATGAGTGAAAAGTCATCGTGACTTTTTTCCTCAGTTCTTACCTATCTGTCACAAGCACTTAACAGACCCACAAAAGAAGGTGTTGCCTGCTGGTTAGAACATTCAAAGTGATTTGGCATGATTAAACTATGTGTTTTCTTCACAGGCATCTAGGATAGTTAGCACCTGGGACAGGTTAGTCTAATATACAATTTACTCTTTAAGAGTTTCAGAGAGAATATAGTTCAATAGGGGGTTTTTTCATGTTTCCTCATAGTAAGTGAGTTAAATGATAATTTTGGTCTTAAAAGTGAATATTATATGACTAAGAATGAGAAATTAGATAATATATATGTATATTGGAGATTTTCTAATTAAAAAGGAAAGTATATATTATTATAATGTTTAGAGTTGGCAGTAATTTAAAGAAGAAAGTGTTAAGTTTATATACTCTAAAATGCGTATGTTTGATTAATAAAGCATCGTCCACAATTGCTGTCAATGGGTATTACTTCTATCTCATAACAACAACTGGTGTGTTTTGTATAATAGAACACATGTTATGGGGTGCCAAGGGACTCATTCAAGAATATAGTGGAAGGTACGAACTTGGAGACTATTTCTGCTATAGAGATTAAATTCAGTAACCATCTGCACACAAGATTGAGTTGCCCTTGGGCAAAAAGGCATGTTTATTTTTGTAATAAGCTACTCAAATAATCTATAACATTTACAACATAATTTAATTTCTATTATATTAATGGTCTTCTGAGAGAATGATTATAAGTTTTGTCATCTTACAAACTTTAGGGTTTCACACAGCATTTACCTGCAATGTGGGGAGGAGAGTGGGGAGAGGATGAAAGGGAATGAGGTAATGATAAATGGACAAAATGTTAGACATTTTTAGATAGATGTAGATTGGTATATGGCTAAGCATGCCTGCATTTTAAAATTAGGAGTAATCATATAGAAGAAAGTTACCTGATCCAAGGATTTAAAGAAAAGCTTGCTACCTTTAAACTTTTCATTGATTCTCCTAATTTCTCAGAAGGTTTTTATTATCGTGATTAGAAAAATATTTTAAAGACCTATGCTACATTCTTCGTTTTATTTTCAAGCCACACTCCATGATGCTCAGGGGTTACTCCTGGCTCTGCACTCAGAAATTATTGCTGAAGGGCTCAGGGGACCATATGAAATGTTATATGGATCTTAGGGATTGAAATGAGGTCAATGGTGTTCAAAACAAATATCCTACTCACTGTACTATTGCTCCAGTCCCTGACCCATGCTACATTAACACTCTTTATAGCTGTTTTTATGGACAGGAACTTTATAGTTTATGTTATTCTAACACAAACAGGGTTCTTCTAACCTTGGCACAGCTCTACAGGCAGAAGTGGTAAAGCACAGCTTATATGCTTTAAAAGGAAAAATATTTTATTTTATCCTATTTTATTTTATCTTACTATAGTTAGGTGGTGTGTTTATAAAATTACTATCTTTTATATTTGTGATGTGCTCAATTATAGCACCTCACCACCACCAGTCTTCGGAAACTTCCATATTTTCATTCAACCATCCTGACCTCCATACTTGGTAATCTTAGTTTTCTAATTGAGGTCAAAGGCTTCTCATTATACAGTTTGATATACTCCCTTGTTTGTTTGTGTTTTTAATGTAAATCACAACTGAATGTGATCATTCAGTATTTGTCTTTCTCTTCTTGGCTTATTTCACGCAACATAATAGATTCTCCAGTTCTGTCCATGTTTTCATGGCCTGAAAGCTTTCATCTTCTTTTTAGCAATTCATAGTATCTCAATATGTATATAGGCCACAACTTCTTTATTCATTCAGCTATCATTAGATGTTTAGGCTATTTCCTTATTTGTCATATTCTCTGCAAAAAAACAGAGTTGTGAATAAACCTTTGGAATTAATATTCTGAATGCAGATGCTAAGTAGAATTGCCTGATTTTCTGGGAACTCAATTTTACTTTTTAAATAAACCTTCATATTATTTTTATAGAGTCTAAACAAGACAGCATTCCTACCAGCTGTGAAACGTAGTTTTTCTCCACTAGCACTGGTTGTTTCTAATACATGTGCCATTCCTACTGGTGTGAGATGATCTCTCATTTTCTTTTTATGCCTCTGATAATAAATAACCAAAAAACTTTTTCTTGCTCCTGCTAACTGTCCATATGTCCTCTTCAGAGAAGTGTCTGTTCTCTGTAAAAAGGATAGTTAACTTAGGAGAAGACCCAGGCCTATATGATGCATAGGCAAGTACATTGCCAAAGTATAATCTTATTCCTTAATGAAGTCTCTGAATATGCCTGTCACACCAGGTTGATTGTATTGTAGCTACCTCCCAATACTTGGATTAGAAAGCCAACTTACTTGGCTGTTTTTCATTTTTTAGAATGTTTATTGGAAAGTAGAAGAGAAAGGAAAAGGAACTCCCCATGAAGGGAAAAACTTAGTATAGAACTATGTTCAGGCTTACTTGTTTTTATGATAAATGCAGATGTGTCTTCAAAGAACGCTCAGACTAACAGACTGACTGCTTATTGCTATGCAACTTGTTTGGGATTTTTTTAAAGTCCTATGCTTTAATAAAGCAATGCAAATTTTAAAAGTCATTTGACTTACCACTTGCATTAGGTATCTAAGAGACCTTTTGTATTGTTAAGTAGATGCAGCTATGATTTGAGCTGATTTCTTCATATTTTAAGAGACACTTTCTCTGATTTGCACTTAAGTGAAATTAAAAGTTTGTGTTGGGTATTGCCTTTAGATCTACTGAAATAGCTCCTCTAGCTTGCATCCTTAGGGCCTCATTAGAAAGAGACACACAGCATGTCTGACACAGGTTAATCTTGGCAGAGCTCATTTACCTACATTGGAAACAAACCAAAAAAGGGCCAGTTCTATCCTCCCAAAGTGACAAGGGCTGAGGGCATCAATGCCCATCATCTGGGTCACCCTGCCCTGTCGGGAGCAAAGGACCCACCAGGCACCAACCTTAGCTACCCTCTTTAAGTGAAAGAGACTTTTTGCATTTGTGTTTTCAAGTACCTTTTTTTCTTTTTTTAAGATTCCACAGGACAAAAGAGGTCACCCAGAAACTTGGGAGAATAGAGTAAGAAACTGATCCTTTTTCCAAAGCAAGGTTATGCCATGACTCAAACCATTTAGCCAGATAATTTGTTTTTAAAGTGGGTAAATAATTTCCCCACTGTTGTGTCTCTGCCCAGGGTGTGGTCTTAAGTTGTTTTTGCCCTTATTCAGAAATGCAGATTTGGTAATTTGCAGTTTATCTGAAAAAAAAAAAAGTGGCCTAAACTGTCTTTCCTCGCATTTTTTTTTCCTTTACCATTTAAAAATTATTCTTTTAAGGGTGCTGTCTACTTCATGGTGCTTGAACTAATATCTCCATTGAGGGAAATCTGGTCTAAATGTTCATAGGCAAAAAAAAGCCTCTATACTTGAACGCATGTCTTATTATATTAAATTATTTAGAAGTCAATATGTCTGTGCAATTATGAGGTTGATTTGAGCTCACTCTGGAGAAGAGTGCTTAAACCATAGGGACTCACTTGTTCATCTAGAAGTACCCTCAACCTTTGTATATGTGTGAGTCGTTGGGGATTCTGGAGTGCCTGGTCTGTTTGCTCTACAAAGTGGTCTCTATTTCACATCTTTCTATAAAAGGCAACTGGCGAATGCTTGTCAAAAGCCCTAAATCCCAGAAGAATTTGTACTAACTAAATTACTATCAAAAATTGTAGTGATAAACTTTAGTCTCCAAAATTTTTCAACATTCCCTCTGCTTATCTTTTCTTCCTTATGCTGCAATATTGTGTCAGGTATTCAGTGCCCCAAGTGTAGTCCAGCAGGTTTGATACTAAAGTTTGATGTATACAATGCATTTTTCTTGTACTCTTAAGTCATCATTGGAGTTCCCATTGCATGATTTTAATGCAAAACCCTCCTAAATTGGAATTGTTGGGAAAAAAGTAATTTCTATGTTAAAGGCTCTGTGTCTATTGAAATTAGAAAGAACTCTTCCCCTTTCAACTTCCTTACCTTTAATTTTACTTTACTTTTCTTTACCTTCCCCCTTTCAACTTTGTTAACAAAATTTCATTTAAAATTTTTATTGCTTATGGATGGCAATGTTTTTGGTGGTTCTGGGCAGTGTTTGGGGCTTATTACTGACTCCTTACTCAAGAATTACTCCTGACAGGACATGGGGGGATCATATAGGGCATTGGACTTGGATCAATTGTGTATAAGGCGGTACCCTACCCACTGTGTTAGAACAATTGCTCTAGCCTCTCTCTAGATGGCGATTTTAAATTATTGTATGTGGTAACTTTTGTGTTACTTATTTATTTTTTATTTTTTGGAAGGGTTCCTCAAGTAGTGCTTAGAAGGCCTGGGACTCTCTCCATGTGGTTCTCAACCTACTGAGTCTATGAGGGCCTGAGGATGTGGTGTTGGTCTGGCTTGTGATGCTGGGGCCACACCAATGGAGGCCTCCAACATCACATCTGCTGCTCATGAAGACCTGCAGGGTTACAGCGTGAGATGCCTGAAAAAATTTTGGTGCAAGAAAGGGTCTAACTGGGTTGTGTCTTCGCCCCTGACCTTTCTTTTCAGATTCTATGCAATAACATCCTTAATTGTCAATTTAATGGAATGTTGTGAGTTAATTTATGAGACCACTTTAAACTCTCATCGGCTAACATAATATCTAACTTTTACTTGACTTTCTTTTTTTTCTTACCCACTTCCTTTTCCTCCTCTCTGAAGAAAATCAACACACAGATGTATAGTTCAAACATTCATTTTTTATTATATTGAGTTCATCTGGGTGCTTTAAGTGAAAACAATCATACAATGATAGTCTTTCCTTTGAGGATATTACAGAATTTGTTAATGTCTGTCATATCTTGTATACTCTTCAGCACAGCTTTACCAACTTTTTTTTTTTTTTTTTTTTTTTTTTAGTTTTTGAGCCACACCTAGTGAGGCTCAGCGGTTACTCCTGGCAATGTGCTCAGAAGTCGCTCCTGGCTTGGGGGACCATATGGGATGCCGGAGATCGAACTGCGGTCCATCCTAGGCTAGTGCAGACACCTTATCCTAGCGCAAAATAGTACAGTGGGTAGGTTTCAGTCCCAATCAAAACCCCAACAAGAGAGGGTTAGAAAGGGTGTTTAATTAAGAGAGAAGCAAAGCAGGGAGGACAGGGGCCTTATAGTCAGTCCCCTAGGGAGAAGGAAGAAGAAAGAGAGGAAGAGGGGGGGGGGAGGAAGAGGGAAGGAAAGAAGTCAACCAGGGAAAGGACCAAAGAAAAAGAAACAGCAGAAGCAGCAAAAGGCAAAAGGCAGCAGAACAGGGAGTCTAATAGACAGTTTCTCCAGTAGTCTAGCAGAAGGTCCTCTCAGGACTTTAACTCTAGTTTATATATCACTGGCCCAACTGTCCCCCAGCATCAGTTACAAGGACCACCTCATAATTAACATTATCAATTAAGCCCTTTAAGTGGCAGTAGTATGGTTATGGCTGGCCAAGGGCCGTAAGAATCTTTATTGAGACTTTGATTATTGTTCGTTTTTGTTTTTGGGGGGAAGCCAAACCCAGTGTTACTGAGGGGTTGGTTATCATGGATCCTGTCAGTGCTCTAGATACCATATGGGATAATGGGGTTTGAACCTGGGTCAGCTGAGTACAAGGCAGAGGCCCTACCTACTGTGCTATTGCTCTAGCCCCATTACTTTATTAAATATCCAGGGATAAGACACACTTCCTAAAATCAGATCCTGGTAAAAAATGGTAGTGAGTAGGGATACTCAGGTAGAGGATATGATGCTGGAATGTGATATGCAGGAAGTCCATCATTAATGGTATTGTAAACCACAGTACCTAAAATAAAATTTTGTTATAAACATAAAATTCATAAACAAGTTATAAGATATTTTCAATAATCTGTTGTTAAAAACACTGGAAAATATATTTTCCTGTCTAACTACACTATATGGACTAAAGTTAGATCTAGCTCTTGCCAGTCTGTCAGAATTACGTTTGTCTGATTTTCCACCTTGTCAGTAACTCAGATATGACTGTGAAATGAGGAGAGTCCATTTAAAGGACATTCTCTGGAAACTTCTGTAAAATAAGCTGGTAATATGTGTTTTATTTGCATTTACTTATTCTAAATTTTGGGCTTAGAAGATGTGACTTATCTAATGACTTTCAGTTATTTTGATGCTGAGGGTTTCCCTCATTTTTGTACTTACCTGGTGGGTAGAGAATTCATTGGGGGAAATTGTTTGTATTTCAAAACCAAATAACAGTAGCTGTTGGTAATAATAGAGGAAAAAGTAAAATCTCAAAATAAATAACTTGGTCATTTTAGAATATGCTTTATTTCAAAATCAACATTTTAATATATGTTTATTACTATTATTTTATTTGGGGGACTAGATTAAACAGTGCTCAGGACTTTACTGCTGGCTCTGCATTCAGGGTTTTCTCCTGTTGGAGTCAGAGGATCATATAGGGTACCTGGGATTGAACCTGGGTCGGCTGCAAGCAAGGCAAGTGTACTATCTCTCTGGACCCCAAACATTTGTCTAGCTAGATACTTGACATGTGTGCAACTTAGGTTTTGTCCAGGCACTGTGACTCCCTACCACCTACTGTGTCTTTCAACTTACCTCACAGTAGAAACACTGATTGTTTTCTAAAGATTGAAATTATCTTGAGGGGTTTTCTACTAGGAGATACTTAACTTTGTGAAATTTGTGTGGTAAATAAAAGGAAGGCCACAAAAGAGAATTGTGTATCTTTTACACAAGATGAGGAAAACAAGATATCTTACTTAGCTTGTGCCCTAGGATGTGCCTTAGATGTGGTGATTGTTCACAAAGCTTGAATTAATAAATGAATGCTGAAATAAATGAATGGAATGAAGGAAAGGAAGAGCTAATAAAATATTCAGAAATAATACCTAATAAATATGCAATAGATTGAAAAATCTTTAAATAAGATCTACCTATATACAAGATATGAAGAGGAACTTCATATCTTAGCATAACATATCCCTAAAATGAATGCCATTTTTAAGACTTTTGTTGACAAAGAATACTGCTCAAAATGATTTTGACATTATTTTGTACTTAATTGTGGAATAATTTAGAAAGTAAACAATAAAACAGCCTCAAGGGTTTATTATCTTACAGGAAAATCTCAAAAAGTTAATGAAATATATTAAGCTTTGTATTGTCCAATTCAGTAGACAAAAATACCTACTTTGAAGCAGAATCTCTAAGACCAATATTTCCATATGCCAATGGAAAAAAGTTTTGCTTATTGAAGTGTATCCCAAAGAATATATTATAGCTTCTGAATGACAACTTAACAATCAGAACAAAAATGTTTATGCTTTTAAGAACACTCCTTTAGAGGGTCAAAACTGATCTACAGTATGTTGAAAAGTTCTTTTATTAAATTGTTCACAACCTCAAAGCTACATCTCAGGACATCCAGACTAGCAACCTCTGACCCACTAAAGAAGTTGGAAATATATAGGTGCATATATATGTATATATCTTCTGTATTTATATATATATATATAATTATCTTTTGTAAAATCAATACTTTCCAAATATAACTCTATTGTGGTTAAATGTGAAATATTCCTATGACCACTTGGGCAATAGTAATTCACTTTGATTTATTCTTTTAAATATTTCTCTAGATATAATGGTATTCTGAAATTTTAAAATGCTGCCCTAATGGTTTGTGGATTCTGAGATGATCAAGGATTTTTGTTTCATTAAGGACCTGTTTTATGTGTCAGCTATTGTGGTGGAAAGCTGTGAAATGAGATGCTCCCTTTCTATCATTTCATCCCTTTCATGGAAAAGTTGTGTAACCTACATGGCAATTACTTCAGTAACATCATTTGAAAGGGTTTGGTTTTCTAAATGTGTTCTATTTCTTCTATGGAAAAACTGGCCCAGGTGAAACACCTTTACTTTAACAAGGCCATCTATCCCTGCCTTAAAAATCTGTCTTTAAAATTAAGCATTAATTATTGTATTCCCTTATTTCGAATATTGAGAGTTACTATGAAGAACACAAATGTTGTGTAAAAGATGACACAATTTCAATTTGATATATGCTAAATCCTGTGAACAGTGTTATTTATGCATGCAGTATTTATTGTTTTGCAATGCAATAAATATTGGTACTTCACTTAATGTGATGAATGGATTCTAGGGGGATGACTTACCTAGCTAAACTATTCATCTACATAATATGAAAGCAATACTTGTCAGGTTTCTATAAGGACAGGTCATCAAACAAGAATTCCTTTGCAGTAGGCTACAGATACACTACAGCAGATAAGGTGCTTGCCTTATAAGTCAAAGACCTGGATTTTATCCCTGTAACTGCTATGGTACTACAAACCTAGCCAGGAATAAATCCTGGGCGCAACTGGGTGTGGCTACAAAACAAAAGAATTACAAATCATTGAAATTCAGAGTACCTTTTCCCATATAATCATTATTCTAAAATGTATTTGCAATCAAAACAATCATATTTCATCTTTATTTCATTAAAAATTTTAGTTAGCCTTAGACTTGTTAAATAGGTCAGTCAGTGAACAAATATTTAGAGAGTAAACACAAAAGTAGGTTTCAAATTACACCGGTTGACAGTGTATTAGAACATATCCATTTGTTTCCGTGTCTTTGTTTAACTGTTATTTTAATTAAGCATAATTTCTACATAGTATAATTTTAATATATTTTACCTATTTATACTAAGTGCAATATTTAGATGTGTTATAATAATTGTATGCCATTCTAAGCATTTAATTAATTGAAAATTTGTAAAGCTTTCAATTTTTTCTTAGTTAGATATTTATATAATTTAAACAGTTTTAAAATGCTTAATTACATATAACAATACCAAAATACCAGAGAAATGTTAATAAAACAAAAATAGGGATCAGAGCATGAAGATGGAACAAAACTCTACTCATAATGAAAATGGAAAGAAAGCATCAAAAATGTAAGATCGAAAATGAGCATAAAATCAAATGTCATTAGCCTAATCAAAGAGAAATTCTAAATGTTAAATAGAAGTTTTGTCATCGGATTGTAGTAGAATAAACATGAGCAAAATTAGTCTCTCAGATAACTTGGGACTACCACAAAAAGCTTAGACTTCATACCATGTATAACTTTCATTCATTTCTTGCTTGTTTTTAAACACTACTATTTAAAGAATATATTTTTTCATAATTTTTTCCTTTATTTAACTTCTGGGCCATATCCAGTGATACTTAGGGATTAAACACAGCTTAGTATTCAGGGATCAGTCTAGGTGGTTCTGAGGGGACTTTGGTAATACATGGCAGCCAGCCTAAGCCTTATAGAGCCAAAGTAAGTACTACAATGAACTGAACTCTCTCTATCTCAAGTTTTAACTATTTTTTAAGTTGAAGTATTACGATTTACATTACTCTTCATACTCTGCATACAACATTCTTGCCCTACATACTCTGCTTTTCTCCACTCATTGTCTCAGGGTCCTCTCCCTCCTATCTCTGAAGCCCCAGACTTCAACACTACCAATGAAATGATGACTAGGATAAAAAGACATCCCTAGCCTGGGAGAAAATATATACCAGAAACTCATCTGACAAAATTTGTTCCTAGTGAACATTTCCATAAGTAGAATGTTATGTTCATAGATAGACCTTCAGAATCTTTATTTCTTTGTTATTGACAACTTATACTGTCCTTTTTTAAAAATTTAATCATTTAATTCATTATTGTTGCCAATAAAAATAAGTATCAAATCATTCTTTCCATAAAATGTATGAAAACATAAGTTAATTACTCAATATTTTATTAGGTGTGAGATTCTGCTACAATTCCACCCTGTTTATTGGGTATAAAAGTAGCTCACAAAGAAATATTCAGAGTCAGGATCTGGAGAAAGTTCTCGGAATTGGTATCAGGGAGTAGTTAACACAGGGATGGAGAGAAGCATGAGACAACAAATTACAGAAGTAGAGAATAGTAGACAAGGATTGCTGTGCAAGTTAGTCAAGGAGGAAGTGGTACGAATAGAAAAGGGAAAGACTTAACAGCACACCAGGTGCAGTTCATGATTTTAGGAGGAATACTTGCTTAGTCATGTGAGGTCTTAGAACATGACTTTCTGCTTAGAAGAATATTCTTTTATTATTATTATTATTATTATTATTATTATTATTATTATTATTATTATTTTATTGAAATCATTGTGATTTACAAAGCCCTTCATAGTTGGGTTTCAGACATACAATGAATCAGGGCAAATCCCACAGCCAGTGTCAACCTCCCTCCACCACTGTTCTCCAAGTGCATCTCATACCACCCTTTAACCCCCAGACTACCATTAAAACAGGTCCATTTTAAGTTTAGATTGTTAAAGTTTGAATCTCTTGATTCCATTGTTATTCCCATGGCCTGCATATTTAGTTCTGTACTTTTTTTCCCGCTTTTTGGGACACACCCAGTGATGCTCAAGGGTTACTGCTGATGATGTGCTCAGAAATTGCTCCTGACTTTGGGGACCATATGGGATGCTGGAGGATCAAACTACTGTCCATCCTAGGTTAACATGGCAAGGCAAATAAATACCCTACGCCTACCTTGTGCCACCACTCTGACCCCATAGTGTGTACTTTTTTAATACTATCAATACACGTGAGACCTCTTTCCCCCTGGCCTCCATCCTTTCATATTTGTGTTTCTCCTCTTCCACTCAATTTCTTTTCTTTTCCTTGCTATTCTCTGGGGCCCAGGGTGTTCAAGACAACTCCCATTTACACCGCTGTGTTTCTTTATGCAGTTATTCAAAATATTATATATAAGTGATATCATTTTGTATTTATCTTTCTTCTTTTGGCTAACTTCATTTAACATAATATCTTCCAGTTCCATCCATGTTGCTGCAAATTGCATGATGCAGCATTCCTTATAGCTATGTGTTCTTATAAGACAAAATCACAGAATCTGTGCCATCTTCAAGGTTCTCCAAAGGTCCACATAAACTGGAAAGGACTCAAATTGCTAGGCACTTTTACTCCCCACCTTTACAATGGAAGAGATCTTGGAGTCTTGGGGGTTTAATTGTTCCCCTCAAAGATACTTTACTTGTGCTAGTAAGAAAAGCTAATACTGCTAATAATAGAATCTAGGAATGCAGAAACACTAAAATGAGTGGTCAGTTTCAAAGTCATATTACTTCATATTCTATTTTAACAGTTTTTTGTTAATCTCAAGTGATTTAATAAAAAAAAAACTTTGTGGGGCCGGTTAGAGGTAAGGTGTCTGCCTTGCAAGCACTAGCTAAGGAAGGACCTCGGTTCGATCCCCCGGCATCCCATATGGTCCCCCCAAGCCAGGGGCAATTTCTGATCGCTTAGCCAGGAGTAACCCTGAGCATCAAATGGGTGTGGCCCAAAAAACCAAAAAAAATTTTTTTTGTATTTGTTTGTGTGTTAACCACAGCCAGTAGTCCTTAAGAGCTTACTCCTGACTCTGTGCTCAGGGCTAGTTTCTGATAGGGATGTTTGTGTTGCCAGGGATCAGGATGGAACCCAGGTTGACAGAGTGCAAGGCAGCATCTTACCTACTGTACTATCTCACTGCACTTGATCTTAGCCAAGAAGCGATGTATGTACTATCTCTCTGGCTTGAATCATAGTCAGTTTAGAGAGAACTAGAGATGGTACAAGGGAAGCTCTATTTCATCCAGAGAAGATCAAGGCAGTCAGATGTGGCTTATAAAAGCTTCTGACTCTCTAAACCAGAAAGTGATCTAATAGCTTTGTTTTTACATTCTAAGGATAATTGTGTTTCATGACAGTGATATCAGGTAAACAAAGTTTGAAAACCAGAGCTTGGGGCTGTCAGGTTGATCAAGGGACCAGAGCATATGACTTATATATTTTGGCCCAAGTTTGATTATATGGCATCCTATCATTCCCCAGCATGTCTGGACCCAAACTCTACCACATGTTCTGGGCAAGTACATTTGCCCATGGGAATGTCGCTAGCAGAGAACCCTCTCCTGCAAAGGATATTTTTTATAAGAAAGAATTTGGAAGTTATACTGAACTATTCAATATGATGTCATAAGAATCCAGAGATCTAATATTAAAGTATAATTATGAGGGGTCAGACATTTGTCTAGCATGGATACAACCTGGTTCATTCACCAGTACCGAACATGGTACCATGAGTACCACAAGGCATGAGATCTGAGCACAAAAGCAGGAATAAACCTTGAGCACTGCTAAGTGTGCCCCTCAAATGAAAAAAAAAAAGTATTAATCTTAGAAATTATACATGTATTTGTTTCAACTCCCCAATCACCACCACCACAAGACTAGATTCTTCTGCCTTAGGTGGGGGTTTCCATACATATAGTTTATTACATTAAAGTACTGAGGAAAATGAATATCAGGAATGCCTTTGCATTAACTACAGGCATATGTAAAGGATTTCAGTATAAAGAGATCATGTGATGAGTGTCCAGAACACAGTTATGGGCAAGGAGGGCAATCTCATTTCTATTCAATTTCAAGTTCTTAGTGGAGATTGGAGGGTCAAATCAAAATCAAATGAAAACATTGCTTAAAGATTTTATCTTATTATACATATTATTCTGTTATAAGGTATAATTTGCTTCTACATCTAATTTGTGAATGGTTTTAACTTTCTCTTAGTTACAAAATAAAGTTTATACTCAATTTTAATATAATATATTATTATAGTACTTCTATAATATATTAATTATAAAATGACTATTATGGTATGAAAATTCAGGACAGAAGAATGAAGATAAATTAAAAAAGTTTTTATCCTATTATTATAATCACTTTATTATATTCATTATATTCATTCATTCATATTTATATTCATTCATTCAGCAGTGTTCAGGTTTTATTCTTGCTCTGTGCTCACGGGTCACTCCTGGAATGAGATCAGCAATATGCAAGACAAATGCTTTACCTTTCTATAGCACCTCTTAGCCCCTAACCAACTATTTTAAATTGGTCCATTGTTTAACATCCAAGGTTTTATTACTTGTACCTTTTTGTATCCTTCCACTCTCACTTAATATTATAGTATAAGTATTTTTCTGTGGCTATAAACTCAATCCATCCATTTTCATGCTTCTCAAGTCTTCCCTTGAAAGGACTTTTTTCAGTTAGGTGATAGTTCGGCCTTCAGTTTGTTTATAAGCTTATCTCTTGGGATCCCTTTGGATCCTCTGGCATTTCTGTGACAAGCCCATAATCTGGAGCATGAAGAAACTTTACAATCCTTTGTTCTTGCAGAAGCTAATGCAGAATAAGTCCATGTCTTCTTCTTGCAGTCAACCAAGGCATGCGTCAGAATAGTGTCCTTGTGTCAGGAGGTGGCCATGGAAAGAACATTTGGAAGTTGTAATCCACCACTATCCTAAATCGAACAATCTGGATGCATGAAATGCATCACGGATAGCATTAAGCCAATGTTACCATATCCTGTGGATCATCTAGAAGCACAAATGCCTGACTTGCAAGTGGGTAGGGAGGCAGCCATACTACATGGTAAATGCTTGTCGCAGCCTCCTCAGATACCAGAGAACTACCCAGGAGCAAGAGAATGCTTCAGAGATGTTAGTGGAAGAAAAATAAGTTGAATTGAAAGTGGCACCATACAAACTCTATGCTACAGCTCTACTAGCTCTGAGATTCAATGCTCCTTTATTTTACACTTTCTAGATCATAATTTTAGTAATGTAGGTTTCAAGGACAAGGAGTCAAGTGTTTTAGAGCTAACATAGATATGCATGTAGACATATATATATTTAGATCTTGTGTATGTGTGTGAATTTGTGCACCCAGTACTTTTAAGTAAAACCATTGTATTTGCTAAAGGCCTAATTAGTGTTTTGAAAAGTAATGATACCCTGTACTTTCCATAGACTAAGACAATATCTTCGGTAAGAGTCTAGGCAGTCATTTCCTTGCATCAATTTTTACTCCAGATTAATTATGTATGTTTTACAACTTAGCGTTTATTTTGTTCTGTTATAAAGTTACAAATACCCAAGAAGAACTGATGTTGCCATATGTATGGGAAGGGGATCCAAGATAAGAACTAGGCCAGGCCAGGATGTTTGCTTCTTAATCTGAGTGTTTCAGGAATGAACACATCACTGTGAAACAGCAGCTAGGCAAACTCGGACCCAATTGTGATGATCAAGGAAACCATATTGCTAATGAAGTTAACGAAATTTGCTACCACCCGGAGCCAAGGGTCCTGTAAAAATGCAGGTAAATCTGGTCTTGCTTGAGCAAATTGAAGAGTACCCCCCTCCTTCCAGAACAAAGGGTGCATTGCCAAGAGGGCCCACAGAGGCTGGCAACAATCACTAAATATGTTCACCGAGGTTAGACAAGTTGAAATAGAATGCGTCTCTGCACTGAAGGGTGAACTGTAAAAAATGGTCTTTGTCCGTCAGGAATGTTGTTAAATTGAAAGCACAATGGGAGGCTGGGAGGAAGCCGCAGAGGCTGAAATGACTACCTGCTGTTTGGAGCAGGGATCCCCAGCTCCATGGACAGCCCGACATCTGCTGCCAGCTGCCCCACCTTGTCAGTTTTTGCAGCATACAGGGCACAGGACCACTGAGCACCGTTTAACTCCTCCGAGTCCTGCAGCTCTGCTGTGTGCATGCCATCAGGAATGTTTATGTAATAAAGCAGAGCTAATTAAACATTTCAAAGGGAAACATTATTTTAACACTAATTAGATATGATTACAGTTCTTTTTTTTTTCTTTCCCCTTCCCTCCATGCTAGGACTGAACTGAGTTAAAGGCCCTCCGTTTGCCTTTCTTTGACTGAATCTATACCGAAGTCTCACCCCCAAATAATGCTTTACTCCCCCCGTCTTACAGTATTTATCCCATTATTCCGATATGCTGGTGGAAGGCCTTTAACAAATTTAAGATGATTTCAACAAAGAGCAGCAGCAGTCACAACAATCAATTAAATGCATTCATCCTGACAGAAAATCATGTTCAATTATTACCTCTTAAAAGATTTTCTGGGAACCACTTTAAAGGTGAAACTCTGGTACTCCTTTATGCAGGGCACAGATGGAGCAACAGACCTGGAGCAAAACTCAGCAGCCTGAGATGGATTCCTCAGAACTGCCCTGTCAGAGAAACTCCAAGCTCTATCAAAGTACTTTTGTGCAAGATAATTAAAATCCACCAGATAAAAACTTATAAAATGTACATGAAACTCAGGCCACATTAGTCATAAGTAGAGAGAAGTTCTTTAATCAGTTGCATATGAGATGCTATAATAAATGGTTAATTAATGACAAAAAAAAGATTCTTTGAACTCTCAAACAAGTTAGTTTTCCTCCAGACAGTGACAAGTTCCATTTTTATTTATGTGCACAGTATCTTCAGGGAAGCCTATAGAAATTCACAAAGATTCAAAACAGGACTTTTATAGAATTTTTAAAATGCCTGTATGTTGGAAAACTCATTCGCAATGCTTTCAGTAATAAACTAAGGCTTTTTATCTTTGAATATCCCTTAATGAAGCCAATGAAATGAAGCACTTCCTGAGATTCATTAAAGTTCTGCTAAAGAATAAAATATATGGGAATTTATATTTAGAGAGTATTGCAAAAGAATAAGTATATTTTCACGTGGAATTGAAAAATAGTAAGCTTATTTTTACTTCTTCCCTCAAGTGCTCTAAAATTGTGGGTTTTTTTTTTTTTTGAGAAAGTGAGAAATTGGTTCTGTGCAGCCCTAATTAAAATGAACTTCAATATAAGGTTGTTTGTTTTTTTCTTTTCCACTTCCATGCAAGCTAGAGGGCAAGCAGAAGTTGGAGAGAATATTGTGTTCATTTTGCTGTTTGAGTAGTTTAGGAAGAAGGAGCTCCCTTTCAAATACCCAGCAACTAGTATGATGCCCTCAGGATACTGTTGTCATGTCAGTTTCTTTGAACATACATACATTCATCACAGTCATCATCCATGATGATGGTCATCATAATTATCATCTTAATCAATATATGGTAACTAAAGTTAAATATATACATCAGGAATAAGTTCTCTTCAATTATAATGAAGAATTTTAAATAATGGCTTTGATTTTTACCAATAGTGCCCCAGGAAAAGATAGATTATGCACTAATAATTTCTCTACATAAGCATATCTCATTAAAAAATTCCAGCAACTGTGTAGGATTTTCTTTTCATGAATTATAGATTCATTATGTACATACACCGTTGCAGATATCTGTAAAAGTTGGAATAGAAAACTAAGTAGAGTAAAAAAAAATGCTTAAAACAGTGTTTCTCTTCTCTAATAAATTTTTGTTTTCTGCTCCTTCACTATCATCACATAGGCCAAACTCTTGCAATCTTCCATGAATATATCCAGGGGCTCATAATTTCCATTGGCATTTAAATCTAATGATTAGTTTTCCTGCTGGTCTTTATGTGTGTGGTTTTGTTTTGTTGGGTTTTTTTTGTTTGTTTGTTTTGTTTTTGCTGCTGTTAACACTAGTTTTAAAATTTCATTCACCTCATATACATTCCTTTACCAATAGGCTTTCTTCCTAATGTTCTTTTTAAATTTCTTTCTTTTTTTTTTTTTTTGAGGGGGTTTTTGGTTTTTGGGTCAGACCATGACATTCAGGGGCTACTCCTGGCTCTGCACTAAGAAATCACGCCTGGCAGCTTAGGAGACCATTTGGGATGCCGGGATCAAACCTAGGTTCATCCAGATTGGCTGTACGCAAGGCAAATGCCCTACCACTGTGCTATTGCTCCAGCCCCTTCTTTAAATTTCTGTTTTAAGCAATTACCAAAGTTACCTACACCAAAACTTTTCTCATTTTGATTTGGGAGGATGGGTCTGGGATGGAAACTTCTTCCTTTTGCCCAAAATCTTGACTTTTCTACTTTCTCTATTCTAGGCCCATCACTGATCCTTTTGTTACTTGTACTTTCTTTAAAATTTCAACTACTCTTGAAATTTCACTTATCTTTATAACTACTTATTTCTATTTCCTTTATAATGTTTATTTCTCATATCTAATATGATGCCTTTTTTGACTCCTTCCTTCTTACTCTTTCCATTTGTTTTGGCTGTTTTCATTGAATTCAGTAACTTTCACTAACCCCTAAATGTCTGTGATCATCATGGTTGTTTTAACTTTGATGATAAGGTCTTCAGCATAGCTTCTTTCTGAAAGAGTCTTAAAAACCATATTTCCTAATTGAAATGCTCCCAACTTGTTTCCCATTCCTATGTGATATTTTTCCAGTCCCACCTATCCTTTTCCTCTGTAACCTACAGTTTTGTGAATGAACCCCCAGTTTACGCACTTGGATGAGTCAGAGCCTAAGAAATTTCCTCAATTGCTCATCACACAAATATTTATTTAGCACCTACTGTCAGACAGGCATTTCTTTAGGCTTTGAGAGTATGGGAGTAGCATAAACAGACATAAATCCACACTTGCACAAATCATACTTTTTAGAAAAAAAAGACAGTTGTACACAAGATATAGTAGTCATCATTTTTAAATTTATTGGAGTACAAATTATTTATGATAAACTGTACATATTTTAAATACAATGTGACAAGAATTGATATATGAATAGCCCTCTAAACAGCCACCATTGTCAACATAGTGAACATATCTACATGTGCCCCTAGTTCTCATGTTCACATATTTATCCTGTCACTATGGATTAGTTTTCATTTCCTAGATTTTATGCAAATGGAATAATATGTAACATACAGTTTTACTCTTTGTTTATGTTTTTTCACTCTTCAGTTAATATGTTACATGTTATTATATGTATCACCAATTTATTTTTTGGTAGTTTATCTATTTGTTATGGATATCTAAGTTGTTTTTAAACAGGACTGCTTTGAGCATTTTTTTGTTCACTTTTTTTGTTTGTTTGTTTGTTCGTTTTTTGGATCACACCCGGCAGCGCTCAGGGGTTACTCCTGGCTATCTGCTCAAAAATTGCTCCTGACAGGTTCAGGGGCCCAAATGGGATGCCAGGATTCGAACCACCGTCCATTTGCATGCAAGGCAAAAGCCTTACCTCCATGCTATCTCTCTGGCCCCTTGTTCACATTTTTATATGATCTTTGTGTGTGTATGTTTAACAGAGAACACAGGTTTGAATATCTTGAGTGGGCCCAGAGAGATAGCACAGCGGTGTTTGCCTTGAGCTGATCCAGGACCAAAGGTGGTTGGTTCGGATCCCGGTGTCCCATATGGTCCCCCGTGCCTGCCAGGAGCTATTTCTAAGCAGACAGCCAGGAGTTACCCCTGAGCAATGCTGGGTGTGGCCCAAAAACAAAAACAAAAAAAATATCTTGAGTAAACTTCTAGAATTAGAATAACTAAAACTTAGGGTGATCTTTGTTGAATTTTTTTAAGACACTGCCACTGTTTTCATACTGATATGTAAATTCTAGTTTCCCATTCTCACCACAACTTGAAATAAAATTAAAAGGTGTACAGTTATATATATTTATGTATAATAAAATAGAATTAAATATATATTTTATTTTATTGTTGTAAAACTATGTGTAGTTAAATTTCACAATGATTTATATTCACACTTACATAATAATATTGAGAATTTTTTAAAATAATATTTTATTTAAACACCTTGGTTACAAACATGATTGTGGTTGGGTTTCAGTCATATAAGAGAACACCCCCCCATCATCAGTGAAACATTCCCACCACCAATGTCCCAAATATCCCCCCTCCCCACCCCCATCCCCACCTGTACTCGAGACAGGCTTTCTATTTCCCTCATACATTCTCATTGTTAGGATAGTTCTCAATGTAGTTATTTCTCTAACTAAATTCATCACTCTTTTTTGTGAGATTAATGAAGTGGGCTGTAACTTCCAGCCCTCCTTTCTTTTATCTCTGAAAATTATTGCAAGAATGTCTTTCATTTTTCTTAATAATCCATAGATGGGTGAGACCATTCTGCATCTTTTTCTCTCTCTCTGTGACTTATTTCACTCAGCATAATAGATTCCATGTACATCCATGCATAGGAAAATTTCATGATTTCATCTCTCCTGGTGGCTGCATAATACTCCATTGTGTATATGCACCAAAGTTTCTTAAGCCATTCATCTGTTGAAGGGCATCTTGGCTGTTTCCAGAGTCTTGCTATGGTAAATAGTGCTGCAATAAATGTAGGTGTAAGGAAGGGATTTTTGTATTGTATTTCTGTATTCCTAGGTTATATTCCTAGGAGGGATATATCTGGATCAATTTCCAGTTTTTGGAGGAATCTCCATATCGCTTTCCATAAAGGTTGAACTAGACGGCATTCCCACCATCAGTGGATAAGAGTTTCTTTCTCTCCACATCCCCGCCAACACTGCTTGTTCTCATTCGAGAATTTTTTTTGACTAAATATCTGGTACGGTTCATGGTTTATTGCTAGCTTAGTGCTCAGGATCATTTGTAAAAGTTTCAGGATACCAGGGATAAAATTCAGGAAGGCTGCAGGCAAGCAAGTACCCTTCTGTACTGTTGCTCCAGTCCCAATATTGAGAATGTATTCATGGATTCCTTGTATTGCTTTGTTTTAGGCCATACTTAGTAATTCTCAGGAATTTGTCAGGCCTTGCACTCAGGCATAACTCCTGTGGATTCAAGGGATGGAGAAGATGAGGATTTAGGATGCTGAGGATTGAACCTTGATCAGCTACATGCAAAGCAAACACCTTACCCACTGTCATATTTCCAGCCCCAACATGAGTTTATTTTATATATGTATGTTTTATTGGTTATTTATTGTTTAAAATATGACTCTTAGAGTCATATTGTTACATTGGATCTTGAAATGATTTCATGTATATTTTGATAGAAATATTTTATCCATCTGTAATTTGCAAATATTTACTGTGACTTGCAACTTAACCATTCTTCAAAAGGTCACATTTGAGACATAGAATGCTTTAGTTTGGACGAAGTCCACTTATTTCTTTTTTTTATGTCTTATATTTTTGGTGTTTTATTTAAGAAATATGTACCTTGGGACTGGAAAAATAGTGCAGTAGATAAGGTGCTTGCTTTGCATTCCTATAATGTTGGTTCAATCTCTGGCAGTTTATATGATCCCTCAAATCCTGCCAGGAGTGATTCCTGAGCACAGAGAAGGGAGTCATCCATGAGAAAAGCCAGGAGTACCTAAAAACCAGTAAGTAAATAAAGAAATAAATAAACACGCGCCTTTGTTGCTGGTGAGATAGCACATTGCGTGGGGGAAATTCAGTGGTATGCTGCTATCCCAAATTTCATCCTAGAACCCCATATAATTCTCAGAACTCAATAGGAGTATTCATTCAGCATCAAGCCAAGGTTAAGTCTTGAGTACCTCCAGTTGTTAACTTGGATCAAATACAAACAAAAAAAAAGGAAAAAATAAAAAGTAATTGTGCCTCAGACAATTGTGCCTCAGACAATTCACGTTTTCTAGAAATTCTATAGGTTTAAATTTTATGGTTCTGTATATGTTCCATTTTTAACTTTAGTATGCAGGACAAGTTCAAATGTTGGGGCCAGAGAGATAGCATAGAGGTAAGGCCTTTGCCTTGCATGCAGAAGGACAATGGTTCAAATCGCAGCATACCATATGGTCCCCTGAGACTGCCAGGAGTGATTTCTGACTGTAGAGCCAGGAGTAGCTTCTGAGCGCTGACAGGTGTGACCCAAAAATCAAAAAAAAATTTTTTTTAATTTTTCCATATTGATACTTAGTTGTTTCCACCATTACTATCTTCACTAAATCATTTTTGAACCTCTGTCAACAATATATTTTTCATACATCCAGGGGTCAAGACTTAAGCATCCTTGGGTATTTCATCAATTTGTCTGAACAACTTTCTGCCAATACCTTACTTTTGTTATTATAGCTGCAAAATGAGACCAAAAAGAAAATCAAATCAGGTTAAAATCAGTTTTAGTGGATGTTTCTTCTGTGTTAGTGTTAGTATGGTGACTCCAGGACCCTTGTAATGCATATTTATTTTAGATTAAAGGTTTAGGTTTCTACCTACAAACTATTTTTGGGATTTGGCAGGAGAGGACAGAGGAGAAGAATTTGTTGGAATCATTGTTCATGATATAATAAATACTTGACTAATGCTATGGAGTCTTATAGTCAACAGACAAAATAAATTCCTTCATTTATATAGGTACTCTTCAATTTATGTCAGTAATTTCTAGTTTTATATATAAGCTCACATTTTGGCAGGTTAATCATTATAGTTTTAAAATTGTAATGTTGGGGCTGGAGAGACAGCACAGCAGTAAGGTGTTTGCCTTGCATGCAGGTCACTGGTTCGAATCCTGCCATCCCATATGGTCCCCCGAGCCTGCTAGGGACAATTTCTGAGTGTAGAGCTAGGAATAACCCCTGAGCATTGCTGGATGTGACCCAAAAACAAAACAAAACAAAAAGATAAAATTGTAATGTTAATATAAACATTTTAAATTTATGAAATTTCTAGATATAGAATAAATAGATTTTGTGTATGTTACTTATATATGTTTATTTTCAACTATTTCTTTATTTAAGCATCATCACTACAGACAGGTTGATATTGGGTTTTGGTCATAACATGTTCACCCCTCTTCACCAGTGCAATTTTCCTGACACCAAGGGTTTCAAAGAGGAAAGGAAAGATAGATGGAAATTCATTGGCCCGAGTCCCTGGTGATACCCTGGTACAGAAAAAGAAAGAAAAATGAATAGATACAAAGTAGGCACCATCTTGTTAATGCTTTATCTCTTTGCCCCACTCCATGAGCCGAAAGGCATTGCTCTGGTCACTATCCCTGCAATAGCCTATGTTTTTTCTTTTATACATGACATGACCTGGGATGTGTCCAAGAGGCATGTCCAGGTTCAACTGTTATTCAGTGGAGTTATCCAAGGGTCATGACCCCAAGTCCAACTGCCATACATCAACACTGGAGGTCATTCTCTGAATACTCAAATCTATTTTATTGATCTGATAGTCTATTTTTATTCCAATACCATGCTTTTTTTTAATGATAATTGCTTTGTAATACAATTTAAAGTGGGGAAAAGTGATGCCTCCAATATTCCTTTCCCAAGGGTTGCTCTAGCTGTCTGTGGACATTTATTGTCCCAAATGAATTTCAGAAGTGTTTGATCCACTTCTCTGAAGAATGGGAATCTTTAAAGAGATTAAATTAAAATATATACAAAATTTTGGGGCATATTGCTATTTTAATAATGTTAATCCTCCCAGCCCATGAGCAGAATATATGTCTCTTTTTCCTTATTTCCTTTTTAATTTCTTGAAGTAGTGTTTTGTAGTTTTCTTTGTATACATTCCTCACCTCTTTAGTTAAATTGATGACAATGTATTTGAGTTTCTGTAGTGATATTGTAAATGTAATTTTTTCAATGTCTATTTCTTATTTATCATCTTTTGTGTATAAGAAATTCATTGATTTTTGCATGTTAATTTTGTAGCCTGCCACTTTGCTGTACTAATCTTTTGTTTCTAGAAGCTAACAAGTAGACTCTTTAGGGTTTTCTAAATATAGTGTCATATCTGCAAACAGTGAGATCTAGACTTCTTTTTCTATCTGGATGCCCCTGATATATTTTTCTCGTTGGTTCTTTAAAAAATAAAAGTTAACAAGATCAACAAACCACTAGCAAAACTCACAAAGAAAGGGAGAGAGAAACATATTAAACTGAACTAGAAATGAAAATTGGGAGATTACTATAGTTCTACAGAAATTCAAAGGTAATTAGACACTAATTTGAGAACTCTATGCCACAAAACAAGAATCTGGAAGAAATGGATAAATTCTTGGACTTTTATAACCTCCCAAGCTTGAACAAAGATGATCTAGCATATCTAAATAGAAACACCACTAGTGAAGGAATTAAAATGTTATTCAGATCTTCCCAAAACCAAAAGACCATGCCCAGATGGATACACAACAAAATCTTTCAAGGGGAACTACTACCAATCCTTATCAGACTCTTCCAGGAAATTGAAGAAAAAGAAATATTCCCAAATAGTTTCTATAAAGCTAACGCCACATTGATACCAAAAGTAGACAGAGATGCCACAAAAAAAAACAAAAAAAAAAAACAAAATGAAAAAACGAGAACTACAATATCTCTGATGAGCACAGAATCATATATCTTCCATATAACATGACTAAGTAGACTTCATTCTAGAGATGCAAGGATGGTTTAACATATACAAGTCAATCAATGTAGTACACCATATCAACAAAAGGAAAAATAATAACCGTATGATTAGGTCAATAGAAGCAGAGAAAGCATTTGATAAGGTCTAATACCCATTCCTGATAAAAAAAAACTCCCAACAAGATGGGAATGGAAGGAACTTTTCTCAATATAGTCAAAGCCCTTTATCACAACCTCTTGGCTAATATAATACTCAAGGAAGATAAACTGAAAGCCTTTCCTCTAAAATCTAGCAATAGTCTACCCCCTCTTGCTACTGCTATTTAACATAGTACTAGAAGTCTTGCCATAGATTTTGTATATTTTATATTCTGCAACTACAACTAAATATTCTAAATTCTTTAATCTAAATTTAAATTTATTAATTTTTCATAGAAAATTATATTGCCTGGGGGAAAAGCAGTTTTACTTATTACTGTCTTACTAGTTGCTCTTTGTTGCTTTTTTTGCAATATTCCTTTTATGTTTTTGTTTTTGGATTTGGGGCACACCCGACAGTGCTCTGTGATTACTACATTATCTCCTTTTAATTCCACCTTCAATATTGGCTAAGTAGAATGAGTTTTATTTTATCTTAGTCCTGCTTTTGGAAATTAATATTCATTTGTTCACATTTAAGTGTGATGCTACCTGTAAGTTTTTGCAAATGTTATGTTGATAATGTTTTCTCTTGTTCTTCATATGGTAAAAAATTGTATGAATTATATATTTGTACTTTTAAAATGTTGCTATGTACCTCTTGATATAGTCACACAATCTTTTTAGTGTGTTAGTATAAAATATTTAACCATTTTTCAAATTCTTAATAATTGCATTTCTGGTAGAAAGTGCCCTTGAATTCATTTGGTTAAAAAGCTTTTAAGATTTTTTCTACTTTCATAAGTGGTATTGTTCTATATTTTATAATCTATTTTTATCTGGATTTATTCAGGATATTCTGGTTTCACAGAATGACTTGTGTTTTTTTTTTCCTTCTTCTGTTTTGGTTTTGGGGCCACATCCAGGAGGACTAAGACTATATATACTGGGATCACACCTCATGGGCTTAGGGGACCATACAGAGTTCTGGGATCAAACCCAGGTTGGCCACCTGCAATGCCTCTGTTCTATTGTTCCAGACCCATCTTCCTCCTGTTTTTAACTTAGTAAAATAATTTTTGTAGAATCTATTTCATTTTTTAATGTTTGGCATGAATCACTAATAAAACAATCTGGGCCAAGAATTGTGTTTGAGTTTTTTTTAACTACAATCTCATATTTTATATATGAATAAAAACTACTTTTGTTACTAATTTAAGCAATTTTTGGTAATTGTATCTTTTTTGGGGGGGGCTACATCTGGTGACACTCAGGAGTTACTACTGGCTATGCGCTCAGAAATCGCTCCTGGATTGGGGGACCATCTGGGACACTGGGGGATTCAACCGCGATCCGTCCTAGGCTAGTGCAGGAAAGGCAGATGCCTTACTGCCTGTGCCACCGCTCTGGCCCCATAAGAATATTCCTGAGCACAAAATTGACTGTATTGTATTTTTTATTTTAAAATCTGGACATTTTATAATTATTTCATTTATCTCAGTCTTTATATTGACCAATGAGCGTATCCTTCTCATAAACTTATAACTAGATATTAATAAATTTTGCTTATCTACTCAAGGAAGCATATTTATACTGATAAAAGTTCTCCAATATTGTTTTATTTTCTGTTTAAATTCATTTCATACTTCATTATATCTGAATTTCTGCTTATTTTGTATTTTGTTTGCTCTTTTTTTTATAGGTTCTTAAGGTGGAAACTGAGACCTCAGGTTTGAGAAATTTGTTTTTTTTTCTAATATAGGCTTGTAAGGATATATTTGTCGGCTAAAGATTGTTTTAGCAATGTATTATTATTATTATGTTATTCTACATTTTTGTTTACTCGATTCAAAATACTGTCTATTTTTGTTGTAAAGTTTGTGTCTAATCAATGAATTATGTAGATTATAGCGTGTGGTATTTACTTTTCAAATATTTTGTATTATTCACATATCACACTGTCACTGATTTCTAATTTAATTCTCTTATGGTCTGGAAACCTGACTTGAATTCTTTTAAAATAATTGAGAGTTGGTACATGGGCTGAATAGAGACATTCTTTATATTATCAGTGTAGGGTTGGAAGATTATATACTCTACAATTACTGGGTAGAGTTTTCTATGGATGCCATTTAAGTCAAATTGGTTGATAATGTTCTTTAAATTGTGAATATTCTTAGTGATTTTTTTTGTCTACTTTGCCAACTATGAAGAGCAGTAAAATGAATTTTATGACTGATTTTTCTTATTTCCTCATGCAGTTCTATAGTTAGTTTCATGCGTTTTGTGCTTTGGTATAAGGTTCATAGATATTTAGGGTGACTATTTTGTCTTGATAAATAGGCCTACTTATTGTATGAAAGAGACTTTTTCACTTCCATTATAATCTTTCTTCTGAAATCATGTTATTTTAAAAAATATTTTAAATTTACATCATCATAATATATCTTTTTATCATTTTTATGTCTTATATTAAAATAATTTGTAGTAATATGCTTTTAAATCTTGATTTTATGCAATGCTGGCAATCACTGTCCTTCAAGTGGATAATTTAGAGCAATTGCATTTAATGTTATCATCGAAAACTTTAGGGTTATAAATCTACTTTCTTATCAATTGACTTTTAACTTCTTTACCATTTTTTCTTGTAGAAGTAAAATTTAATTTTTATGATTTATTGTATTTTCTTTTTGGATATATATATGGCACAACTATTTGTTGTCATAGGTGTTTTTAAGGATCAATAGCCTATACCTATTCAACTTACCTTGCATGCAGCCAGCCCTGTTTCTAAACCTGGCAACTCATGTAGTCCCCAGAGCACCACAGAAGTGAACATTAAACACATAGCCAGGAATAAGAATTGAGCACTATTGCATGTGGCCAAAAACAAACTGAACTTCTCTACGCTTACCTCTAACATAAAATCTAGTGAAGCTATACTTCTTCCCATGTATTATGAGAATTATAATATATATTATATATTATATATATTATGAGAAATTATGCATTTCCTCTCTCCTACCATTTGTGTTATTTTCCCTATATTTTCTGTTTATACCTATTGTAAACCCAACACTACTTTAGTAGAAATATTTTTGTGTAGTCGATTATGTTCACTTGAATGGGTGGTTCCAGTAGTACAAGAGAGCAGTCCTTGGGTCACAAGGGCCTCAGTGGAGGTACTAAGGAGACCAAATGCTACCAGGAATCAAAGACAAGGCTTTGTATTGCTAGGCAAGTGCTCTACCACATGAGTCAAGTCACCAGCCTTTTAATTTGTTTTTAAAATATTGACATAAATTTATGAAGATTATATGTATTGATCATGTCTGATGATCTTTTAAGTTTATATATTTACATCTATTCTGATGCTTTTAAATGTATCTTTCATTTTGATATTCATTAAATTCTGTATGTAGAACTTTAAAATTTCTGAGTTGAAACTACTGGTAATAATTTATTTTGACTGGTATTGAATTTATATCTCTTACAGTTCACTCATTTTTATATTTCTTCTTGTTTTTCCACATATGTAATACAGTAAAATAATAATTATAACTGTTATTTAGTATTTATGCTAATTTAAGTGTCTGTAAATCTGATATAAATTGATTTTTGTCAATGTAATTTTTTTCAGGTTGTGAAACATATTTCCCTGATTTTTTGCTTATCCTAATTTTTAATGTTTCTTGATTTTATATGAAATATTTCTTAATTTTTTCTCCTTGTCTATTGAATACTTTAATATTATATAATATTGAATTTGTCTATGAAATTTAGTGGAAATAAATCAGTTCTTCTGATATGTTATGTAGGGTGAAAGCAAATTATTGTTCTAGAGATAGGTTTTTTTTCAATAATAAAGGTAAGAAAGTCTGTAATATAATTTTGCAAATAGCAAGTCTTTCTAATGTGGACAATGGAAATAGAACAGTATCTATGAGCCCTAATTACTCTTTCTTCATTATTGAAAAAATTTCTTACCCAAGTTTTGATCAGTATTCTAAATGGTGAAGGGGGAGCTATCTACACATCTCCCAGTTTTTCTATATAGCTCTCTTGTCTTCAGTGTGTAGTATAAAATTATAAATAGTAAAAAAATATATAATATATAAATAGTAAAAATAGATGAGAATTAATAGATTGGTTATAAGTTAGAGGGTATCCATTTCAGAAATATACTTTAGCAAAGTTGCATTATCGGGAGAAAAGAGAAATAATAAAGATGATGTATATATAAACCACTATGTTTTTATTGAGGTTAGCATAAGCAAGGTTACAACTGTTTCAATGTTTTTGCTTTGGTTGTACAGAATTACTGCACTTTTACCACCATAAAACTGACCTGCACCTTCCCTGACTTCCTTTCTTAAATCACTAGTTATGTACTAATAACGTATTTTCTGAATGCTTTGCCTAGAAAAATCTACAGCATTTGAATGTTGTACCTCATTAGAGCTCATTAACACTTCCATTTATGGCTTAGGTACCAGTTCTCTAAATCTTCCTTCCTCACCTCAGGGACATCATGTTACAGGTAGTGCCTTGATCCTAAGACATGGGAAATAGATAGAAGTTGAAGAGTAGATAGGTGAGTACACACACACACACACACACACACACACACACACACATATATATATATATGCATATAATGTCTTCCTGTTTCTGGAAGAAATCATTACACTGTTTATAAAGGAAAAAATTCTTTCTCAAATTTTGACTCAAAGCATATAACATATATATATATAGCATATAATAGTACAGCAGAAAAGGTGTAGAAAAGTTAGCCTTGCACATGGTCAACTCGAGTTCAACCCCAGCACTACATAGGGTCCACTGAGCCTCCCTAAGAGTGATCACTAAGCACATAGCCAAGAATAGCACTGAGCACTACCAGGTATTTTTCTCACACTCCAATAAAAGGGAAGGGGAATATAAAAGTGGAATAATTTGTTTCTGGATATTTTATCATATGGAAACTTTTAGAAAACTTTAAATACATGCCTCATTTTGTGATCAAAAAAGGATACTTTCCATTCCCAAATTCATCCTTACATAAATATAAACATGATTCAATTAATGACTAATTCAGCAATTTGGGCAATTGCATTTTCAGCCTCTCAAAATGATACCAAGTTGCCTTTTATCAAATTTCAAATCCTAATAAATCATATTTTTATTATCACCTGTTTTATTGTTACTAGAATTTGAACATATGTCACACTGATATAGTCATGTAAATAATGAATACACATTAAAATTTTGAGAAATAAATTTCTGAAATACTCTATTATTATAATGGATTTCATAAACTCTGTTTTATTTCTGCATATTTGAATTAACTAGGGTCAGAGATGGTAAATATCCCTTGGGACAAAGCATATTCTTTCTGAAGTGAAAAAGTCCTTGAGCTGCTAAAAAAATTATTCCAACCACTTTCAATGCCAGAGACCGTTTTGGAAAAAATGATTGGTTTAGTCCAGTACTTCTTCTTAGTCAAAATCTTTCTTCAAACCACACAGTGATGTCAAATTTCCTTTTGCTAACTTACATACATATTTAGTTCTGAAAATCTTCTAACTGTATTCCTAGTTATCAGCTGTATCTTCTGTCCCAGATACAGTTCATAATCATTTTCTTCTTAAAGCTCCAGGCCAACAGATTTTTCTTCATTAAATAATACTGCGTAACACTTTGGATATAAATACGTTTTACCTACTAAACCATTTTAATTGCAACCAGGATTAAATTATGGAGGAAAAACTTATTTTAATAGGTTAGAACACTTCATATATACTTCGTTACTTTAGTTACGAAGAGATTGATTTAAAGAAGAAATTTTCAGAAACTTGTAATAAAGTTTTTGGAAGTATGCCTTTTCTAGAATTTTCTAATTGTTTTGAATTTTTCCTGATTTCTGATCTAGAAATAAATAATACTTATGCTTTTTTTTCTTTCCTCTAATATCTCTGGGAAAGAATGAGGATTTCTTCTTACTGTATTTATGAAATACATCTTCTTTGATAGGTGCTTGAATTAAGGTTCCTTAATTCGATTTTTATAAATATATTTAAAAGCCTGAAGCTGACTTAACTTGGTATTGAGCAATGTAACATTTGCCAAGAAGTCTGTGTCTCTTTAGAAAAGTGAAAAGTATGACTTTGTATTAAAAGATAATAATGAATTTTAGATCATTTAGAAGTAAGCACACATAGTGAATAAAGACAGTTGTTTTCTTGCTATAGGAAAAAGTGTGTCGTCTTTCCTTATAGTCCAAATTACTTTTTTTATTGTTATTTTCTGTAAATATTGCAAACAATGCTCCTGTTCATCTGAATTGTACAAAGTATCTTGAGTCGAGACTCTGCAAAGATGTAAAACAAAATAATATGTAAATGAGATTTATTTGTTCAGTTAAGCAGGTCATAGGAATAAGCACAGGTGAATATGGTCAGATCCAACTACAATTTTTCAAAAGATAACTTTTTCTTGTATGTACTTTTAGCCCATCTCCCTTCTTTAGACAGTGCATCACATACACCTGGAAGAAACCTTGGCCCTTTCACATGGCTCTCCTCAGACTCTTTTTCTCTTGCACTCTTGAAATCTCTAAGAGCATGCCCTCCACAGGCCCCGCATTGTAGCCAACCATGGTGACAGCAGTTTTATGATTTGAACTAGAAGTACCAACCACCCACAGTGACCTGTGCTGTAGACCATCCATGACTCTGCGCTCTTTATCCTTTTTCCAAGGGCAAAGTGAAATGTGTGGATTTTTATGTTTCCTTTAAAAATCAGAGTGAATTTGTTTTTAAAAGTGGAAATGCAAGCTATTGATGCAAAAGCAAACTCTAATAACCCACCCCCCCTCACTCAGAATCTGCATGCTCTAGTGTTTTCTTTCCTGTTCGCATTAGAATCATGAAGCATGAATTGGCTGTGCCTTCTCTGGACAGGAAGGGTGTATGCACAAAGGGCACAATCGTGTCCCCCAACTCTTCTCTGCTAGCTTCTACCCTCACACCTCAAGTACTGTGTCCCTACAGAGTGATTCTATTGGCCAAAAAGAATCCCAGTCTGAGTCAAATTTGAAATACTTTGACTGCAGCCATGGGGACAGAGAGAGCAAATGTCCTCACAGAGTTGAAAAATTATGATGTTCTTTAAAGAGGAAATTGTTGCAAACAGCAAGATTGAAAGGGTCCATTTCTTGAAAAAACAACAGACACAAAACTATTTTGTGGGCTAACCACAGAAACAGGTTCTTAAATACATTAAAATATTTTATCTCATTATTTGTTTTGACCAATTGACCACAATATTAAAAATTCAATCATGGAGCAGCTGACAAGTTTGGTCGCCTAATTTTATTTAAGAGTTTTTTTTTTCCTTTTTCCATTTTTCCATCCTGTTAACGCTGCTGCCTGTGCCCAGACAGTAATGGGCTTCTTGTATGCCCACGACTGTTATGATCATGTAAATTTATTGGTGCTTAGAAGAAGCAAGCTATTAAAACATTACAACAGCCATTACAGCAGGGCTCGTGTTGGCTTTCGCTCCCAATGAACATATGCTTCCGAGTGAATGCCTAAACTCTTATTTATGGATTTAATTTAATATGCGGAAAGAATTCAAAATTAAATTTTGTGTCTGCCTCCAGAGAGTGTCAGTGTATAATAACATGGTAATTTTTACACATCTTTATGAGAAATGGGAAAATTAATTCTTTCTGACAAGTTGTAATTATTCGACTTGGAACAGTTACAGCTGAGCAGTTTGCATGCCTGTTGTCTGGTGTTTCGCAGTGTAAGGGGAAAACTCAGGGATGGAGATATATTGTGCATCTGAGAGTTTCTAATAGCTTCTGACATTTTAGCCTTGCATATTATCAGGGTGCTCTTTAAGGAGTCAAGGTATAATCTATTATGTTGCCTGGGACACACACAGTCGCAATACCAGTCGCATCCTGTAGCAATTTTTTAAGTGGGGAGAATATCAGCAGGATCGCCTTGTCTCTGAACATAGTTGAAGGTGATGTGACAATATTTTGTGTCTCTGACGTGCACCTATTGTAATCTTCTCCTTTACCTGCCTATCAGACTCAGAGTAGAAGGTCTTTGGTGAGAGTTTGATGCTTGTAGTGTTGAGACTAAACTCTTTTTTAAAAATTAAATATATATAATATATAACTATCCCTAACCTATCACACACTTAAATTTTCTTCCCCTCCTCATTTTTTTTCTCATCTCACCCTCATGCTTCCTCAATAAATGCCCACACACTTCCAAATTTCTAGATTTTATGTTTAAGTATGTATGAAAATGTAGGGTTAACTTAATGCACCACTAAACCAAAACACCACTGGCTATGTTAGCAAAGAAAATATGGAACATGTTGTATGTGAAGAGATGGTACTCTGATTGACAGGCCAGCCTGGAGGGGTGTGGTGTCATCTCTGTATGTAGGATCAATATAGTGCTCCAAAATAAAAAAAAAAAGAGAAAAAGAAAAAAAATGCAAGCCACAATGTAAGAAAGTGTGAGCAGATGAAGAGGAGAACATTTTAATTGTCAGAAGCAAGCACATTTCCTTTTTATGCTTTGGTATTTCTGCTACACAACACAAGGATAAACAAATGGTAGACCTTGCTGTCATAGTTTGCACACTGATTCCACCTCTGACATTGTTTGAAGTGGAAAGGTCTTGCTAGAAGTTAATGTTTAAGGAATAGATGCCAAGCAGGGCCTCACCTACAGTTGCCACCTCAGTAGTATGGTGTCCTTTGCCCACCAATGCTTCACCCTTGCCAACTTAACAGTTGCAAATAGACCATGCATGTATTTCTCACAGGTTCTGTCCAATCCCAGAAAGGTTCTTTACTTCCCATTCCAAACTGTTCAGGGGCCATTGTAGTTCAAGAAATGTCACAGCAAAGAGACACATTAGTGGTAGATTTTCTATTGTCTACTTCAAAATCACAAACAGCACCTTGATCCTGATGAAAGTAACTTAGATTTGAAAGTCCTTCATGCACTCCCTTTTATTTTGTCCCAATTAGTCCTCACAGGTAAGCTCTGGTAAGCTCTTGTTTTGTTTTACAAGATTTAGGAAATGAGATATTGTTAAGTTGGAAACGTAGGCATGAGAATAGTGTCAATGCTCATGTTTGAAAGTTCTAGAACAGTTTCACAACTCAATGGAAATTGGTATCAAACTCCTGCAGCACCTTGTTTCCCACTGCACAGCTCCTACTTTCTGTGCCTCCCCACACACCAGGTGCAATACAGTCTCAGGAGAGGAGATGCCAATGTTGGTAGGTATTTTGCTTGATTGGAGCACATATGCCACCTATAATTGTCAATAATGACTGCACTTATTTTAGAGTTTAGTTAATAAGTTGATGAGTTTTTTTTTTCCTCTCCACTTAAAGAAACATTAAAAAAAATGGAGAAAGAGCAAGGGAGAGACAGAGCTGAGTTTGGGAAACAGGAAGATCCCTTTGAAATATAAAAATTAAAATGTAAGTGAAAGTATACTTATCTGTTCTTATTAGACCCAGGTGCCTTTAAGTTTCCAAATTTTATTGGTCTGATATAGGAGTTAAATGGTATGTTTGAAGTGTAGCACAAGATTTTGAGTAAAAACAGATCTAAAGGAATTTACAACATAATAGGCTCATAAAAACCTTCATTTATATAAGCTAGAATAATAATTAATGGTCCTTAATCTATTCTGAATGCATCAGATAAGATCCATATTTAACAACAAGCCCAGTCATAAACTTGGAAAGCAGAAATAAAAAGCTGCGTTATCAGACTGTCAGTCCAGACTTCATTGTCTTCAAGCCCCCAGGTGATGTCTGGTCTTCCCAGTCACCACTTTTAGCCTTTCAGCACTGCAGGATAAGTGACTCTGGTATAGCCTAGAATCTCCCACCTCCCAACCTGAACTTTCCTGTAAGTAATTTTCTACCCATTGCTCATCCACACTGCACCTCCTTGAGGATAAATTCTCCCTTTCACTTTTTATAGGGAGCTGATGGGACTGAGGGGCATACTCAGTAATATTCATGGATTACTCCTGTGTCTGTGCTCAGGGCTTACTAGAGATTGAATTTATGTCAATCACATGAAAGGCAACACCCTCGCCCACTGCACTATCTCTCTGGCTATCGTTTTCCCTTTTCTTGTTCCAAGTTGGGCTTGACCTCTCTTCCCTACTGCCAACCTTCATAGTGGCCTCTTGTTCCTATTCCAGATATGCTGCAGATAATGCCCAAATAAATGTTGCCTTCCTGCCTCAATGAAGTTTAAGAAGGAAACTAAAAAGTGGCCTTTGACATCATTCCAAGAGCCATCAAATCAGCTGACACCTCAGTCTCCAGAGAACATTCATTGCTCTCTTTCATCTGACAATTCAAATACCCTCATCTTCCTCTTAGATTCAGTCTGGCCTCCCCATGATCAATATGTCATTTGTTCTACGTATGCCCTGGAGACTCAGCTTCCATCCCCTGAATCTTGAGCCATGTTTAGATCCTGGAGTGCTTGGATTGCCTGCTCCATGCAATCATTTGCAAATTCCAAGAAACTGTGTCTGCCCCTCTCCATGGGCCCTGTCTTTTTCATAATCCTGATGTCAGTTCTGTACTCTCAACTGCAAAGTGCTTTCTTTGTGGTCATTTCTATAGGAGCAATGCACACTCATTTTATTTAAAGATTTTTCTTATCTCTGCAAGATAGTAGGACATCAGGAAATTAAAAACAGGACTCAACTTCATTGCTTTTTCCCAGAGCACAGACATTCCACTGGTTGATCAGTGATGCTCATATCTCCAGGAGCCAGCCTGATGGAACCAGCTACTGACAGGTAGAGAACCAGAAAGTACAAAGTGGAAGGAATTTCCCTGGGCCAATGTCAGTAAGGAGTGGCTTGTGGGTAGGTTTCCTACTGGAGTACTCTGCCTGGTGTCCTGAAGAAGGACCTGTCTGAGCTGGGACTTTTTCAAAATATGATAAACTAGGAGCTAGATCAATGGTCCTCAAACTACAGCCTGCGGGCCACATATTGTATTTATTCCCATTTTGTTTCTTCACTTCTAAATAAGATATACGTAGTGTGCATAGAAATTTGTTCATAATTTTTGTTTTTACTATAATCTGGCCCTCCAACAGTCTGAAGGACAGTGAACTGGTCCTCTGTTTAAAAAGTTTGAGGACCCCTGAGCTAGATGCTAACCTTATTTCAAACAGGGTGTTCTCAGCAGATGGGATTTCTATCCCCACCCCACCCCTAGATCCCCCAGAAGAAGAGCAGAGCAAGTCTAGGATGAGATAAAAAATAATGGAGACACTCTCTGGCGTCACTCAGTCACAATTTATAGCACTTGTTTTCTGGATCTTTCCTTTCCCACAGCTTAGAATCTACTTTCTATTGTATAGTTTCTGAGCTGATTTTTGTAATTAATGTCCTAGACGGATGCAAATACCTAATTATAAATCAAGTCATTAAAAGAAAAAGAAAAACAAGGGAAAAAACTTCCATTTGGGGATTTTTACTTCTATGGCTTGAACTGGATTGATTTTTTTAAATTGTTGGGAAAACAGTTTCCTCCATTTTTGAGGTGAATCTTCAAGCTCACAAAGTGTCAAGTCAGTCTCTGGCTTATTTTTGCTTTTCCTTTTAGTAACTTTCTTTTCCCTGCGCCACCAGATAAGTCTGTTTTGATTCAGTTCTCCCCTTTCTGGCTCATTGTTCATTCTTAATATAGATATAGAGCTGTAGAATGTGCTAAGAACATTTTCACAATTTCTTCACTTTCTTGTCCACCTCCCTGTCTCTCAGATGCCTTTGGTTTAATGGATCAGAAGCTTGATTTTGTTACATATTTATGTGTGTGGTAGGAATAAATAGACATCTCTGTCTCTATCTTTCTCATAGGTGCACACACACAAACATACCCACACATAGAAAGTTTTCTCTTGAGCAGAAACAAGTATAATCGATGATCAAATTCATTACGCTATTTTCTCCTGAACTGTGCTCTTTAAAATTAGGTTAAACCTCTCCACGACAGATGTTCTTTTCAGGATATCTTCAGACACTAGGTTTTCTGTTGTAAAATTCTTCATAGCAACGGTTTTCCAAACGTACCCAAATTCCATCCATTTCCAAGATGCCTTCCCTCATGCCTTCGAATAAACCCACTATGAAAATCCAGGAAATTTATTATTTTTCCTTTCACTGGACACCACAGCTGAAATCATATGTAACTTGGCCCAGTGTAAGCATGAATGTTTCTTCACCTGCATTTATCAACCTGTCTACAAGCAGAGTGTTTAGAAGCAACCAATTTTTTAATGACCTCACCATTTTAGAATTCACCAGGAGAGGTGTTCCATTAGTAAACTGCCCAATTTCTGGTTCACTAGAACAAGGTCATTTGTTCTAAAGCAGTACCTTCTTGCTCCAATTTTTGTTGACCATTACCTGGGCAGCTCTGGCCAGACCTGAGTAAGAGCTTGTCAATACTTTGGGTGTGTGCTGTATATCAGAATGTGATTAGAATCATTATATCCCTATTTGCATTTCCCTGACTCCCTGTTTTCTTTTTAATTGGGTCATAAAACAATTAGTTAACACCATGTCTTTTTAGAACTCCCCAAGGGGGACCTGGAGCTGTTTGTTCTGGAATGGGGTGTGTGTGTGCGAGGGGTTGGGGACCAGGAGGAATCTCAGTTTATGTAGCTCAAGGTATGAAGCCGAAGAGAAACAATTTTTTATTCTTCTGTGGTTGCTTTCTGTCCCTACCTCTCTGGCATTGTTTGGTTTCCCTGCCTGCCTTGTCACACCAGGTGTTCCTGTTCTGAATTCCACATGAAAGCGCCTCATCCCTGGACTAATTAACTAGTAAACTGTACCCACCTCCTCTGGGTTTAATTGCTGCTGCTCCTTAAAGGGGGGCAAGGCAGTTCCTCATCACCCCCACCAACCCCCATTTCACACCAACAATCCTGTCTTCTTTAACTGTCTTGTGGATTTCCAGGTGATTCTGACATTTACCTGGGTGATCACCCGCCATTCAAGACCCCCATTTATAAAAAGCTCAACCTGGATGGAAGGAGAGGAATCTGGAAACTGGACTCAGGACTGTCCTTCTTGACTGACTTTGTCCCATGAGCTGCTTGTCCCCTACCTGGTTCTCAATAGCCAGAGACCAGATCCGCTCCTCACTGACTGCCTGTGATGCTGCATTCCAGTTCCCTTCTCTCATCCAAGCAGAATCAGACACCCTAATTATCACATCATTTTCCCAAAATTTTCAGTACAGCTTTAGCAATAATGCAGAAACAGGAATCAGGCTTTCTGATTTTTGAGTCCCTATGCCAGGCTCAGGCTAACCCCCCTGTGTGGACTAAGTTGCTTGGGTTGACTGGCATTTTCACCTGTATTAGGGACTAGCATTCAGTGTGCCCACTTGGTGCCCTCTTGTCCCTCAGTGTTCTTCAAGTCTCAAGAGTTCTCAAGATGATTTTGTTGTTGTTTTAACTTTAATTTGTTGCTTTGTTCAACTTCTTTTGGCTTTGATTAGATTGTTGGTTTGGCTTGTTTGATTTCAATGCCAGAGTTAGTAGTCGATTTTCATGTGTGAGGGCATTTGAAAACCCTCTCAGTACCATTTCTTACATAATTTCGTGGGGAAAATGTAGTTAGCAACATTGTATTGAGCATTTGAAAATCGCTCAGAGAATAGATCTTGAATCCTCATCACAGGAAAATAAAGTGATTTAACTCTGATGCAAAATGTTAACTAAACTGATTGTGCCAATTATGCTTTCCAACATTCCAGCCAATGCCTTGATTTTCTTCTTGCTTATTCTAAACCTTGTCCTTCCTCCTCCTTCCTCTTCCCAGTTGCTCTGCTGGACATTTACTCTGGGGATGACATCCACAATAGAACAGCAAAGAGAAATCTCATTCATCAGAAATACAATTATCTTGCTAAAATGTCTATCAGACCTTCTTTGCTTCTGTAGATTTTTTGAAAGGCATCAAACGTAAAAGGCCAGTCAATCCTGTTGGAAACTTTAGGATTTATTTATGGTATTGTGTTCTTGGTGTCTATGCTAACCTCTGAAAGTTACAAAACACCAGAAATTCACTTTTTTCATTTGCCAAGTTGAAAAAAAAAAAAAACCTTGAAATTAGATTCTGCTTGGATCAGTCTTTGTCTTCTAACCCTCAGCAAACAGGAAGGAGATATCTATGATCAAGCTGAATGCTACTGAATTTTTTGTTTGTTTGTTTGTTTTTGGGTCACACCCAGCGGCACTCAGGGATTACTCTTGGCTCTGCTCTCAGAAATCACTCCTTGCAGGCATGGGGGACCAAATGGGATGCCAGCATTCGAACCACCATCTGTTCTTAATCAGCTGTATACAAGGCAAACGCCCTACCGCTGTGCTATTTTTCGGGCCCTGAATTTAATTTTCTACCTTAATTTTTACTTAATATCCATGTTAAGTTGGAATATGCTAGGAGTAGGAACTTTATAGACTAGCAGAGCAAACAAAATCTCTCTGGAAGTATTAACAAAGTGATGGCACAGATAAAGCAATAATCACTGGATTCTTATGACCTTAAAAATATAGAAATACTTTGACACAGAAGGGGAAAATTTTCAGAGAATCTAGTTCATTGTAGACCAAATGTGGGGATAGCGGATTTGTACTCAGTGATCTGAAAATACTTGTTTTAAACATAGACACAGTTTGAATAACACAGATGTGTACTGCACACTCTCTCTCTTTTTCTCACATATCCTGCACATGGCAATCACATGAATTTATACTTATGCACCATTACTCACATAGTTCATAATTCTTGAAGTATAAATAATAGCAGCTGCACAGATCTAAAACCATCCACCTGATATTCACTTCAGTTGTACATTTTCATCTCTGCACATTCTGCAGTGAGATCATAAATACATATAAAGTTAATGCTGCATATTTTAAAGTGTTAGTTTAGTTATTCATTTAGTACAAAAGAATTACTTTTGGTGAAATCAAATCAGGTGATATAAATAAATTAATTAGATTATAATTTAGTTTTTAATCGTATGGTACAAACTAGTCTAATGTCTGTGTTTTGAAAACTACATTAGATGGACCGGAGTGATAACACAGTGGTAGGGTATTTGCCTTGCATGCAACTGACCCAGGACGGACCTGGGTTCTATTCCCAGTGTCCCATATGGTCCCCTGAGTCAGGAGCGATTTTGATTTCTGAGTGCATAACCAGGAGTAACCCCTGAGAGTCACCCTTGTGGCCCAAAAATCAAACAAACAAACAAACAGAAAAGAAAACTTCATTAGCTATATAGCTTTACCCTCCAGAAAACTGCCATAAGGTCAAAAATAATTTACACAAAGAAAACCTCTGAACACAAAATTATTAAAAAAATTCTTGAATAATATCCATTTAAAAATACTAGATATACTTTGAACTGTTAATATCTCATAGTGCTGATAAAAATTTCAGGGGAAATTATCACTGAAGGTGCAACTTGAATGAAGCTTTTAGGAAGTTAATTTAAAGATTTCTGGATTGGATGATTGGATTAAGAGTGATGCTTTAACTGAATGTGCCTATTCCAGAGCACCCTAAGCTCTCCAGACTTTTTCTTCTCTGGGGACCCCAATCTAGCATGCCAGCATTTGGAGCTCAGAGTGCAGAAGTCCCCAACTCTAAGGAGAATCTTTTGATTTTTTTCCTAAATCCTTTTGCTATGACACTAACAGAAAGAACAACCTTTATGTCCTAAGTCTTCGCCTTCTTTCTTGCTGATGGCAAGGGTTATTTATTTCTAAACAAGTCCTCATCTACTTGAGAATCTCAGCAGTCCTCTTGAGGAGAGAATAATTGCTCATCCTGTCTTGTCAAATCCTTGATCTTGTCAAATCCTTCCACTGGTAGACAACTCTGATTTTTATGTTCCTTCTCTCTTGGGAATGTTTTGAGATCTGCATAACCTTTGTAACTCCCACTACCTACTACTGTCAATGGACATTTTCCTCAATTAACCTTTATGATGTGCTTTTGATTATTTGTCCAGTTCAGAAGAGCACAGGAAAATGACATGTTTTCCCCCTGCATCCAACACCAAAAAAACAAAAGGTCTGAGAAATGAAGTTATGAATCACGTGTGGTTATTTTCCATTTTAGAGGCTCGGGACACATTGAAAAAGCTCTGGGTAAAAATAGGGAGTTGGCATTTGCAATGGGAATGAAGGTTGAGTGTACACATCCATTTTCTTGTCAGGGTTATAGGTGCTAGTTCAAGAAAACCAGGGGCAAGTAAGTTTGCCTGTAGAGAGTATATGGAGGAAGTGGAGGAGTGTCCATATGGATGGGCCAACAGAGAGTGAGGAGACTGGTCAGCATTGTAGATTCCTAAGATGACAGCAGCCCCCGCTTCCTCCTGTCCCTACCGATGGGATCTGGGAAGCATGCCAAGTCTGCTTTCTCGTTTGCTCTTCTTTGTCTCTCCTATTTCTGCACTCGTTAGCTTCAGAAAAGATACATTTGTCTTTTTCTTACTGTCCTTCCCAGCAGAACATCACTTAACGAAACTTAATTAATAGAAGTGAAATTGCCACATATGAATAAGTTAATAATTTGGACGTCCAAAGTCCAGCATATTGGAGCAGGTTCAGACTTATATGAAATCCTTATAGAACATAATTTTTTACCATCTGCCCTCTCTTTTATCTGCACAGATTTCATGTTTTCTCCCAGTAAGTATCTTAGTCGGTGGAACTAAATAGACTTTGAGAAGACATGGTGACCACACATTTTTTTTCACCCTAGACTCAGTTTTCATCAATAATAACAGAATGTAGTCATTCTATTAACGCATCTGAATGTGTCTATATGTTGTCATGCCACTGCTTTCAAATAGCTATTTTAGCTTTCCCTTCTCAGTTCCTTGGTTATATTTTCATCTATCCCATACTTCTCCCACTTCTCTCCCTTTGTTTCCTTCTCCCAAAGGCAAGCACTACTGACAGTTTCTTAAGTATCCTTCCAGATGTGTACTCTGCATAAGTGGCCATTAACAAACACTTGTGCAGGCACAGACATGCACACATAAACACATATATTTATTGTGTTAGAGTATTCTCCATGGGAATATTAGAATCATATACAAATTAATAGTATCTTACTACACTAACAAATGAATAGATATCTTGTTTTATTTCAGTTTTTATAACCATCAGATTAAAAAATTATTTAAGCATTGTGATTCACAAATTTATTTATGTTGAATTTTAGACATACAATTTTTGGAACCAATCCTACCACCTCTGTGAACTTGTCTCAGTGTTTCCAAGGTCCATCTCATACCTTCCTTCAACTCTACCCCTATAGTCTGTAATCATAACTGTCATTTTAAAATATCCCACACAAAATTGGTGGGATAACTAGAGCTGGAGAAATAAAATAGGTGTTTATATATTTGCAATGCATGTGTCTTACTTTGCCAGCACTACATATAGTTTTCTGTGCACTACCAGGAGCGCTCCCTGAGCACAGAACTAGGAGTATTGAGCTCTGGGTAGTGTAACCCCCAAAGCATATAAACAAACATTTTTAGATTTTCTTTATTAAATTCACTCCTCTTATATAAGAAGATAAATAAACACATTTTGGCACTCTTTCTATTATAGTAAAATTCACCCAGACTAGAGTAGTTTTCACTAGGTTGATTTTAAATTTTTTTCTTTTTTGGCATACTCCTTTCTGTATGATCCACAACTCCCTTCAGAAAATTAATAAAAGCTACACTAGTTATAAAAACGGTGATATTCCCTTTATATTGAATATGGTTTTTTTTAACAGACATTAAGTAAAGCTCTTAATATATTTCTAATAACTGTAAGGGATTTATACAAATGAAAAGGTGTTTAACATTCCTTCAAGACAACCTTCCTTACAGATGTATTTTTAGTATTTGCTCTAAATTATTCTTTGCTTTAAATTAGTATCATCCATCCAGTTTATCATAACTATCATAATCATAATGGGAAGTTAAGTCATGACTGATTCTTTATGTAGATTGATAGTAGTCAGATGTTCTCGTAAATATGAACACGTATCTAAATCTGTCAACAAATCCCAAGATTTCTTTCTGTGAATTTCATCCTAAAATTTTGTGCTTCCGTTCAGCCTCCACTGCCACCTTTCCACTCTACCTTTTCTGTCTTGGCCTTATCAGTGGCTTCCCACTGGTCGTTCTGCTTGCATTCTCACTCCACTGCCACAAATCTTACCCCCACACCACCAAGTGATCTCTTCAAAATATTTCAGATCATGTTTTATAATAAATATCATATTATATCCTGATTGAATTCCCTGCAGTATCTCCTCAATATCATTGGAATCAAGTCCCAGTTCTTTGTAATGGCTGCAAAGGCACAGCAAGCCATTGACTGCTTACTCCAGTAACTGCAACTGGAGCTCTGATATTCTCATTGAATTTGCTCTATCACTGAGTTTCAGAGCTATGTCAGAAGCTATGAGCCTTTGCATCTGCTGTTCATGCTATGTGGAACATCCCTACTCTTGACCTTCATGCCAAAGTTCAAATTCTTCAGGTTACTGCTGAAATATCAAGTTTAGAGAGCCCTTCTTAACCCGTGTCACTCTGTCCTGTGGCTTACTCAAGCTCAAGGTCCATTCAAACTCAAGACCCTGTAGATACACAAGAAACTTAACATTTCTGGGGCCGGAGCAATAGCACAGCAGTAGAGCGTTAGCCTTGCATGCGGCTGAACAAGGATGGATCGCGGTTCAATCCCATTGCATCCCATATGGTTCCCAAGCCAGGAGAGATTTCTGAGCACATAGCCAAGAGTAACCCCTGAGGTTCACTGGGCGTGACCCAAACAACAAAAGAAAAAAAAAAGAAACTTTTCATTTCTTTAACTATATAGATAACTGATAATTAGAGCTAAACTCAAAATTAGGATTTTACTTTTTTTTTTTTAGCAGAAATGACCTTTTCTATCTGAGAAAACATCTATCAGTACAAACTGCAAATGAAAGAGCATCTGAACTTTGTCATATGAGCATCTAGTTTTTCACCTCTTCCTAATATTCCCCGGTGTCTCCCCTTGAAGTACCAGACTCTTACCCCATTCCTTAGCTTAGGAAATATATTCTCATTCTCCGTAGCCTACCATTTTCTGCCAGTGTCTTAGAATCTACATCCATGTTAGATTTCCATATGTATGTAATTTTTTTTTTATTTTCCTACTCCAACTATACAAAGCTTACATGGTTGCCTGAGCAGCTGAAAAGAAGCCAAGAGTGATAGAGGAAGCAGGAAGTGGCCTGTTCTGCCCTGCACTAGCTGCCTTGTCTGGGGTCTCATTCATTTTCTTCTAATTTTTCACACATTTGTTTTGTTTGTATGTAGAGAATATTTAGGAAATTTTAACACTGTGAAGTCTTGTTTATTTCCTGATTATTCACCCCCATTTAATATTAGTATAGTGGCTAGCCACAAATTTTAATTTTAAATTAAAATTTTACAAATTTTAATTTGTAGCTAGTTATCAAATGACTAGCAGATGATTTAAGCAATTACATTCAAATTTATACATCTGATAATTTCAGGTATTATTTTAGATGAGGATGAGGATAATAACAATAATAGTAATAATTAACAACAATAATAAAAACCTTCACAGTAACAGCCACAATCCTGCTAAAAAGAAAATAATTATGAAGATTGGAAACAACACTCAATACTTCCCAGAGAAGATTATCAGGGCTGGTTGGATGGTTATGGAAGGAGAAAAGAGTTTCAAAGTAATTTAAAGTTCCATAATGTAACTTCTTTTCCAGTTGCCAGGAGATGTGTTAAGTATCAGCAGAATAGCTCTTTCACTTATTTGTTGGTTAGTTGGTTGATTGGTTGGTTGTCTTGGGGACCATATCTGATGGTGCTCAGGACTTACTCTAGACTTTGTCCTCAGGGATCACACCAGAATGTGCCCAGGAGACCATAAATGATGCTAGAGATAGTACCCAGATTGTGTGCAAGCCATGCAATTAACTCCTATACCTCTTCAGTACCTTACCATAATTCGCCTTAGTACATTCCCCCACAGGGAGTAGTGGTTCATTGTTACCAGTGTGTGTGTGTGTGTGTGTGTGTGTGTGTGTGTGTGTGTGTGTGTGTGTGTTAGGGGAGAACTTAGGGGGAGGGATACTAAGAATACTTAAGAATTTAGTCTCACTTATCTATCTTAAGAAAAATAAAATATATTATTGTAATAATGCCCAGAGATGAGGGCCAGAAGGACTGGCTCACAACATGAAGTTCACCACAAAGAGTGGTGAGTGCAGTTAGATAAAAAACTACACTAACAACAAGCGTGACAATGTTAATAAGTGAGAAAAGTAGAATGCCTGTTTCTATTACAGGCAGGGGATGGGGGAGGAGAGTGAAGAGGCCTTTGGTGGTGGAAATGTTGCACTGGTGAAGGGAGGTTTTTTTTTTTTTTTTTATATGACTAAAACCCAAGTACAATCATGTTTGTAGTCAGGATGTTTAAATACATAATTAAAAAAAAGAATTTGAAGATCTGGCCTAGGTGGTAGTTTAAATATAAGGACTCGTTTCCATTCTATCTTGCATGGCAGCTCCTCCTTTGGAGGAGAAGCTCAAGTTTTGATTTTGTTTTTGTTTTGTTGTTGTTGTTTGTTTTTAATTAATCTGAGCAATGTGTGGCTGTGATCTCATCTCAGTCTTGAAGTTTCGTTCTTCGGAAACCTTGCAACAACAACCCTGGAAGCCAGAATAATGGAAGCAAAAAAGAGTAAAATAAGGGAGTTTCAAACATAGATTGTTGAGATGTTTCTCCGAGAACTCTGGCTGCACAGTTCTTTCTTAGGGAACATTTATTTTCTTGAGCCATAACACAGTGGGTAGAGCATTTGTCTTGCATGTAGCCAACTCATGCTCGATTCCATATCCCATATGTTCCCCAGAGTAATTTCTGAACAGAGCCAGGAATAACTCTTGAGTACAGCCAGTTGTGACCAACCTCCAAAACAAACAAAGAGAAAGTGACCAGTTTGTTTAAATGCAGAGAAAGAGTAGAGGTGAAAGTCTTTGCTTCAAAGGTGTTGATTATTTTAACCTCAGCGCATTTGCAAAACAATATAGTAATAATTTTTTAATGCTCCATTGACTTTCCTTTTAGTGTAACTTTTTGGTGTCATAATCTTTAAATTGTCACTGTTCTTATTGTTTCTTCTCCTTGGTCCTTTTTCTTGTTGCAGAATTGTAGAAATCATGTTCCCAAAAGTTATTTGGGGGCACAGGAGTAACAAACAAGTATCCTGCTAGGAATTAGCTTGCAGAGGTCAGCTAGACTGATTGACAGTATAATTAGTGGTCACTAGGGGTGTTACAGGGACTCAGTAACTCTTTGCGAAGGATTGAATTAATGTTTTGGGCCTTGCGCTAGTCCTGAATAAAAGGAAAAATGGGGAATGTAAAAGGCATTAGAGGCACAACAATTGAGACTAAAGCAGAGAACTCTGCAGGATGGAAGTTGCAAGAAATCAGGAATGAGCCCGCTGCTGGGGTTGGTTCCAAGTCGTACTGCATTTGTTTTAAATCTTCCTCCCTCTTGTGCTCTGAGTCTCAGGAAACTTTGACCTATGTAATAACTCCAGAAAATAACCTTTGACAATGAGCATTGTCTTTGCCTTGCAAATAAGGATTTTGGAAAATATATTTTTGACTCAAGATTAAAAACCAATCTAATTTTAATGCAATTCATTATTCTCTGTTTTAGAAAAATCAGCTATATTTATAGTCATCAGTAAATGGCTCTCATCTCACTTTCACAGAGATTTTCTTTGTGCTAGGGTTGGAGGGAGCCTATGATGTCACTGCATTATTCAGAGTGGTGTCTGGAGGGAAACAATACCCTTTTTTTTTACACGTACAAGTGTGTCGGACTGTGTGTCCTACAGCCTTCTACCAAGTATTTATGGTTATGCTTCAACTATTATCTACTGAATGACTAAATTATAATAAAGACTGAATAACCCTTTGTAGATGGAGAAAGAATAGTGGGTATCTTTGAGAAGTTTTTTCCCCCAATTAGTCTGCTGGCTTCTCAATGGAGACCAGGATTGACTATTAAGTCACTGGACCTTAGTTCTTTTCTTACTCAATTTTTCTTGACTAAATTGGTATCATGCCTCAATCCTAGGGATTCATTCTCAACTTATATTTTCTGGCTCGTTGGAGATAGTTGGTGGTTGGGCTACACAAATGATAAATGCAAGAATATTTGCAGGACAGAAGGTGGTTTTGATGCCTGCCATTTCCAATGAGGCTGACACTTGCAGATTGTTCTTTTGGTGGGAGGAAATTCTCCAGTGTCCCAGGAGTAAGACCTTTCCCCTTGTCTGTGAACTAATCAGAGAATAATTTTGTCAGGAAAAGTCATCCTCCAGATGTCCTGGGGAAGTTGTTTGAACAGCCCATTGTGTGCATTGGGTCATTCTGGCTTTCAAGTAATTTATGTGTGAGTCAAAGAGTAAAAATTTTCTACCTTACATTAAAATCTGCTTTCATCAATAAGAGCCATTTGCTGCTGAGCAGACATACTGTGGAAAAGTATGATGTGGAAAGAGAAATGCAAGTACAAAGTAAAACAAGTCACCTGAGACTTTTTATTTTAAATTAATGATTAAATCAAGGACATCATACTAGTTTAGCTATTTAACTAGTCATGCCAAATACTAGTATTGAACATGAGATTATAACTATTTTAGATTTCTTTAAAAAGTGAGACTTTCCATGGGTACTTTTACCAGCCATTTTATTGGTTTGAAACCTGTTTATATTTGCTTTTACTTGCAATGATGGTACTTCTATCTCGGAGAAAGGGAGAACAGAAACTTACCAGCAGCCTAAAGGCCTCTTGTACAGATTTGGTCGTCATTGTTTGGGAAAGATATCTTTAGATGGTCTACATATCTGCAATCACCCATACTTTGCCTTGACACACACAATCCCTTCTCATTCTCTGTTTTGCAATGTGCCTGCTTTTTCTGCCAAAGCAATGGGGAGTCGGCTCCTATTACAGCTGCAGGCTGGTACAAGGAGGTAGAAGAAAAGGGTGTTTCTTGCCATAATTCATCTGGCTCTTGAAGTATGTACCATGACTCATCGCCTCACACACTGCTTCCTTGCACTGTACTTAGAGAAAATGATCCAATGATTTGTATTTCAATCACGTGGTGGCAGGATAATGAAAAAAAGTTTTGTAAGACATCTTGGAGGGTAAGAGAGGGTCTAGGGAGAGACACATGTTCAAATTCGTTTCCCATGAAAACTTGCCTGAAGACAACTTAGGAAATGACGTTTTTAGGTGAATGCTTGTGGTTAGCATGTATTTAGAATTTAGTGTATTGTCCAGAATATTAAAAGAGAATAAACATTTCCTGACTGTGTCGATTTCTGAGCTAGAGTTACCTGTTTCAAGTCTTCTAGGTTACTTTGAGTTAGACATATCTCTGTTATTCATATGGTGCTAGTCTTTTCAATGAAAACACTTCTTTTCTGTCTAGAAGTAGTGGGTATCTGCTTTGGGATGCTGGTGGAAGAGAAAAACCCAGGGCATTCCAGAAGTAGTGGAGGAATAATGCTAGGAATTTACAATAATGCATGCCTCTGGTGAGGTTGAATGTTGAATTGTGCTGGCTGGGCCTGACCACCACTGCCTTTTCCCATTCAGCAATGCCTTTCTATGAAGTGACAGTTTCATCTTTTTTGGCCTCAGTTGGTGAATTTTGGGATTAACCTACTACATTAATTGACACTGAACTTGCTTCTAATGGCTTGCCAACAGCCCAATAGCCCTTTTGGCTTCTAATGTAAATATCACATTATTCAAGCATGTTCTTCATGCTATATCTTATAATATCATATTCTCTTGACCCTTCAAAAATTGTTTTCAAGAAACTTGCCTTTGCACATTCTTCAGCAGAAAAATGGAAATTAAGCAGCCACAGAATAAGATATTTTGGTTTACCTATCAGAGTGGTATCCAGGGGTTTCTATGCCTGGTGATGTGAGCAGAATATCCATTAGAGCTACACTCATTTTGTTAAATGGCTTATTATTTTATTTGTCTTCCTCTGGTATATTTTTAGGATATAATCACCTTTAAATAGCTCATCTTGGGGTTTGCTTGTTTATTCTTGACAAAATATCAAAAGAATCAGGAACTTTTAAGGAAGGAACTGCTATGCTTGGGGTGATAATATGCTTTAATCTGGAATAGCAGTTTGTCTTAAATCATAAGCTTCCCCTTATTAATGAACCAGACTTTGATCTTGTAAGAATAGCTTTGGTGTCACTATTGAGCAACTCAGAATCCTGGAGCCCTTCAAGAGGAAGGAGGAGCTTTGATGTGAAGGGATCTACCCAACCTGCCTGTTCCACTGTCCTGCCTGGTCTTCAGGACTGTTCCTTCTGTTGGTTGCACTAAATTCACAGATCTGCAGGCCTTGTCAGTCATCAGGGACATTTATATAACCTGGAACCATTTTTTAAAATTCTCTAGGTTAGGGGCCGGAGAGATAGCATGGAGGTAAGGCGTTTGCCTTTCATGCAGGAGGTCATCGGTTCGAATCCCGGCGTCCCATATGGTCCCCTGTGCCTGCCAGGAGCAATTTCTGAGCCTGGAGCCAGGAATAACCCCTGAGCACTGCCGGGTGTGACCCAAAAAAAAAAAAAAAAAATTCTCTAGGTCATTGATGGATCATTCTCTAATGCAGATACCTCTGTTTAGTAAATATTTGGAGTCCAGAATAGAGACAAATTCAGTGAATGAGTTGAATCTAGTAGATATTTTAATTATCACAAAAATTGCCTTGTTGATGCTAAACTCTGTCCTGCTCTAACCTTACTGTAGAAAATGGTGTAAAGGAGCCCTAGAAACTTGAACTACAGTTTATCTCAACCTAGGGGCCTATGACTTTCTCTACAGTACTGAGGTTCTTGTTTCTTTCTTTTCTTTTCTTTTTCAAGAAAATCCAAAGTCTAGTGTTGATGACAGATAACCTGTTTTATTTATTTTGGACATGTAGGAGTAATTAGGCCACTAATAGCAGTGTTCTGGGGGGTAATTTCTCACTCAGGAGTGACCCCTGGCTATCCTTGGGGGATTCTATAAAGTACATAAAGTGAGCAAAACTGAGCTGTATGCTAAATAAGCTCACTACCTCCTGTACTATCTGGCACCAAACATCCTTATTTTTAAACATTTATCAAAAAAAGAGGGACTAATAAAAATGAACAAAACACAGCTGTTGAGTTACTGGGGTAGACTGGTTTTATGCATATTAATGAAGGATAAAGGGATGAAAAAGAGTTGCACAGCATTTTCAGGATTCCCAAGTTAATATAAGATCCCTCTTATCCTAAATAATAAGTTAATGAACTTTATGATATTGCCTAGAATAAAAGAGAGCTCACCTGCTCTTTATGAAAGTCATGCCACAATTTCAATGATTGTTTCCTGTTCCCAGAAAATAAGATAGATCATTTTATTTTTTGTCCCTTAATGGTGAAAAGTGGTATAGTTCTGGTATAATAATTTAACCACATGTTTTGTCTAGTTAAAAATCATTCAGCACCCTAAAACTTTATCATTTGTGGAATTTAGAAAATATCATTTGAGAAGTGACTAATTTTTATTTAAGTATTTAATGAAGAGTTAACTAAAAAATAAGTCTTTGGAACAGATTATATGTAATGGTGGATGTACTGTGAGAAAGTAAACAGGTCTTTTAAACTCAGTGAAATAATAATTTGAGATGGAAGAAAATATTGTTTGTTTTACTTACTTGTTCTTTTGGGGGAACTCGCAAGCAGAGACTCGGGGATTTTCAAAGTGAGTCAGTGAATCAGGCCATTGGTTAACCAGAAGGACCTAAGGATGTGGGCCTGTTCCTGTCATCTCTATAATGGAGGGAAGCACCAGATTCACACCAAATTGTATTAAGGAATATCCAGGGCCTCACCTCAAGCTTGCAAAGCTTCATCAGAACAGGGATTAAAACTCAAACCACACTGTACAATATATAAGATCTTATATTTATTTTTATATTTCCCAATGTTTTATTGAATTGATTATACTATTAAGTAGAGGTCTATAAATCCTGGTCCTATGCACTTATATTTAAGGTATGATTCTTGCCAAGTTTTTTTTTAGTTATTTTTAATATCTGCTTTATTTTGCAAACCCTGAAAAGAAAAATGTAAACTTGTCTGTATTGCATGCCAGTAAAATGCTCTTAGTTTTTTAATTATTTCTCACATGTTTATGTTAAACAGATACATGGGTATAAATAGGTTTTCTTTATAAAATAGAAATCTATTTTCTTTCTATTATCTTTTTGCTCATTATGAGGTTAAGGAATTTCAGATTTGTTGTGCAAATTCCATACAGAAGTTTTCCAAATTTTATCTATTTTCTTAATATTTACTGAAGGAATATTTCTTTCAAACAAGAAAATTCTTCTTTAGGGTCCAATGCTAATAAGGAAATACAAAGTTAAATTTCAATAATAGAATAAAGCCAAATTTTAAGAATTTTATATTGCCAAATGTTATTATAGTATTATAATATCAGTATATATATATATCACTTATTTTATTTGTGTATATAAGGAAGCAAATCCAGGAAAGGATAAAATAATTGCCAAAAGACACATCGTTAGTATGTCTCATAACCGAGACCAAGACTTTCCACAAATTTTCAGTGCTTGTCTACTGTAGAAAGTAATATTCACTATTTACTCTCAGTTATTCTGTTAAAAGAAACACATGTATAATTTAAAGTTTTTTTCATACTATCTGCGAGGTACCTGTTATATTAGTATATTTTCTTAATATGTTGTTCTCCTTGACATTGTAGGTGTTGTGACTAAGTGATAACCTAGGTCAATTAGTATCTATTTCATTTGAAGCTTTTTAAAGTTTGACCAAGGCTATGATGTCTGCTTTCATCTGCAGTTCAATTCTTCTGCCTATGATGAAATAAACAAAAGTAAAGTTGAATAGAGATCTCCTAGGGATTTTAAAAAGCTCTGTGAACATTTCAAGTAAACTTATCTAACAGATATAACCAAGATGTTTAATGACCTTGATAGTTCATGCCTGTTATTATGTGTGCAGATGAGGATGGTCTGTGACTGTGATTTGAAGGCAAGTAGGATCTAATAATTTTTTTTTGCTTTTATATAATTAGATCAGATTTGAGAAATAGAAATCATTTTCTTATTTCAGATATTACATATATGCATTTTGTATCACGTATGAAAAACACACTTTAAATTTTAAATAAAGCAACTTAAATGGTTTTATAGAAGCAACACATACATCTGCTTTTAAAGAAATTTAATCAATATATAGATTCTATACCTTACCATGTTCATAAGCCTTATAGTATTTTCTAAAGAAAATAATTTTGTTGTATTTTCATTTCTCTGTCACTTTTCTGCTTTAGAGATATTTTTCTTGAAATTATAGTTTAGGCAAATAATATATAGGCTAATGTTTATAGTATGTATTATCAAGTTACTGTACCCCACTGCCACCAAGTTTTCCATGACACTCCACTACTATATGTCACTTCCGGTCTCATCTTCCTAGGCCCCCTCCTCAGAGTGCTTGTAAATCCATTTTATAGAGCCAGAATATGGAAACAGCCCAAATATACAATGACATCTGAATGAATATAGAAGCTATAGCATGTATACATGATAAAATAATATTCAGTTGTAGAAAAAGATGAAATCATTTTGTTCACAGCAGTATGAAAGGGATTGGAGGCCAACATGATAAATTAGAGAGAGAGAGGACAAATTCTAGATGATCTCACCAATACACTATAGACAGAACAAGAGACTAGACATTATTGAACAATGATAATATGCTAATTTTTAACCTTAATTGGATTAATAATATTCAGAAGGTCTGTTTGTTTTCTTAGAAAGGGAAAATAAATTAGATCAAAATAAAATACAGTAATGACAAACATGTAGAACAGTATTTGTAGTATTGTAACTTTATTCATGATATAATTTAAAAATAGTTTCATGGCATTGGTTTTTGCAAAACCATTTCTACTTTCAAATTAGATCTTACACTAATGATTAAGCAATAAAGAAATCACTGAAAAATGTATATATTTTGCTATATTATGCATTTATTTTTTCATATATTTCCATATATATGCATATATTTTTCATTTGATAAATTTATTTGAGAATAATTTCATAACCTTTATCAGTTTGCAAGGGCATCTTGCTATGGTTATGTTCAAAAATATCCACTCTAGATTCCATAGACAGACCACTTCTCGATTTATTAAATTTAGACACTTGAGAGATTCTCAATGCTAAAAGAACCTAGCTCATTTAGAAAATTCTCTCACCATTCTTTTGCTTACCTTTTGATGTAGCTATGTTATGCAACTTTGCTTCTCATTGATTAACTTTTAAATGCATGAATCTACTTATACCTTTAATTATTATGCTTTGACTATATTATTGATCCTTATTTTAGTCAAGGAAATGATCAGCATTTCCCTTCTTTTCATGAATTTTATTTTCTTCCTTCTCCTTCAACATAGCTGTCATTGATGTTTCTGTATTAACAAGGTCAAATATGATAGCAATTGCATTCTGTTCTAAAAGCATAATAATGTTCTGAAAACATAATTAAATCTCCAAGTATTTATCTTTATTTATCTACTCACACTGAACAGTTCAGAGTAGAAACGATATTTACCTATTTAGAACTATGCAAATTTTCACTGTACCTGTAAGATGCAAACTAACATTAAATGTCCTTTATGAACAGCTCTTCTTCAACAATGATGTTTCTAATTTTGTTTACTTCTTTATTTCTTGTTTTTGGTGTTGGGAATCAAATTTGGGCTTGCTACATACAATAAAGTCTATTAATGAGCTATCTCTCTGGCTCCTATTTTTTTAATTTCAATGATATAGTACTCAGTTCTTTTTTTTTTTGAACTCTGATATATCATTCATTCAATAAATTGCTTTCTTCCTGCCTAGTGTTCATTTTTTTTCTGAAGTTTCCATTTCTGAACTCTTTTTCCAATTATTTGATGCTCTTTGTATTTAGTCTTTCTGCACTCTCATCCCTGCCCATTCCTGTCCATCCAAAAATACCTAAGATTTTTGGAACCTACATGGAAATGCAAATCTAGGAGATTTTTTTTGGTGTGTCTAAAAATGATTTTATTGTTTTAACCCTTGTCTTCTATAATTAGGTGGCATATACCTACATTGATAGTCACTTCAAAATTTCAAAATGCCATGAATATGTGTCAAAACTGGTGCTTTATGATATTTTGTATTGGTCATTACAAATGTTTTACTTATTTATTTATGAAGTAATAAAATAGCAATCTGAGTGCCCTTTGATTAAGAATAAGAATGTCTGCGGCCAGAGTGGTGGCACAAGTGGTAATGTGCGACCTAGCCTAGGATGGACCGTGGTTCGATCCCTCGTGTCCCGGATGATCCCCCAAGCCAGGAGCGATTTCTGAGCACATAGCCAGGAGTAACCCCTGAGCATCAACAGTGTGGCCCAAAAACAAACAAACAAAAAGAATAAGAATGTCTTCAAGGTTGATTTGATATTATTTAATTGCAGTCATTCTCTTTTTAAACTCTTTGCAATACCCTCTATGTATTTTTAAATGATATATTTTCTTATATATTTCATTTATGTATATGTACATTTATATGTATATACAAATAAACATGTATATGTAAATATACTTATTTATTTGTGTTGGGACCACATCCAGCAGCCTCAGGGGTTAGCTCTGGCTCTGCACTCAGAAGTCATTACTGGCAGTATTTGGGGGACTAAATGGGATGCTAGAGATTGAACTCAGGTCTGCCACTTGCAAAGCGAATGCCTTTTTGTTGTATTATCTCTCTGCTCCTCCATTTATATTTTTAATCTTTCAGATGGTTTCAGAATTAAACCATGTATTTAAACATTTTTGCACACCTTCTTCTCTGATTCTAGACTCCTACCATTTTATAATTCATAATCTTTTTAAGTCTGAATATTTTAATTTTGTGATTTCGGGGGATGTTATTGGGCCACTCCTATTGATTCTTTTTTTTTTTAGGGGGGGGTTGGTCACACCCAGCAGCTCTCAGGGATTTCTCCTGGCTCTAAGCTCAGAAATTGCTCCTGGCGGGCTCGGGGGGATCATATGGAATGCCAGGATTCGAACCACCGTCCTTCTGTATGCCTGCCCCCATTTTACATTATTTATAACTTTCATTTCAGATTATTGATGTGACAGTAAAAAAATCATTATTCTAGTTTTTTCTCTGGCCTTATAATATTGGGAAATATTCATCAAAACAGGGCCTCTTAATATTTTCACTAGCAACCCCTTTTTGATGGAGAAATCAGTTATTTTCTTTGCAGTGAGCATATTTGTTTTTCAATTGTCACATAAACCAAGCACTTATAAGAAATGCATTTTAGAACAATTTTTTTTTCACATTACCTCATTTATATACTGTGGGTTTCATACGGGGTCAGTACTCACAGTTTTAAAAATCAGGATCTAAATCACAGGAGTCATTTCACCTTTAACTCTTTTTTTTTTTTTTTTTTTTTTTTTTTTTTATTTTTGGGCCACACCCGGCATTGCTCAGGGGTTACTCCTGGCTGTCTGCTCAGAAATAGCTCCTGGCAGGCACGGGGGACCATATGGGACACCGGGATTCGAACCAACCACCTTTGGTTCTGGATCGGCTGCTTGCAAGGCCAAGCCGCTGTGCTATCTCTCCGGGCCCTCACCTTTAACTCTTAAGGAACTCGAGAATCAACTTTTACATTTTGAAATCCAGTAAAAGAATCTGTAAAGAAAATAATTTTCCTGGTTATCTTTAAAGAAAGTTGCTTTCTAAAAATAGTGCAGGATTCAAAAATATATACCCCAAAATAATCTAGATTACTACACAGGTATGCAAGAAAAAACTGTGTTCTACCTCCTGGTTCTAGACTTCTGTAAATTTACTTGTATATTCCCCATCAGATGCCAACAAACCTTTTTATGAAAAGAGGTGGGTGGAGAACAGACACTTTCCAGGGCTAGAATATATATGATTGCAGCTGCTTACATCTTCTGCTACATCTTGGGAACAGTGATAGATCATTCAGAAAGGAACGCACCTCATTATGTTTGAATAATACTTTATTTATAAAACTAAAGAGTGGACTGGGTTGAGCCTCACCCCTGGCTCTTTCTGATTATTAAATCTCTCCTTCTGTTCAGTGTATTTTTATTAGTAACAACATTTTTATCCACCCCAGTGGCAAAACCATTTTAAACAACTTGAAATATTTGTCCACATTTTAGTAGCTAAGCCAAGGTAAACAAGATTTTAGAGTTGCTATTTTTTTTTCCTTTTGCCAAAGAATTCTCATTTCCTTTTTGGCTGTTTGTTGTGATGGTTATTCTTAGCTACTATAGACAGAAGAACAACATGGCTGTGAATATCTTTCCAATCTTGGTGACAGCAAGACGCTCTACAAAAGCTGAAGCACATAAAGTGTAGCATTAAGATGAAAAGAAGAGAGAGCAGAAAGTATCTGCTGTGGATTAAACTAAAATTATTTCAGAGAAAAATAATGTATAAGTAATTATTACTGTATGGCTAAAAAAGAAGGAAAGCTTTTGAGGGTCTTCAGAAAGCCATCATACATTTAACTAATGACTCTGAATCTATGAATGCTAAACTATAATGCCCCGATATTTTTTTTAGATGAGATGTAATGAAGAAGAGTATTTTTTTAAAGAAAGTAAATAAATAAACTCACATAATTTAGCTGTTTACATCCAGGAGAATCCTGGTTGTAGACTGTAGCTAAGAGTCAGTAGCTATTCCGAGTCAATCTACAATCTGAATTATATATATATATATATATATATATATATATATATATATATATATATATATATAAATATATATATATATTGGGGGAGGGCGTAGGGGGTTTGGGTCACACCTGGCAGCGCTCAGGGGTAACTCCTGGCTTCAGGCTCAGAAATCTCTCCTGGTGGGTTCAGGGGACCATATGGGATGCCGGGATTCAAACCACTGTCCTTCTGCATGAAATTCCTTACCCCCATGCTATCTCTCCAGTCCCATTCTGAATTATTTGTATGCCTCTTTAGAATGTGTCGATTCAATAATCGATTGATTTTGTGCTGAACCAGACAGCAGATTTGTTTCTCAGTGATATGCAACGATTTGATAAGGCATTAAAACAACTGATATAGTAATACCATTTACTGCTGTTATTAATGATACTGATGTAGGATTTTAATTTCTAATAACTGTTTAATTAGTAAGACAAAAACGGACAAATTAGATTAGTCTAGTACATCACTTACCAACCATGCTGATCACATTCTTATTCCCTTCTGCACAAATATAGACGGTCAATTTTGCCATTTGATAGATATTATATAATGTTTAAACTATTCCAATAACCTTTTTCAAAGGTTTCTACATCATTTCAAGCAAGAAAAGTGATTTATTAATGCAACATACTCAACCAGGGTTGTTTTTACACCTTTCCCCACCTCAGACATGATGCCCAAACATTGTTTGTGGTTACAACTAGAATATCCTGTTAGCAAGTAATGAATAGTATACTTGCCTGCACCTCCTGCAATGTGTGAAGGCATAGTCTACTGGATAAAAATTTAATTCACCCAAATTGTGAACAGTGCAGTGGCACAGGCATTCTGAGGGCAACATCTGGGTACTTGTTCTATAGGATCCTTTAAATCCATCTGTGCTCATCATTGAAGCACTGTAAAAGCTTTATCAAAGGCAGCATTTCCTTGTACATTGGAAGGATAAGGAATGCAATGGTACCTTTCCATCCAGGTCAGGTATCCATTTATTCATCAATTATTGATAAGGCCTTATAGATAAGGGCCTGAGCTGACTATGCAAAATTTAGTAAAATCCTGGTCTTCATCTAGATTACTGCTAGGTTTGAAGATGTCTCTGACTCCCATAATGTTTTGCTACACTATATGTAGCAACTCCTCAGTTGTCTTAAAAGTAGTGGATGACTTGTTTTGAATTTTTGGAAGCTTCATTTGCATTGGCAAGAGGATGAGGCAAGATAGTTGATACACAGCCTCTTCATTTCTAGCTTTGATTTAGGAAGCCACTCACCCAAATTGTTAAATAACTACTGAACAGGCAATATACTTTTGTAATTCTCTTTTAGACAATTTCAGTGGTTGGAAGGTTGCATGTGACAATCCCATTTTAATCTAAAGCACCACATATAGTTCACCGAGCCACCTCCAAGAGTGATCTCTGAATGCAGAGCCAGGAGTAAACCCTTGAGCACCACTGTGTATGACTCCAAATAAACAAATGTGAGCCTTAAATCTCAATAATGTAACTTCAGTCAGTAATTCCACTGAGACTCTTTTGTCAGATACATTTATATTGTAGAGTTTTTTTAACTTGTTTTCCAAGGACTCTGCTTTTAATTATTTTTTTCAACTAGGGCACAGACTATAGGCTCAGTTTCCACATTTAAGTTTTCAAATAGCTTACAAAATAAATGTGTCAGCGTTAAAGGTTATTAAAATATTTCGCTGCATGTTCTGTGTGAGTGACTTTCGTTGCTGTTGTGCTTCAAATTAAGTTTTGTCTTTGTGTTATTAAGTGAGAAAGCAAGAAAACACCTCTAAGAGCTCAGACTATTTTCATTGTGTAATGATCCCCCTAGTGGATCTGAGAAGCAGTGAGCGCCAGGATTTGCATAAAGGAGCAGGTGATTGCTGGTGAGATTTCACTACGAGGTTCTCACTTTCAGAAGTGTTTTACAAGAACAGAACTGCCTCTACTATTTTTATCAAAGGAACCCCAGTCATTAAACTGCCTTTTAAGAAAGTCTTAACGAAGTAGAAAGCAGAAGTACATTAATTCTTTAAGTTTTGGGGAAGGAGGTGGGGAGGAATCTCACCCATAAAATTAGAGTGATTTGTGTGTGTGTGTGTGTGTGTGTGTGTGTGTGTGTGCTTTATACAAAATATAATTTTTAAAAGGATTTTGTCAATGATTTTGTGTCCCTCCTTTGAATCTGACTAATTTTTAAGATGCTTCTGCTGCTGTGTCATTCACCTGGAGTTAGAAGGTCTTTGTAAGGCAAAAATAAAAATGGAAGACTTGATGCTCTTAAATTAATTAGTTATAATTTGCATGACATAAAGCATGCTATCAAAATAAAATCTTGAAGGTAACTAAAATAACTAATAATATTTCAAAGAAAAGGATTGACTAGATAATACATGGGTTATGATGCTTGCCTAGCTTGTGATTGACCTTAATTTGATGCCTTAAGATGATCAGTAGCATCTCCTGAGAACTACAAAGTCAGGGCTAAGTCCTGAGCACCACTGCAAGTGGCACAAATACAGACACAAAACAAACAACAACAACAAAAGCTTCAAAATAATAGCTCATCTTAATAGAATAAAATATTATTATTATATTAAAGCTTCAAATTTCAAATATTATGACATTTAGAACATTGGAAACAGGGCCATGAGGAAAACAGAAATCAGTTCCCTATAAAGCATAGAAAACTTAAAATATTATTAACGACAAAAATATAAAACTGGGTATGAGTAACATCAATATTAACACAGACCCATCTAATCAGTTCAATGTCAACAATAGAACATATTCTCTCTATATATGCTGTATATATATGTATATATATAATATGACTGAAACTCAGTCATGAACAACTTTGTAACTGAAAAGAACTGTATTATGAACAGCTTTTCTTTATAATACATGGTATTCAAATAAGGCAACTTTTAAATAAAACAGATCATTATATTCTCTAAGCCAATAATACTGTTTCCCCTGTACAATATCTGCCAACTCATAGAATTACTTTTGTTCCAAAACTGGAAGCATTCAAGTAGGACATATTTCTTTGAAAGGATTTTAGTGCTGGTTCATTAGAACACTCAGTTATATAACATGCACTTTGCAGATACAGTATCTAAAGTCTTTTTGAAATACTATCAAGATCTATGTATAATAGAAAGCATGCCTATACTATATATAAATGTATTACTTTATATTAGTCATAAATTTAAATTAGTGATATTAAACTTGTATTGTTCTCTGTACCTTGGAAATGCTATTGTAGATTAATAACTGAATAAATTGCTGACAGAATTCAGTTGTAACCAGATCTGTGTTTTAGCACAGCGAATGACATATAACAGCATGCAGGTAATGAGAAGTGCCACAAGTTTTGTCTAATTCGTTTAGGAAAAAAAAAAAAATCCCACATTTTTAAGCAATTAACATTCTTTGATGACAGTAATGATGATGCATGAATTGGAAGAGGAGATAGGAAACGAGAAGATAAAAGGATGGAAAATCTATAATTAACAAAAAATATACACAAACAATAATTAGTGTAAGTGAAATATATTTCTGCAGAATAAAAATGGAACAAAGCAAACAATGGAAATCATAGACAATTAGGGTAGATGTAGCTTGGATCATAGAAATGGTGAAAGGCAAAAGATAATGTAATACAACTTGTTCGGAGAAACAATGGTAGACTGTTGAAAAGCTCTTTTAAAAGGCCTCCCCCTCACACATGTCGTATTCTATTCTGCCTTTTCATTAGCTTGTTTTCTTTAATATTACTAAGTTAGAAGATGCCTGAAGAAAATAAACACGACTTAATTTTAAAACTTTCCTCATAACATTTTGCGGAAGCCTGTTTATACTATTGGATTTTCTTAAAAATTCCCTTGACTTGGCTTGGCTTTGGAGTGGACTGCTGGTCCAAAGTTCTGGTATTTAAATATCATAGTGATGAGTTGTGTCATTCTTCTTGTTTTAATTAAGAAACACATACCGGTGAAGCTGATCTCTCAGTGACCCTCTTTAAGCTGGCATCACATTGATTGTTTTCCATTCTTTTCTCTGCCCTGCAATCTTAGCTTTGTCTTTTTTTCGTATCAAGGTCTTCATCCGCTGGGTTAAAGATGCAGGAACTCTTTTTAAACCCTTCCTTCAGATGTTTTAACTTGTAAGGAATAAAATGCTTCCAATAAACACCATGAAAACACTAAGGCATCTGAAAAAAAAATCAAGGCCCAGATTTCTCCATTTTAAAATCCAGAAATAAGTAAATAGCAGTTTGTTAAAATTCTTTAATTCAGGGGCTGGAGTGATATTATAGCATGTGGCACACTTGCTTTGCACACAGCCCACCCAGGTTTGATCCCAACACTACACATATTCTCCTGCCCCCAACAAGGAGTGATTTATGAGTGTAGGACCAAGAATAAATCCAGACAACTCTGGGTGTGACTCTCCCAAAATAAATGAAATTATGTAATTCATAAGACCATAATATTTCTACTTCCACAACTCCTTTGAAAAATCAAATGACGGGGCCGGAGAGATAGCATGGAGGTAAAGCGTTTGCCTTTCATGCAGGAGGTCATCGGTTCGAATCCCGGCGTCCCATATGGTCCCCCGTGCCTGCCAGGAGCAATTTCTGAGCCTGGAGCCAGGAATAACCCCTGAGCACTGCCGGGTGTGACCCAAAAACCACAAAAAAAAAAAAAAAAAGAAAAATCAAATGTCTTTTCATATTTTAATGTTTATCAGCCAGGCAAAATTGAAGGGCTAAGTGGTGTTATGAGTGCAATCATGCTTCCTGGGACAATAACTTCCTAACTAAAACTAACACTATTAAATATTCATTAGGTAACATGTGCATAGGACTGTTTTAAGTTATTTTTCAAAAAAAAATTAGATGCTCCCAAATTACTCAGATTTTGGTGGCATTTGAGGAAGATAGTAATGAGTATTTCATCCTGGGCTGGTTGGATGAAATAAAATTTTCCTGGAGGGAATAGAGAGGGGAATAAAAAGATTCAATTATGGAAATCAAAGCTGGGTACCAGAAGAATAGCATATACAATAAAAAGTATTTATCCTAAATAATTTTCATTCTTACCTCTTGGAATTATTGATAATAATGAACTACTTCTAGTCTTCTTCTTTATCTCACTTCAGTGTCATGGCTGTTCGGTTTGACTTTAATTTTTGGGGGTCTGATCTCAGTAATTTTAGATGCAACTTTGTCAAATGATCACCCCTTTTGTTGTATTTTGTAAAATTTTATAAATGTTAAGTGTTTTAGTTATTTCCTACTGTCAATGTTTATGATGCTCTTGACATGGTAATCCTTTATAACTACATATTCCATGAATTGTCTTATATTTTACTTCCTTGCTTAAGGAAGGGCCATGGATATTTGAATATTTTCCTAGAGAATAAATGATAAGTATGTGTTGTCACATTTACATGTGCAGTTTCCATCAAGGACTCATGGGCTTGCTTCCTTCTTTGATATTAACTTTACTGTGATTTTTGTCTCTAGAAATTTAACTGTGCCCAAGTAAATTATAGGATTTCTGAAAAATGTATATGTATATTCATCGATTTGCTATCACAATCAAGACCATTTGCTCTTCTTCAATTTTACTCTTCTTTCTCACTATGTAGTCACTTCCTATACCATTGGCCTCAAGCCACCTTGCTCTGTTTTCTCTATAAGTGATGTTCCTTTCTAGAATTTTGCATATGACACATATTCCTTTGTAATCTGATTTTTTCACACCTAGCAAAATGTCTTTTCAATGAATCACATTATTTAGAATATTTGCAGCTCATTACTTTTTATTGTGAGTTTATTGTGTGGATTTGTCTGCGTGTTTTTGGTTATTCTTCCACCAATACTTAGTAATATAAATTTTATATTATATTTCAGTGATTTAATTGTATATCATGGTTCCTTCTATTTGTAGTCCCCTTGGAACTAACAAAGTTTATTAACTTTTCAGCCTAGTTGAAAATTTACATATTCTTCCTATCAAAAATTTTGTTTAAATATTTTTGTTCACTTTTATTGAATGCTTTAAAATAATTTAGTCTTTTTCTGGGTACAAGCTGCATGCTCATTATATATATTGCATATATGTTCTCTCACATTCTTGACTTGATTTTCATTTTCTACTTTGAAGTATAATTATTTGTAAATTTGATAACATTCAATTTAACAGTTGGATTTATCCTTTGATAAGTATATGCTTTTAATATAGTTGACTACTGAAGGGCAGTAGTCCCTACAACACTACTGATGTTGTACTCCTCTATGTTCTAGCATTTTTAAGATTAAGAAATAGGTTAGATTAATTTCTCTTCTTAGTGAGGAAATATTCTTGAGTATTGGGGAAACGAATGATTATATGGGGTACTTTTTGAATTAATAATTATGGTCCTGTGATTTTTCTGATTATAAATTTCTTATAATCAATGTGTATAAATATAGTAATATTATATGATATGCCTTTGACAAAAAAGCATTGTTAGAGTTGAGATACTTTATATTTTATATGTGCAGATTAAATATGTCTAATGTATATTTGTATATAAATTATCTGTAATTTTCATTTTCGCTCTGATTATTTTTAGAATTTATGACTTATGATAATATTAAGACTTTCATTCTTACGGAGTTCCAACATCACACCCACAACCAGTATCAATGTCTCTACCAATGTTTCAAGGTCCCCTCCTTCCACCCCTCCAAACTACATCTTTGGCCCTCAATGTTCTGTAGCTTGTTTACATGGTCTGTTAACATTGATCACTTGTCATTGTCTTACTGTGTTTTTTTATATCCTACATAAGAAAGAAATCATTCTGTATCTGTTCCTCTCTCAGGACTGATTTTACTTAGCATTATCCACCATAGTTTTAGCTATGTTTCAGAAAACATTTCATTAGGAGAATGCAAATCAATATTTCCTATGTATTTGTAATAACTCTTTACATTTTACCATAACTTTAATTTTCTATCATGGTTTATCTGATTGTTTAATAAATGGATTGACCGGGCCAGAGCCATAGCACAGTGATAGGGTGTTTGCCTTGCATGTGAATGACCTGGGACAGACCCAGATTCAATCCCTGACATCCCAAATAGTCCCCCAAGTCTATCAGAAGCAATTTCTGAGTGCAGAGTCAGGAGTAGTCCCTGAGTTCTGCTAGTGTGGATCTAACCACCTCCCCAAATGGATTGAAATCATTTACCGAGTATTTTCCAAAAGAAATACCTGGTAAAAAAAAAACCAAGAACTAAGTTCTAATTCTAAGTAAGTTTGATTTGAAGGCTTATTCTTCTTTGGTGTGAGGGTGAATACTTGAAGTGACTTTATTAGTATCAGTAATAGAACTGACATTATAAAATAGCCACATCTCATTGCCACCTTCATTCTGCAATAATACTACTTGTCTCAACTTTTACTTCGCTGAATTCTCTACAGACTCATAGACTATTCTAAAGTGATGTTGTGGGCAATCCGAATTTAAAGGCAAACCTGAAAGAACAATATATGCTTTGAGTATAACAATAACAGGCTGGGATTTTATTTACTGATGATAGATAGCTTCCCCAGCTACATGGATATCCTGGCATGGGATAGTTGGACTTGCAATTCAAAATTTGTATTTAGGCATACTCTTGAATTCAATAAGGTCAGTGCTATGAGTTTATCAAAGCTCATCTGCTTGTCCTTTGGAGATGTTTCTGAATGTTGGTGACTGTTTTTGATGTTTCTCATTGGTTTACTTGGACAGGAGAGCAGACTGTACATTTTGACCAATATGCACATTGGACACATAAAAATACACATATGGCACATAAAGGGAATGTTTTAAAGAGTCAGAGTGAACACTTTGCATTCAGGATCATAGGTTTAATCTGCAGCACTGAAAATAATAAACAATACTAGATATTTTTGCTATTGTTTGCTGTTATTGACAATCAAAAGGGATAATGACATTCATAACTATCCTTGGTGGTATAGTTACTACCAGCTATTCAATTTTTTAATTTAAATCATTATTTTATAGAAATTGTTTATGGTTTGCTTAAATGAAATCAGTAAGTCTGGGAAAGATCTGTACATTTGTGAAAGATCTACAAGACTGCAATTAGTTTTTCAGAAGTGATTTCTAGATTATGAAAATATTCTTTTTTATTATTATTATTATATTATTATTTTATTATTTTTTTTTATTCTTTCGGTCAATGGCATCTGCAGATTGTGATTCTCAGTGCTTAAAATGAGTAAACAATTGAAGCTAAAAATCTTTATTTTTGTACTGAATCTGTGAGTTCAATTTTTGATAATTTTTTTCTAATTTCTGTATTTCTCAACATTTATTTTTTTCAATTCTAGTAGTAAAATATATATTCAATAAGCATTATCCTATGTAAATATTCTCACTGAGTCAACCGATGACACAATAAAACTTTATTCAGCATGTATTTTAAGATTCATATTGAATTGTAATATTCAAAACATAAAGGGATTCAAATTTGGTTGCAAATTACCCTTTCTTGTATCCAACGATGAAATGATTTCCCACTATTCAGCTTCTAGCCTCTGAGACACCACTTAATGATTTTCTCTCATCAGAAGTCACAATGCTGACTAAGAAGGAAAACATTGGTATTGTTTTTCAGGAAGCAGATTGTGGTAGTGAGCAGGGCACCGATCTTATATCCCCATTATGTCTTGTAGGACTCTCTTATCTCATATTTGAGAAATGCTCAAATCATCAAAGTTTAGCTTTTTTACCTGTCTACAATTTCCTTGTGCATCGGATGTTGTTTAAGTTTCTATCCAAAACTTATTCATAGGTTAGAGAATTGAGCAATGATTTATTATTTATTTATATATTTATCCATTATAAATAAATATTTAAATTGATTTAGTTTAAGTGAGCATAATAATTGAATGGAAAGTTACTATTAAAGATGTTTGAGATCCTTAAAATCAAGTAGACTAAGTAATTTTTAAATGAGAGGAAAATATTTTAGCATTTTGTCAAAATAAGAACAAAAAACAAAGACAGATAGCATCTACAATTTACTCTTAATGCTTCTTAATTTATTTCTTGTAGATAAACATCTTGTACAACAATTAGAAGCAGCAAAACAATTAATTTGTCTTGCAATTTGAACTTTGCAATAACATTGTTTCTATCGTGGATATTCAGAAAAGCCTATCTGCTTCAAATAAGATGGTTCTCCTTTCTCATCCTCCCCTTTCCCATGTTAGCCAGGCCTGTTAGTCAGGGATTTCATTTTACTACCTCAAAACTGCTAAGGCAACCTTGTCATTATAATTTTCACACCCTTTCGTTTTCTTTGTTCTATATGTCAGTGAAATCTTATCTCCATGGTCTTCTGTCATAGGTTAATAGTTGGAACAAAGTTCAATTAGAGTCTCTAACATAATAAAACAAAATGTACAGATGAAAAAATTAGTGGCCACCACCTTCCCTGTACTTGATTCAAACCCTGTGTGAGGAATTTCAGACCTTTGTGAAACTGAAGTCATGGATAGACAGGATATTGTCAAATATGTACGTCAAATCCCATAGATTTGGGAGGCCCTTCTGTACCTGTATTAGTTTAGATGTTCCTGTGGGCTTCGAGGGCTTTGCCAAAAGTTCTTAGCATTCATTTAATTTTTTCACCCAATGGTGTGCTATTTAACCATATTGTTAAATCCAAAAGCTCTAAAAAAATGTGTGGGGATTTAACAGTGGAGCATTATCTTAGCATTGTTAAACTTTCTGAAATGAACTGTAGGCTCCTTTCCAAATTCTGCGTTTACTTAATTTAAGTCACTTTTGCTAACAGATTCATGTCAGGGGTCATCATCTGCATTTACTGGATCCTTGCTGCTAACTGGCCAAAGTCATTTGGATATTATGTAGAAAAATATTCTTCATAGGAGCCAATGGCTTATGCGCAAGCTTCCTAGCTGGAATAGCTGGGAAGGAATATATTGAGACCAGTGAGCATTATCAACAATCCCACTGCTACCGCTTCCTCCTCCTCTACTCAATGAGCTGTTAAAAGACACAATTTGTTGTACTATGTAGCTAACAAGAAATAAATAACATGCAGCAGGTGCTACACAGGAAGGCACTGAGTGTTATTGTACTAACTGTGCCTGACTAATTCTAGCCAAAACAACAATTCTGGATTCAGTAAAGGAGAAGCACCGATCTGTTAATGGGGATTTGGAGCCTTCTTGTTTGTCCTGTCCGGTTTATGCTGGGAAAATACTTCCAAGAGAGATTCAGCACTCAAGGAAATACTCTCTGGCCCCCTAATTTATACTCAATTTATGAGAATACAGTTCAAGGCAAATAAGGTTATGTAAAAGATATAAAATGTAGACCATCTAAATCTTTACTCTGTATTAAGAATTATAGGATTTTTTTTTTAGCTTGGATCTAACTTGCACATCCTCTCTTCTTTCTAAATTTTGGGCAGGAGCAAATATACAGAGGGTAGAGCTCTTGTCTTGAATATGTGTTACCCAGATTTAATCCCCAGCAACCTTTATGGTCCACTGAACTCCTCCAGTAGTGATCCCTGAGCACAGAACCTGGAGTAAGCTTGAGTATGCTGAGAGTAAACCACAGAAATAAAAACTAATTAATAGGAAAAGCAGTTTGCATTCCTGATCATTTCTTAGCAAGGATTCAGGTCCACCCCACACACAAAGGATATGCCCAATAGTTCACATTTTCTCACAACAATCTTGGAATGAATCCAATGTAATTTGAATATTGGAAAAGGTCACAACTGATAAGCAAACTCTCTTACTAAAGAGAATGATTGAACTTAGAGGGAAAGTCAGGATTATGTTGACTATTGGAAAGAAGGTCTTACGTAGAATTTGGGAACATGCAGGTCTGTGAATAACAAGCTTGTCCTTGGTAAAGAAGAAAACAGACAAACATTTTAGAAGTTTCGAGACCACCTTCTAAAACGCGTAGAAGCAGGAGTTATTCCAAGAAAGCTTCTGTTGTTAAGTGCAAACAATGCTGAAATTAAGTCATCAAAAAAAAAAACTGTACTTCAAAAGGGCAGAAAGACCTTCAACGGGATGCAGAAATAATTCTTCGCCTTTCCTTAAGGAGCAGATTTCCGGTGACTATAAAATATGGCTGCTATGAGTTTTTGCCTTTTCATGGAAGAAGAAGGTAATAGAGAAAGCTCAAAGAAGATAAGAACAGAGATTTCAATGGGTCTTTGATTTTATATTTCTAGATGATTCCTTTTCCCAAGAAGAATATTAAGTTTATCGGGGCAGTGGTAAGATTGAAATACATTTTCGTAAGCCCAGTGACACTTTCTTAAAATACTTTACAATTAAAAATTCCTATATAGGTAGAGTGTGGGCAGGTTTTGTGTGTGGTGCATGACTTTACTTAGTGTAAAGCAGTCAATGTCTTTAGCAATTGAAAATGTGTGTGAGCATATGATTTACCTAAATCATAGGCTACATGAAATAACACTAAAGCAGTTGTACCTAGCAAAATTAGAAGACTAAAAATAATTGCACTTGAAGCACGGGACATTTGTAATAGAGGACACATGCTGAAGAGTGCGAAAGTAGTTGCTAATAAAATTAAGTAAATTAATAAAGATTATATTTAAACATGCTTGGCTAAGCTGAGGACTGGACTTGAACCTGTCAGTAATGAAGGAATTGTGATTATTTACATAATATATTGATCACTCTCTCCTTTCACAAATTCACACCACCTTATTGACAGAAAGTAATGGAGAGAGAGTAAAACAATGAAACAAATTTTCAAAACAAGAAACTGGAACATAAAAAGATTGGTATAGATTGCAGAGGATCTTGGGTTTGAGATATTTCTAAATACAGCACTTTTCTCAGACAAGGAATAGCATAGTTGACTGATATGCATGCACTATATTTTCAAAAGTATGGATAGCAATATATTGCTGGATATTTTTTTTAATATGGGGTTGGAGTGATAGTACAGATGGTATGCCACTTGTCTTGCATCTGCCCAACCCAAGTCCAATTCCTGGCAGCCCATGTGGTGTCCCTAACCCACCAGGTGGGATCTGTGACAAAGAACAAAAAGATCATTGAGCACTTCTTGGTGAGGCCCCAAAAGAACAAAAAACATACAAAAAATGTTGTTGTTTTCCATTTTGCCCATAGCCAGTGGTGCTCAGATAATACTCTTGGCTGTATGTACAGTCTGAGATAACTTCTAATGGTACTTGGGGATCATATGCACTGTCAGGGATTAAACTAGATCAACTGCATACAAGAAAAGTTGCATACATGTTACTGCCATTTTTTTCCTCTGGCCCAAAAATAGTATGTTTACTTTTCTACAAAAGTTTATGACGTGAAGTGAGATGGGATGTTTAAGAATTATGCAATAATAAAAGTTGTCAGCTTATTGGATGATGCATATCAATTATCATCATGAAGGTAAAATATTTTAGGTAAGTCTTAAATATGACAAAGAACTGCTATGTTGAACCCTAACTAATTTATTCCTGGTGTGCTTTATTACTGACTTAACTTTCTAAAAGAAATATTCATGCAAAACAATTTGTTTTGAGCTGTCCCTCAGCTTATACATATAATAAAAATAGTACTAAATGGATAAAATACCTAATTATTGGATCTAAAAACAACTATAAAATAACTAGAAAGAAAACAGGATAGTATTTATGATCATGATTGTATAGTAGATTCTTAGATGCATCACCAAAAACATGCACCCCAAACTTTGAACTTCATAAATACTAAATACTTTTGTGCATTAATTCCACTCAATAGAATGAAAGTCCACAGAGTGTATTAAAATGTTTACAAATCGTACACGACAAAAATGAAGAGCTCTGTAAAATCAACAAAAAGGACAAGCCCCACTCAATTTAAGATGGGCAAATAAAGGGCCGGCAAGGTGGCGCTAGAGGTAAGGTGTCTGCCTTGCAATCGTAGCCAAGGAAGGACCACGGTTCAATCCCCCTGCGTCCTATATGGTCCCCCCAAGCCAGGGGCAATTTCTGAGCACTTACCCAGGAATAACTCCTGAGCATCAAACGGGTTTGGCCCAAAAAAAAAAAAAAAAAAAGATGGGCAAAGAAAAATGAATGGACAAATCTGCAAAGATATAAAATGAAATAGTTAACAAACACATTAAAAAGACATTCAGTATCATCAATCATTAGGGATATGCAAGTCAAAATCACAGTAAGTTTTCTCTTCATCTGTGTTGTAATTAACAGTAACAACAATAATAACTAAAATGCAAGCTGAATATGACAAGTGTGCCTAAGATTGTTGAGAAATTGAGATCTGTTCAAAAAGTAAATGAAGTAATAGTACAGTAGTCATAGTAGTCATAGTGCAGGCTGGTTTGTAAGTATCTCAAAAATTTAAATATGAAATTACTGTGTAGCCTAGCCACATCTCCCTAAGATAAATGAAGACATATGTATGCATAGGAACTTGTACACAATACGATTTGCAGCATTAATCATAATAAAACAAACTCTGGAGCCAGAGAGATAGCACGGTGGTAGGGCATTTGCCTTGCATGCGGCCAACCCAGAACAGACCTGGATTTGATTCCCAGCATCCCATATGGTCTCCTGAGTCTGCCTGGACTGATTTCTGAGAGCAGAACTGGGAGTAACCCCTGAGCATTGCCGGGTGTTAACCAAAACAAAACAAACACACAAAAATTCTGGAAATAATCCCATTATCTATCACCAGATGAATGGGTACATATATGTGTGCATGTGCATACATACACACATATATAATGGAATGTTATTCAGCCATAAAAAGGAAGGACATTGGGCCCGGATAGATAGCACAGCGGTGTTTGCCTTGCAAGCAGCCGATCCAGGACCAAAGGTGGTTGGTTCGAATCCCGGTGTCCCATATGGTCCCCCGTGCCTCCCAGGGAGCTATTTCTGAGCAGACTGCCAGGAGTAATCCCTGAGCACTTCCAGGTGTGGCCCAAAAACAAACAAACAAACAAAAAAGATAGGACATTTTGGCACCTGCAACAACACTGATGAATATTAAAGATATTATGTTATGTGAAATAAGCCAGTCACAAAAACTAAATATTGTGTAGTTCCATTTATATGAGATGCAAAGCATAGTTCAATTTATAGAGGTACAACATAGAGAGTGGTTTCCAGAGTCTTGCTGTATGGGTGAATGAATGCAAGTTATTTTATGGGTTTCCTTGTAGTTAAAAATAATTTAGCCCTATTATAGTTTGTAATAGACAATATTAAAAGTATATTAAATACCACTGAACTATACTATGAGGTGGCAAAATGGTAGATTTTATGTTAGATTTTTACTACAACTAAAATAGAAAATAGTAACAATGAACGGAATGGATCATTGCACTCAAATCCAATCAACTAGTTAAAGTGTTTGGTTAAGAGATTGGTTAAGGCTAGTCTTTGAGTACAATGGCACACTCAAGTAAAGTCAAAGGAATCCCACTGGAGGAAAGAAAGAAGCATCAGAAATCACCTATCAAGAAAGCTAAGTCAGTGTTCTCAACCTGAATCACCAATTCAAATCAATGTTCCAGATTGAGAACAAAGCAAAAACAAAAAGCAAAATCAGTCAGATATGCAAACATGACCTCAAATTTATGTATGGGTAGCAAAATCAAGGTACTAGCAGATTGCTTCAAGATAACACTGATACTAAAGTTCCAAAAAGGACCACTATTTATGATTATGTTTTGTTTAATGATGTCACCCAGTATTTTATGACTTTTTTCTTTTTTAATCTACTTTATTTGGAATTACCAAGAGACATCTCTTCTCCTCCCCTCCCCTCCCCTCACCTCCCTCTAGTCCTCCCCTCCCCTCACTTCCCTCTAGTTTTACCCTCTCTTCCCCTCTCCTCCCCTCCCCTCCGATCTTTCACTCCCCATTCCTCTCATGCTCGCCCCTCCCCTCACTTCTCTGCTCATTTCTCCTCTCTTGTGCTCATGAGCTAACTCCAACTCTGTCCTCTCCATCGTTACCCTATACACACATTCTTTGGGATATTGTTGCATGACTGGAAATAATGAGGAAATGAGAGATTTGTTTCGCATGACCTTTATGTTCAAGGAGGAAAGTGTGTTCTCTGAACTTTTTCAAAGGAAGGTGTTCTTATAGAGTATTTATTTAGTACGCAAGGCAGCTTTGAGAACAGATTTAGTAGAGACTTTTTCTAAAGTCTCTATCTATATAGATATAACTTCCTATAACAACCACCCAAAACTCCCAACATGTTTAATGTAATCAGCTTTAAATTTTGTATTATACTGACCACACAGATATGAAAAGGAGAGTCCAGTGATAGAAATGTCCTTATAAGAACACATGAGATGTGATAGTGGTGGGAGGAAAATGTGGTATCTTCTGTACACGGTGGTAGGACGACTAATTGCTTACTCATATGGAAACAAGTAAAATTGATACTGCTAATAATAAATTTGAGGTGGCTTAAAATATGAAAGTGAAGAGGATTTTAAACAATGCTACGTAAAAAATAGGAATATTTTTATGACCTCAGGTTAAGAATTGCTTGAAGGAAATGATTATAAAATTTGGTCAATGAAACAATACATTTTATAAATCAAAAGGAACCCATGGAAAAAACCATATATGCAAGTCTCATCGCAGAGGGTATTGAAATTGCATGTGTATAATAATTTGTACCTTTTAAATATTCCGGTGTCTCTTATGGTCCCCCAAGTCAGGAGTGATTTCTGAGTGCATAGCCAGGAGTAACCCCTGAGCATCATTGATTGTGGCCAAAAAAAAAAAAAAGGTAAAATGTACAAACTAAACAAACAAGCATATTATAGAAGAAACTTGAATTAGTAACAAAATTATCTATAGCCTCAACATTTATGATAGAGACACAAAATACCACTTTAACCATTTTGTTAAAATTTGATAACAGTTGGGACTGGAGCAGTGGCACAAGTGGTAAGGTGTCTGCCCGCACTAGCCGAGGAAGATGGTCCTTGGTTCAATCACCCGGCATCCCATATGGTCCCCCAAGCCAGGAGTAACTAACCCCTTAGAGTCACCAGGTGTGGCCCCAAAATCAAAACCAAACCAAAAAATAAATCTGGTAACAGTTGTTTTACTGATGAGGACAGAGGAGGCTCTCCAATATTTTTATTGGCCATGGAGATGAATATAATCATGCTGGCAAACAATTTAGCAAAGTCTGAGAAATGAAAGATACGAAGTAAAGCCTGCACTTAAACTTGTAAGCCCAGATTAAAACACTCCTTTTATTTATTTGGATAAAAATGAACAACTAAAATGACTTCAATACACAAAACAAGTTATGAGGTTTATTTAACTAACAAGATAAATAAATGAGAATAAATCTCAATATAGTTAAACAAGAAATCATTCTATTTATTTTCATACGAAGTTCTTTATAGACAAAATGAAAAAATGTTGTCCTAATCACAAAATGTTTTATCTAAGGCTTTATGTACTTTAGTGTTCTTAATACTACTTAACAGACCACCACCAACATAATGGTTAGCTCTTTCATGGATGGGCTTGTCCAAGACTGTTTGGGTTAGAATTAGGTTATTTGGAATCTCATTGCAGTCTTAGATCTTCTACTTGAGAATCTAAATCACAGAGCAAACTCTGTGCCCCCAAGACCAGTAAAAGATCATGCATTTCAAGCATGGAATATTCTTTTTTTGCCTTTTTTTTTTTTCTGGTGGGGTGGGTTATGGACCACACCCATGGTTTACTCCTGGGTTTGCACTTTAGAAATCATTCCTGGTCGACTAAGGGGGACTATATGAGATGTCAGGGATCAAACCTAGGTTGGCCACATGCCCCAGCACTGAATTTTCTTGAGCCACACTTGAGTGAGTCCAAATCTAGACATCATTTCTTAGAAGGAGAAGCTGCAAAGTTGTATATGGTATGGGAAGAATTTGAGAACAGCTCTGTAGCATCTTATAAAGGTGTATTTCCACAGATAACCTTGGTTGACAATCCCAAGGTCCAGTTCAAGGCACAGTATTTAGTAGAACCATCAGCCCCTATCTTTGTACATAAGATCACTAGGCCCTAGCCAGTTTTTCTGAAAGAATTTTGTTTGTTTTTTGGGCCACACCCGTTTGATGCTCAAGGGTTACTCCTGGCTATGCGCTCAGAAATCACTCCTGGCTTGGGGGGACCATATGGGATGCTGGGAGATCGAACCGCAGTCCGTCCTACACTAGCGCTTGCAAGGCAGACACCTTACCTCTAGCGCCACCTCTCTGGCCCCTGAAAGAATTTTGGATATTGACATTCTCTAGTGCTTTAGGATGCTTTTGTATGGTTCCTTTGATTTTTATTAATAAGCAATTGGAGAAGATTCAGCAATACATAGCCCAGACATTATTCCTTCTATAGATAGTAATTTCTCCACAGAATAGTAGATTAAGAACCCAGCAGATCAGAACTCCAGCCCATTATTTTCCTGTAACTTTCAGTTATTCCTAGGGAACACGAAGGGATGGAAATTTGGCATTCTTTCATTTTGGAAGCCACATTCTATGCAGTTTTGGTTGAAGAAATGTCACAGTATCTAGATAAGCTTGTATGTGTGGTAAGAAGGGAGGAACTGGTGATGTGCAGTGAAGTAGACCCAAGAACATGCCAACCCTTCAGAGCTCCTGTCCACTTGGTAGAAAATGGGAGGGGTCATCATTATTCTCTTCACTATGATTTCTGAAATGTCCAGTAACTCTGATAGGCATATATTATGTAAAATATTTAAATGTACTTCGTAAAATTGCAAAGGAAAGGAAAGTTCCTCAGAGCCAGGATCTAAATTTAGGTCAAAGACTATATATTCTTCACATTTATACCTCATACTTATTTTAATAGGTGCCACTCTCACTGTTTATTGAGCTGCATGTTAAAATTATAGGGAGTTCAGTTTGGCTTACTGTGAAAAAGAATTTTCCAGAATACACAGTTGCTCAGAAATGCATCAAAGAAATGCACAAAAATTATCATGGAAAATATAAGACAGAAGCTGGGCTTAACCAGTAGTAGGAATTAGTTGGCTTGTTTCAGGCCAGAGAGATAGCATGGAGGCAGGGTGTTTGCCTTACATGCAGAAGGACAGTGGTTTGAATCCCGGCATCCCATATCGTTCCCCGAGCCTGCGAGGAGCGATTTCTGAGCACAGAGCCAGGAGTAAACCCTGTGCACTGCCGGGTGTGACCCACCCCCCCCAAAAAAAAAAAAACAAAGTTGGCTTGCAGATTTCAGATATGGAAGCATGGTAGAGCTTTCATTAAAGGACTGAGTAGAAATTTCCATAGATGAGATAGGACAAGCTAGCTGGAAATAAAGAATACTAGAAGAAAGAAATTATTAGATGATATTTAAAATTTTTTCCACTCCTCTATAAAATTTGCATATAGCAAAACTTTGATGATTGGATTATTTTATAGAAAATTATTGTTTTAATCATTGCATCAACTTCTTTTGTCATAGTAATGTGTTTCTGCGTTTGACTCGATCTCATCCTATTATGGAGTAGTTATATTTATTTTATTTTACTTTTAATTTGGGGCTACACCCACTGTTGCATAGGGACTATCCTTACATTTATGCTGGTGGTTCTATACTGGTAAGATGCAGAGGATCCCATGGAACTTGTAATGTAACTCAGTCCTCATGGATGCAGAGGACACATTCTTGTGATATCTCCCAAGCTTGCAGAAGTTTTGATTCTATATATTATATAGTAGTTTATTCTCTTCAGTCTAAGCCTCCTATTTGCATATCTGAATATATATGTATATATGCTTATGTATTTATAGGGGCTACAATCAGTGTTGCTCAGGACTTACTATGTTCTCTGCACTCAAGGATCCCTGCTTGTGGGTTGGGGGAATATATGTGATGCTAGGATTCAAACTTAGTTGTCTGTGTACAAGGCAAGGACCTTATGCTTATACTGTCTCTCCAGCTTCTCATGTATTTCTAGTTTTAAAATTTACCATTAACTATCCAATAAAAATAACATTGATCTTGCTGTACAATGGCAATGAGTAAAGATTTTGCTTGTTTCTATATATAATTTTATTTTAATTATATGTGCATTTATTGTTCTCTAGCTTAAAATACATGACCTATGATAATCAAAAACACAAATAACCATGGGAATTCCTCTAACAAACAAAGCTTCTTTGAAGTGATTTCTTATTGGGCTATATCATAAAGCAAATTTTCTAATTTTTCTATTCCTTATTAGTCATAGATGAACAGAGAGCCAACCTGACTAACATATTTGCACATTGTTCCTCAGAAGTTGTTCTCAATGGCAGAAAGATTGAAGGGACAAAAGTTCTCTCTAGATCTCATTAATCCTTTCCCTTCCCTCCTCATTGCCTCCAAATAAAACTTGCTTTTATTTTAAACCTTTTTCTCATTACATACCATGAGACACAGTTAAAGAGGTGTTGATGGTTGTGTTTCAGTCGTGCAATGTTCCAACATCTGTCTCTTCAACAGTATTCATTTCCCACCACCAATATCCCCAGGTTCCCTTCTCTTCCATATTTTCCCCTCAGCCTATAGAAGTTACTATCTATAGAAGTTACTCTCTCTCTCTCTCTCTCTCTCTCTCTCTCTCTCTCTCTCTCACACACACACACACACACACACACACACACACACACACACACACACACACACACACCCTCTCTCTTTCTCTTTCTCTCTCATGTTTCCCTTTTTCCCTTTTAGGCACTATGGTTTAAAATACTCTTACTGAAAGGGTATTATATATATACATATCACTTTACCTCCTTTCTGCATACAGTTCTTGTTCAAAGTGGTCACCCACCCAGATTCAGTTCCCAGCACGCCTATGATCCTCTAGTTCTGCCAGGAGTGATCTCTGAATACAGAGCCAGGAGTAAGTCTGTAGAATATCCAGCTATGGACCCCCAAGCCAAATAAAATAACATAGGAAAAAATGGTCATCTCCAACTATAATTGTCATAGTGGTCCTGTCTGCCCTACCTGCACTTCCTCCCCATTATTTCTATTGTCTTACAGTATTATTCTCATATTACAATTTTTTTATATTGGGGTATATCTTAATTCAGGATTTTCATAATGTCCAAATATATGTCAGTATTTTTCATATATTATCTTCACTGAAATGTACTATCCTTAGCAATATTTTTTTATTTTTAAACATTTCTTTATAGAATATACTATATGTCACTTGAGGTCCAACCTGTGGTATTTTTTTTTTCTGGGCTCCTGAGCTGAGTCATTCAGTGATCTCTGAAGATTAACATAGAAAACTTGATAATCCCACAAAACTTGAGTGTGAGGTGTCCCTGCCAACTAAAGAAATCTAAGTAATTACTTTCACTGATTTGGAGTATATAATTTGAAAGGGTATGTGTAAACTATAGATTTGCCATTTTCTTTGAAAAAATATTGAGGTAAATAAAAAGTGGTGGGAGCAATATTTGAGCCAGTCTTTTAATTAAATAGCATTAAAATGAAGATAATATCTGTGCTGTGGAAAATTCCCCATTTTTAAAAATCAAATATTATGATTCTGTTAATTATTTAAAAATTAATCAATAAATGCATATTAGGGGCATACTGGCTCATTACCCTAAAACTATGCTTCCTTGGTGTATCAGTTTCTCTCCTTGAATGAAACTGTGCTATATATATTTTTTACATTTTCTGTGCAGTAGACATGTGATAACTGCAAAAAACCAAGAACAACCTCCTAATTTTTACTTTACACCAAGCACTAGAGAGGCAAGTCACCTTCCAGAAATAAAGAAGGAAATATAGTAGCTGAAAATCCCTATCTTCAGAATTCATCTTTCACTTTAAGTATGCAGGCCTCCTCTTAAAGAATTCCTTATAGAATCTATGGCAATCTGCTGTTTAGACCAGCGAGGAAAGCACATAAGGCATAGGCATTCTACCAGTATTTCTGCTCTTTGTCATCTGCTGTTTGGTTCTCACCTAGAGTGTACTTCTGTGCCTCAATTTCCCACATTTATCAAAGGTGACAATGTATCTCAAAGTATATTCATATACATGAACAAAAATTAAACTTTCCGATTTGCTTAAATTTTTTCTATGAACAAGATAAAAGCCAAGATACATATAATAATATTTTTAAAATCCTAATATCCGCATATAAAAAAGAAAACGAACCTAACATATTCTTTAGAATGGCAGGACATTAAAATATTCATGCCTTTCCAGTATATCAATTTGTGGAACTAGATCTGGCTAAGTTATCATTTGTAATGATGAGTGATATACAGATGGATTTTAGTGACTGTATATAGAAATGGGGGATGGGAGTCGCAATCGCTCTTTGTTTTTTTAGGATGAAGCAGAAAAAGCTGTTCTCTCCTATATATGGAGTCATTTGCTAAACGCAAGGTCTAAATTAAGACATCACTTATCAGCTGGAAATTAAATTTTTTTATCCTCCCCTTCAATTAATATTTTTGTCTTCTGAAAACATATAGATATTTTAACTGTTTCTGTCTTTTGGATAAATACTAGTATTTTTTATTTACAATCAATAGTCTATTGCCAGTGTTATCTAAATTCTCCTTAGTGAGTCATTAAGAACTTTATTAGAGGCATCTAAGTATAAAATGTGATCATTAAAGATTTTGTATTATTCTTAACTAAATGACAATGATTCTTAGCCATAAGATACAACCTGTCTCTGGAACATTATTTGGAAGGCTGAATCTAAATGTCCTTTGAAAAAATGGTTTCCCTCTTTAAATTCATCTCCCTAATTAAAAGGTATTGCCCAAATGGGCTGCTTTTCTCAATATTATTACCCAGTGTATTCAGATAAAAAATTGAAGGATGACTGGTTTCAAGCATACACTGATGTTTTATCAGTGTTCAGACACAATTAGCATATTCAAAGGGAAATGCCAAATTCTCTGAAATAGTCAGGATTAGAAGACAAGAAGACAAGGGGAAGGATAAAATCAGCTTTTAGTAACTAATAAATTCATCAAAACATTACCATGACTTTTAGGTATTTGTATTTAAGAAAGCAAATTGTACCAGTGTTTTTCTCATTTCCCCAAATTGCATTTTATTGTCCTGATTTAGCAATCATGCATAGAAGGCTTGATTGTTCAATAACTATGAAAAGCTTACTAGGACACCTGCAAGGAGTAAAAATTTGCACTGTAGCCACAGTATAGCGGGTAGGGTGCCTACCTTGCAGGCAGCCAATCTGGGTCCTTGATATGGTCCTGAGCCTTCCAGGAGTGATTACTGAGTACAGAGCCAGGAGTAATCTGAGGCTCAAAAACAAAAGGAAAAAAAAAACAGAAATTTATTTATATTTATTCATTTGGTTATTTGCTTTTGGTTTACACCCGTTGGTACTCAGGGCTTAATCCTGGCACTATGCTTAAGGATCACTCCTGACAGTGCTCAGGAGACCATATGCAGTGATATAGATTGATCTAGGGAGTAGCAAAAATATAAACAAGTAAACATGCACATTATATGAGTGACCACAGTAAACCGCTACTTATTCAGAGTTCAAAATTATGGATATTAGGTGAAAACAAACTTTTGAATGAGCCATCTTCTATAATGTGCCTTCATTTGTACATTGATGTTAAAATAAGCAAATACTTGTTTTCTTTCCTTCTTTCCTTCCTTCCTTCCTTCTTTCTTTCTTTTTCTTTCTTTCTTTCTTTCTTTCTTTCTTTCTTTCTTTCTTTCTTTCTTTCTTTCTTTCTTTCTTTCTTTCATTTCTTTCTTTTCCTCCTTCCTTCTTTCTTTTCCTTTTTTCTTTTCTTCCTTCTTTCCTTCTTTCTTTTTTCTTCCTTTCTTTCTTTTTATCTTTCTTCTTTCTTTTTCTTTATCTTCCTTCCTTTCTTTCTTCCTTTCTTCCTTCCTTCCTTCCTTCCTTCCTTCCTTCCTTCCTTCCTTCCTTCCTTCCTTCCTTCCTTCCTTCCTTCCTTCCTTCCTTCCTTCCTTCCTTCCTTCCTTCCTTCCTTCCTTCCTTCCTTCCTTCCTTCCTTCCTTCCTTCCTTCCTTTCTTTCTTTCCTTTCTTTCTTTTCATCTCTTTTATCTTTCCATTTTGGTTCCAGGGATCAAATCCAGGGCCTCATATATCCAAAGTGCTCTTCTGATAACATGCATCTCTAACTGCATGCATCCTTACTGGGAAAAAAAAAAGCAGATTGCTTTATAATCATGTGTTATCATGCAATAAATGTTACTTCAATGAAAGTAATAAAGACAGAAATAATCTTAACTTTTTAAATGGTAAGATTTGTGGAAAGCTTTAGCTCCATTTTCTTTTTAATATAATTAAAATAGTAGGACAAAGATCCTGACCCATTGCTTACAGAATTTCTGGGGAATTTAAGTGACTCTTCAGCTTTCTTGACCCCATTTTAAAGAAATTAGTAGATACTCACAGTAAAGACTACAAAACCCCATTTCACCTCTTCATTACACGAGACTATAGGAAAACTACATGTTTTTATTTTTTCCCATTGCTTAGTAAATAGTCTTCTTGAACTTTTGAAGCAGTCTGGTGTGTGTGTGTGTATGTGTGTGTGTGTGTGTGTGTGTGTGTGTGTGTGTGTGTGTGTGTGTGAGTGTTGCCAGGGATTGAATCCAGGGGTTCAAATATTCATCTCAAGTGCTCTACCAGGGTTCTACACCCTTGGCCTCACAGCAGTCTTCTTTTAAGTCTAATCCCTTCAAAGTTTGAAAGGTAAGATTTTTTTGTGGGGATAAATCTTTATAAATCAGCTCATAGGAAAAGAGGCATGTAAGTTTTTCACATCGTGTAAACATCTCCATTAGTATATTAAACTATTATACCTTAAATTGGGGTTTATTGCTCTTTATGTAAATACAGCTATAATTATCTTTCAGAGTATTTCTCTCCACTGGATTTAAAAGCACAGAAATAAATGTATCCTCCCCACATTGTTGACCTTTACATCCTGGTAACCATGAAAATCAGCCTGAAGCTTATAGGTAGACAGACTGCCTTGTTATTTTTAACCCTGAACTTTAATAAACATGGAAAGTCAATATAGAAACAGGAGATGAGTGATAAAGATAAGGGATATATTCAAGGTTACATGTTACTCTTAAATTTATGGTTAATATGAATGCTACAACTAGAGTGAAACATCTCTGAAAATGTCAATACAGCCTTTTATCTTATCAATACATTTAATTCAAATTATAATAAAATATTGGTAATTTGTAATAGATTAGATATGAAAACCTTTTCTTGTAAAATTATGTATTTGTGTATATATGTATGCATGCATATCTATGTATTTATATATGTATGTGAGCACATATATAGACTTAGGAATATATCTACATATAACTAGCAGCTAGCATCTGTCTAAAGAGAACAAATATGATAGTTTTTAATATATAAAGCTGCACCCAATTGGGAAGTGCCTAATGTGTAGGAATATGTCAATAAGTTAAATAAATGATTGCCTAAATAATCAAAAGGTCACTTTAAATATATACTGACATGATGTTTGTATGTCATTTTTATAATCATATTGGAATTCGTTCTAATGTTAAACATAAACATTCTTGAAATATCACTGTGACAAAGAATTTTATGGAAAGAAAAAAATAAAACTTTGGGGCCCGGAGAGATAGCACAGCGGTGTTTGCCTTGCAAGCAGCCAATCCAGGACCAAAGGTGGTTGGTTCGAATCCCGGTGTCCCATATGGTCCCCCGTGCCTGCCAGGAGCTATTTCTGAGCAGACAGCCAGGAGTAACCCCTGAGCATCGCCAGGTGTGGCCCAAAAACCAAAAAAAAAAAAAATAAAATAAAATAAAACTTTGTAAACTTTGCTTATTTGATTATGGTTTTGTTTTAAACTGAAAGTTCATGGCCTTTGGACATTCTCACCAACCTTAGTGGATCTTTATCTAACTGCTAACTTAAAAGGGAGATCACTGAGGTGTTAGAGAAAGTGCCTAGTATATATGAGGCCTCCAGTTTGAGCCCATACAGTGCATGTCTAGGTGCGGCTCTTACAAAAATAGAAAAATATATAAATACATGAGAGATGAACAAAAAGCTTTTATGACATTGTGGATGATTTGGTCTTACCAGGACACTCTTTTTTGTGGAACAAAAAAGAATTATGAAAGTGGAGTGAGTCTCTCTCTAAGGGCAAGTCATTTTTCTCTTTCTCTCTTTCTCTATGTCTCCTCATTCTACTACTTGTTTGCTAAATTTTTAACCCAAATGAATGAAAATTATTAATATTTCTTTAACAGGATGATACTGATGTGTACGACACATGGCTTGCAGTTCAATGTAACTTAACAATTAACACAAATTGCAGCATTGGTTTAACATGTTATTAAAGCAAATGTGTTTTCTATTCTTGACTTATTTCCACAAGTGATTGTTATTGTTGTTCTCCTCCTTCTCTTTTTCCTCCTTCTCTTTCACCTCCTCTTCATCCCACTTTCATCGTACTTAACTATACTCAGAAATAAATACAGACAGTACTAAAGACTTATATGTGATGCCTCTTTCATCATACCTGACTTTGCTCAGTAATCACTGTTAGGTTTTGTATTTGAAACTTGGGATTGAACCTGACTTGGCCTGATGCAAGGCAGGTTCTTTATCTCTGTATTGTCTTTCAAGCCTTCAAGTCAGGTGTAGGGGAAAAATATTATAACACTCTCAGTAGCCCACTGTATGTACTCATTTTATACAGTACCTCTGAGGTTTAAAAGTTATTTCCAGGGGTGGGAGAGATAGCATGGAGGTAGGGTGTTTGCCTTGCATGCAGAAGGACGGTTTGAATCCCAGCATTCCATATGGTCCCCCAAGTCTGCCAGGAATGATTTTTGAATGTAGAGCCAGGAGTAACCCCTGAGTGATGCTTGATGTGACCCAAAGCAAAACCAAAACAAAATTATTTCCAAACAAAAGTTTATAACTCAGGATTCTATTTGAAATGAAAAAATAGTGCAATATATTCTTTTTCTCTCAAAACTAGAGTGTTTTAAGTGTTTAGTAAGTGTTGTTTTGAATAATTGGGTAAATGTTTTGAGTGTTGTTCTAAATTCCCTAGGCTTTCTCAGTCACCCAAAGAAAAGCTTTAATTTGACTAATCTAGTATGAGTTAAGGAATACTTTTAGAAGTACTTTACTACCAACTAAAATATTTTAATGTATTATGAAATTTTTTTCCTTTTAATTTTTAGTGTGTATTTGCTGTCTGCAACAATAATTTGTAGGATTGAGCTCACCTTTAGGTTTTTTGTTTGTTCATTTTTTTTGATTTTTTGTTTTGTGTGGGGTTTTTTTTTGTGTGTGTGATGATTTTAGTATACTTATTGGACTTCTATTGTGGAAAGGGTATCAGAGACGAGGATAGTTTCAGAATTAATAGCTTTGTCCATTAAAAAATGAATTTTTTTGTTCTATAAATGACAATTTCTTTTTTTTTCCTCAAATATTCTTTGAAAATATGTCACATTTAAACTATTTCTTTAATTTATTTATTTTTCTTTCTTTTTCTTTTTTCTTTTTTCTTTTTTGGGTCATACCGGCAGTGCTCAGGGGTTACTCCTGGCTCTGTGCTCAGAAATTGCTCCTGGCAGGCTCCAGGGACCATATGGGATGCCGGGATTTGAACCACCTACCTTCTGCATGCAAGGCAAATGCCTTACCTCCATGCTATCTCTCCGGCCCCATAAACTACTTCTTAAACATTTTTCTTTTTCTTTTTTTTTTTTTTTTTTTTTTTTGGTTTTTGGGTCACACCCGGCAGTGCTCAGGGATTATTCCTGGCTCCAGGCTCAGAAATTGCTCCTGGCAGGCACGGGGGACCATATGGGGCGCCGGGATTTGAACCAATGACCTCCTGCATGAAAGGCAAACGCCTTACCTCCATGCTATCTCTCCGGCCCCAACATTTTTCTGCTTTTAACTGAAATTTATCAGGAAGAAGATCCATGAAGAAATAGTCAGATTTAGTACCTGTTAAGGGTTTTTTTAGTCATGACCTATAGCACTCATTTACATTATAAATAGTTAATCTAAGGTAATTGTGTAGATATGAAAAATAAATTCTTGAGAGAATACAGTGATCCTTGCAGTCACTCATTATCGTTCTAAATGAGGACTTTAAGCTTGGATGCAGAGAAGATCTCTTGGATCTTTGTAGTGAATCAATGTGACCTTGGTCAATAATTTACCTATGTAAACTGAGTATAGGAAGGCCAAAAACTGGGTGAGAATGAATGGTAGAGTATACTGAAGTGAGTTTCAGGCATGTAGAACTCCAGGACCTCAGGAATCTGAGGAACCTGTGGTTGATTTCATGCAACCTATGGGTACTCAAAACAGACTGAACAGCGGAGATTGGACTGGAGCTCAATTTAAATTCTTCCTCAATCCCTTTCTTGCTTTCTGCATGAGTCCCATTATAAGTGGTGCCATTTTACACAAAGATACAGGTATAATAGTGGTGGTATTTATGAAATTCTAGTTAAAAACCACATACTATAGTGGTTTTAGAGATACTATAGAGATTATATATCCATATATATGTATATCTTATACATACATATATATGGGTATATATATTGAGAGAGAGAAAGATATAGTGGTAAGTGGGTAAGGCACTTGCCTTTTATGAGCCTTACCTTGATTCAATTATAGGCACCACATGAAGTCCCCCAAAACATCATCAGGAGGGATCCTATGTACTGAATCAGGAATAAGCTCTGACACCACTGGGTGTGGCCCCTAAAAAGAACACATATCTTAATGTTCAGATAATCTTGGGATTTTTTTATTGGCTTTCTTCTTCATAACCATCATACAAAAAGTGTGATATAAAAACCATTGTCTGGGGGCTGGAGAGATAGCATGGAGGTAAGGCGTTTGCCTTTCATGCAGGAGGTCATTGGTTCGAATCCCAGCGTTCCATATGGTCCCCAGTGCTTGCCAGGAGCAATTTCTGAGCCTGGAGCCAGGAATAACCCCTGAGCACTGCCGGGTGTGACCCAAAAACCACAAAAAAACAAAAACAAAAACAAAAAAAAAACCACTGTCTGTTTAAAGTACTTAGAAAATGAATTTGAGCAATGATCCAGGGGCTATTATATGTGAGGTCCATTTAGCATTAAAATTTTTCTAAGCATAAAGATAATCAGAGGAAAGGTTTAGCATTGGTTATAGATAAGGTGAAATGCATAGTGACTAGATAAATCTGTCCAAAATGCAACAGCTCTCGATTCGGCCAGCGATTTATGGAAACCTTTAGAATTTCTCCTGGAGTTACCAAATAAATGGAGGGACAGGGGATGACAAAGGGATTAAGAAATCCTTTGTGACATTAATTATCAAAATTGATAGTAATAATGTTTTTACTGGTGGGATGAATGGACATTGAATTATTCTATGTTTTAATTTGCAGAGCATAAAAATACTAATCTGATCTCAGTCAAAATCCTAAAGTAGGCTTGACTTTCTTTTTTGGTTCTCTAACTTTGTTTTAAGCCCATCAATTTATGGTCCCATCAATTCTCTGGTCCAGTCCAGATGCTCTAATGAGTCTTTCTAGATTCACTATCAGCAGAGATTTACCAGAATGGTCTCTTCCTGCTAGAGTATATACACCCCTTTTTATAGAGGCCTGAATATGCTGTTCCTTTCTCCATTGCCCCTGTGTGAATACAATACTAGAAAGAAGTATCCTCTGCAAGTTTTGTCCAATATCTGATGGTTAGAACAAACTTATTAATATCACAAAATTCATGCTGTGGGGCTGCTATTGGTGCTGGACACAGGCTTTAACTTTTATGTGAATGCCTATATACATTTAGTTCTTAGTAATTCATAGCATAATAACTGAATTTTAGTCCCTGTCAATATTTTCCATCTGCCATGAGGAGTACTTTAATTCTCTATGCATGCAGAAAGACTGAAGGATTTTTTCTAAAATGAGGGTCCTCCACATTGAAATAATGAGACCCAAACATTAACAATCAAATTTTAAAAAGTTCCTGTAATAAATTAATTAATTAATAAAGAGATAAATAAATAGTGCCTATTATTAGCAGGCTAGTTGAGGGGGATGGAATAGACTCTAGAAACATTGGTGGAGGAAGATTGGCACCAGTGGTGAAACTGGTGCTGAAATGTTGTATGACTACAACTCAACTATGAATAACTTTGTAAATTACAATACTTTAAATAAAAAAAAATTAGTGAGGATTTTACACTTGAGATTACTTGGAACTTAATTATAAATTTTCTTCTTTGTTTTCATGGCAGATACACATTTATATATAGCAAATAAAAAATCATATTAACATATATACTATGATGCAAATTTAGTTCTGTAAAATAAAAAAATTCTTAAATTTATGCCAACTGAGTCTATCCAAAAGATCTGAGGAGTTTTCTACCACTATCATCACTAAATATATGATTAATTCTTAATAATAATCAGGATTTGGAATAATTATAAAGAAATTATATAAATTCATATATATAAATTTATAAATTATAAAATATTAGGTCTGGGTATCTGATTGGAAATTCACAGTATACCCGATTTATACTGAAAAAATGTTAGGGGTAGAAGGTGGATAGTACTTTTATTCATGCATTCAAATGTGATGTCTGCATTTTCTTCTTTTTCTCTTCTCATTAACTATAGAAACTTATGGAACTATGTCTTTCTGTAGCTTCAAATGACTCCATTCTGGTTAGATGGTATTTTCAAGAAAGGCACTTTTTTTTTTCCTGCAAAGACTATTGCATCTCATTCATTTTTTTTTAAAAATCCCATTCTAAATTCAAATCAGTCTTCATTATGAACACTTGACTATATAGCTTGCAAATATGCAGTCTTAGTTGTTGGGAGATGGCTGCTCTGGACACATTTTTTTTCCCCTCTCAAAAAGGAACAGCCCTTGTGAGAAAAAAATTATAGTAATTGATTTTATTTATTTTTGGATACAGCATAAAATCTCAAGAAAACTGAACAGTGCTTGTGGGGACAGAAGTGGGGTGGAACAGACAGGCATCTAGGCTGCTCAGCCTCTTCATGGCAGACAATAACAAGGTGTAAGTGCTTCACTTTCATTCACTGTCCCTTTCATACTGAATTGTATGTGCTACTATGCATATGCTGACTATAATGTGGCATATTTAATTCTGCATCTAGTCTCTGCTTTGTTACACATAGCTCAAAAATAGCAAGTAAAGTTTCTTAAGTGCCATGCATCAGCCCTCTCACCACTACCACCACCAGCAGAAAAGTAAATACAAAATCAGCTTAAATAACAGTCAGGGTGGGAAAAAAATCTATCCCAGGATTCATTCTCTTTACAGAGAGTTGGCAAACCAAGAAGAATAGACTTTGTCATGTGCAAATATGGTGACCATAAATGGTGCAGGAGGCTTTTTCTATTGTCCTCTGGGTTTGCCATGAGAGAAAGCGGGTGAGAGAAAGAAAGACATGTTCGATAGAGTTGTGAAGAATGTTTGAATGGTTTGGGTGTAGAGCATTGTCTTTCTCTGACCTCAATTCGGTACAGTAGAGACCCTTGAAAGCACTGTGTGAAGTCACAATACCACTATTCTCCATTTACTAAAAGGGATTAGTTAAAAGGGTGACGTTCCGTGCAGAGAGTTCCAAGTATTCCAATGAAACAAAAGGCTCTGAAATGTTTTTGAAGTTATTTTTAATTGAGTTGAACTAATTTAATAAAGGTCCTAAGGAAGAAAAAAATAAAGGAATGTGATTGTTTTATGATTCCTCACAGATGGAATGGACATTTATAGCATACTTTTCCTTTACTGTTCCAGAGAACAGTAGCTCCATTTACAGCTACTGTTAGCAATTTAAAACTGCTCCAAAATGAAGTCTTTCAAGAAGTTGACAGCTTATAAATAAATCTGTCTGATAAAATTGAACATAAACTGCATCTGTGGTTAGTTTGCCAAAATTAATTCTACATTTAATTAGAGATAGCAGTCAAACATATTTAATAAAAAACAGTCTTGGAGAGTAAATCAAATGAAGTCAGATTTTAGCAGACGTTTTGCTTTTTTTTTTTTTTTCCCAAGGAATGATGAAATGACCTCACCTCTCCGATTTCCAGTTATATGGCAGCGTGAGCCTGTAGAGTTAAGGGGAAGCCAATGAGTCCACGCTGTTTGGAAAGGGGCCTTACTCAGCTTGGGGTAAAGAGAGAAAACGATCATTTAGTGATTTTGCTTGATTCTCTCATTGGGTTTTATATTGGTGACATATGTATTAAACCAGCAAATTAATTAGCATATTATTGCTAATGATTATAGTCACTCAGATAAGGTGATCTTAATTTATATATTGCTAAGCATATACAGTTTTTGGCTGTCATTTAAATCTAGTTTTTGGCTACCCTGGTAATCTATTTTTTTAACTTAACCATCACAATGAGACAGGAAATTCTCACACCAGATACAATGTTATTTCTTTCTCTGCAAAATAAAAAAAAGTTTAGAAAATCAGCTTTGCCTATCAAGTGTGTCTGAATGGTTTAAGCAATGTGGCAGAGCTGTGGAATCCTAAGAAAGATGCAGATACACAGAGATCAATCAGAATTCAGCAAACAATATTTTGAAACAAAAGTGACTTGGAATTCAAAGGGCAAAGAAGCAGATCTTCAAACATAGGATGGTGCAATACACAGTTCGAGGTCCTAGGTGAAGCATGCAGATGGACAGTGGAAAGAAGCATTCACAGAAACGCTTTCACAGTGCATAAAAATTGGATGTGCCTGTAGAAATGCTTACCAACAGTACACTAAGTCAAATCCAATTAGATCTTTTAAATAAATCTTTTAAAATCTAGCTATTTAAGTGAAATTTTAAACTTTCATGGAAGAAAACATTATTTTTCTTAATTGATATAATAGAATATACATTAAATGCTTACTACACAGATATAAAAATACCAGTTTTTTTTTTTTTCTCCAGTGGATCTCTGGTCTTTCTATGGTTAAAATGGTTCTCCTTAATGCTTTCTTAACAAATTTCTTAAGTTTTGGTGGCTTGTACTTAGGCAATCTCAAATTAAAATATGCAGAGGTATTTTTTCAGTTATTCAGGTTTTGTTTAGTGTTTTGTCCTTTTGGAAAATAGATTTTTACATATATGCATGACTTTTCTTTTCTAAACACTTTGTCCAAATTTCCCTACTTTTCTTTTTTTCTGATGCCATAAATCAAACCTAGTGCCTCAAAGTAAAGGCAATTCTCAATTCTCACCCGTATTTAACTTTTTTACAATAATATGTAAAAGTAATTCACTTTTATCTATGAATGTATACAAATAGTGTTGATTCACGATTTACTCTGAGCTTTATATTGTCTAGGCCACAGATAAATGAAATATTTAAAATGTCAATAACACAAAAATCCTATCTATGAATCCTTCTTTTACCTCTAGTAGAAAAAATAATGTTGCTTTGAAATGCATATGTGGACTCAGGTACAGGTGCATTATAGCTCTTAAAATCATTGTCAAAATGCAAATAGATGTATGTTATTTAACTGGAAGTAAAAGGTATTAAAAATCAGATACTCTCAAAAAGAGAAGTCAATTAGTGTAATCCTGCTAAAATTTCTAAGCCATACTAAGAGTTCCCAGCAATAAGTGAAATTCATAATTCTTCACTGACCCGAAGAAAGCAATAGTTCTAATCTGTGGTTTAGATTAGGTCTGTGTATGCTTCTTTATTGTTCTGTGAGGGAATCCTGAATGCAACTTCATGAATACAGATTAAATTGTTATCTTTTCTAAAACAAAAAAAGAAATTCACAAAATCATTGTGTTTCAGGAAAGATATGAAAATATACTGTATATTATCTTCATTTAATGCATTTTGTAGTCCCTTACGTACCTTTTCTAAAATATTTATCACGAGTTACTCACTTATAAGTTATAAACTGAGTAACCTCAGCAATATGGGTGAACAGTTTTGTGGTTACTTGGTGACTTTCCCATATTCCTTCATCTTTAAAATGAAAATATTGACTTAATAAATACCAAAGCAGACTTCTTGCTCTTCTTCATTGCCCTTCATTGAGCATTTTCACTCATCCTAATTCATCTCTAAAGCCAAATGAATAGCATCATTTGGCCTGACTCTAGTAGGAGACACGGAACAGAACAAACCTGAGAGAGCAGGAGATATAGCTGGTGAGTGGTCATCATTGGAGCTTTGCTGCATCTTGAGATGCAGAGACGAACAAGAAGGCAAGAGTGATATTATAGCAGGTAGGATTTTTGCTTTGCTTGCAGAGGACCCAGGTTCAATCCAAAGCACCCTCTAAGACCCCCTGAACAATGCCGGCTGTGATCCTTGAGCACAGACGCTAAAGGTAAGGTGCCTGCCTTGCCTGCGCTAGCCTTGGACGGACCGCGGTTCGATCCCCCGGTGTCCCATATGGTCCCCCAAGCCAGGAGCAACTTCTGAGCGCATAGCCAGGAGTAACCCCTGAGCGTTACTGGGTGTGGCCCAAAAAACCAAAAAACAAAACAAAACAAAAAAACAAAAAACAGATTCTAGAGTAAGTTCTAAGCACACAAGGTATGGCTCAAAAACAAAACAGAAAGTAAGCAAGCGATGAGAAGTAGGTGCTTGAGGCTTCCTCAACTTTGGTACAGCATCAGTAAATTATAATCAAAAATATTTCCTCTCATTTAACATTTTTGCTGTGCCCCATAAATTCTAATAATATTTGTCTTCTAAAATACAGGCAGGACCGGGGGGTGGGGGGGAAAGAGGGGTATTGGTGTTGGGAATGTTGCACTGGTGAAGGAGGGATATTCTGTTTATGACTGAAACCCAACTACAAACATGCTTGTAATCATAGTGCTTAAATAAAGCTTTATTAAAATAAATGAATAAATAAAATCAAAATATTTACATTGCAACAGTCTGCACTTTGGGGCAAGGGAAATATCTTAAAGGGGTTGGGTACATATGCACAAGACCCCATGTCAGTTGGATTTCCTGTATTGACAGCTTTGGGCTGAAAATTGCCTGATGTGTCCCCAGGACTCTCTGAGCACTGCTCTTGGGGTTAAGAAGCAGGAGACTAAAGTTTAAAAAATTTTTTCTATGAAGAAAAGTTTAGGGTATTTTGGAACACTTGTTTCCTAAGGTCCTCACGTTGTCACCCTGTGTCACAGCATTCTGCCAATGGCCTCCTCCTCTTGTGATTTCTGTTTCAGACCCATTGCTTCTTTTTGCTATTTTTTAATACTAAGGTAATTGCTTCATCTTCTGATTAAGAGTCTCTAGTTGACAGTTGACTTTCTTTTTTAAAGTTTTTATTTTAGGCAGTGCTCAGGGGTTACTCCTGGCTCTGCACTTAGGAATCACCCCTGGTGGGCTCAGGAAACCATTTGGGATTCTGGGGATTGAACCTGAGTTGGCCATATGCAAATCAAGCACTAGACCTGCTGTGCTATTGCTTCTACCCCCTCTAACAGACTTTCAATTGTTTTCTGAATAAAGTCTGAACACTGTCACCTGAATAGGAAGCCCTAATCTCTGAACCCATTAAACTCCCAGCTTCCTTTGGTACATTACATTAGATTAAGTCTCCAAATTGTGGCTAATTTCATTCCAAAACAAAACAAACATCATCTCTTCTGTCCTTTGGTCCTTTTGTCTGGCACCTCTCTAGTTTCTCATTCTTATTCTCTCTCTAATCCCTACCTTTTTCATACCAAGTATATTTTAGTCACTATTTTAGTCTGTGTTGTTCCTTTTCAAATATAATATGAAATACAGCATCTGTAATTAACCGTAAATCAACAAAAGTTACCTCTGTATGATGGTAAGGTGTAACAGGATTTCTGTGGTTGTCGGGAGCTTTATAGAGGTCATTCAACATATGTATTTATTGTAAATATAAATATTAGTGCCTTTCCTCCAAACACTAAAGATATATAAAGATATATAGCTTGGTGAAAATAAAAGTTGCTATTGTATAGGTTTAAGATATTATCTAAATATTTCTAAATGATTCTTAAAGCTTTTCAAAGCTTATGTTATGTATTTAATGTAATATTCATAATAGCTCTGAGTATGTTGTTAAGAATATTAACTTGCTATTTTAAAGTCAAAACTGAGATATCAGCTCTTCTTTATATTTATGTATAAATATATTTCAGAGAACCATGTCGCCTAATATAAATTAGTAATTTCCTTTAATTACTTCAAATGTTTCTGTCTTATGTGCATTTTTTGAAGTTCTAGGCAGCTTTGATGTTTTATTAATTATTTTCAAGGTGGCTTTCTTCACTGCGCAAAGCATACATATTGATTTTGTGTATGATGAAGACTGAAATTTTTCTCTTGGCACTGATACTTCTTGCAATCATATCTAGAGAGGGTTTGATCGTTTTAAAGCAACTCTCTAACAGTTAACTGTTAGCTGCCAAAGTTCAATTTAGAGAAGTGAAGGGGAAGAGTTTAGAAATTTCACACATTAAATGTGTGATGGGAAAAACCCAATATAATGTATTAAAGATGCAGCCTTTGGAAGGAAAACATGGAGTAGCGTCAGAATTGTGTGCCAGTACCCAAAGGTTTCCAGTCAGGTTTGGTTCAGAAAAGCCCTTGAATATGTTGGAAGCAGATCTTGGAAGGGGCCCTGTGGTGTATTGGGGAAAGCACCAGAGAAAAATCTTGGTTACACAAGAGTCTGTAAAACCGACTGTGGTCGCTTGACAAAAATTGGTCTGTGTATAGTATGCCACTGCCAATCTTCATGATTGATCCAGATTGTTGGAGCCATAGCTATCATATGGTGCTCCATATTGATTGTTAAAACCTGCAAAAATGAATTATTTGGTGTGTTCTTTTTTTTCCCCATATCGTTGGCTAATTTTCCCATGTCAAAGAGTTTAAAAACATTTGACCTTTTCTTTCAATTCTCCGTTGTTACCCTTGTTGGGAAGAAACTCGAAGTTTTCTACACAGTCCTTGAACTATCCTCTTGTAATCTGATGCTCAAGGGTCTTTGCCCATTTGAGAACTTATTGTTGAAAAAATTCTCTATATGTAGGTGGTTTCTATTTTTAGGGATGGTTGAAATATTTGATTTTCAAAATGGTCACGACCTGATGAGACTGGGAGGTCTCTTGGCAAAGAAACCCCTTTTGAAGAACTTGATGTTATGAACCTTACAAAAAGGGAGTCTTCTCTTAGATCTCTCTTAGCTTTGGGGTTTATATTTTATCTATAGAATTCAAATGTAATCAACATGAATATGAAAATTCTCCAGACTTTTTCTGAAAAAAATTTACCATGCTTACAAAAGGCATATGACATCATGAATTTCCTTTCAATCATCTAGAATGTTGGAATCATTAGGAAGAAAGCAACTGGAATGATGGGTTCAATGCTGGGAACATCCACAAAAGGTTGAAAAGAACTTATATTGTCATGCAATCCCAAGCACTGTGAATATTTTTTTTTCTTTTCCATTCCTTTTGGTCAGTACATGATTAAGGTTTCTGAAATTATTAAGTAGATAGATAATAGAGAAAAGAAAATGAGAGCATGCACTTTGCCAATTCTTTAATGCACACTTAAGCAGAAATGCCTGCATGCGTTCAGCAAGCTCCTGCCTATGTTTTGTGGGTTTACAACGTACCTCTCCAGGAAAGTTATTTGGGATGATGGTTACCAGTTTAATTAAAGGAATATCAAACTATATGTTTGGGCAGATAATAATAATCCACCCAAACCCAGATGGTCTGTCTATGCCACACATGTTGGAGAAGGACTGGAAAGAGAAGAAGAAAACGTAAAACAAACACTGAACACTCCCCCATTCTATAAATTGGATTTAAATTAAACCAATGGTGAAAGGGTTACAATCATTTTAAGTTTTCATTTCCAACAATTGTCTCCCAGAATATTTTCTACCTCACTCCATTACTCCATATTTATTAACTATCTTCATTTCTTCCTCATCAGTTTTGCTGAATTCAATTTTTATTTGCACACATGTAAAATATTAAAATTGGATTTTTTTTTCATTTGTTGTTTTTATTGGCTTCTTTGAAAATAGTCATGAATTAACAGTTTAAAAAAATCAGATACGACAACAGAATCAAGATAACCCAATCAACAACAAACTATACACAGAGGGGTCCTCTTACACTGGCACTCCAGAGGACAGGGGGTGTGGTATGTGATGCATGATGGGAACAGGGGTGGAGGGAACACAACACTGTGGTGGGAGTGGCCCTTATTCACTGTGGCTATGTACCTTAAATATAACTGTGAAAGACTTGTAATTCACTTTGGTCACAATAAAAAATATTTAAATAAAAAGTCATATAGACACTAAAGGCACTGGTTGAATCCCTAGTGCTGCATTACGTTTCATGTAAATAACCCTTATGTGACCTTTAAGATGGTATACCCCCACTTCAGTAAAAATTAGAACTAATTATTGAGGAAAAAAAGATTAAATTAGGGCCAGAGTGGTGGCACGGAGCGGTAAGGCGTCTGTCTGCCTTGCAGTAGTGACCTAGGATGGACCTCTGTTCAATCCCCCAGCATCCCATATGATACCCCAAGCCAGAAACGATTTCTGAGCACATAACCAGGAGTAACCCCTGAGTATCACCAGGTGTGCCCCCCCCAAAAAAAAACAAAAAGATGAAATTCAATGATCACTTTAAGTCTTATTTCTCTAAAGAAAGCTTCACATTTTTAGTTTCTTTGAAACCTCTATTATTTTTTGATGATTCAATCATAATACTCATGGTGCTTTTCTTAGTACAAATAAAATGTTTCTCTAATTCAGTTGGGCAGTTTTAGGTCATGATCCTATTCTCCTACATGTCTGTTTGTAGTTTTTTAGGACCTTACTTAAAATTAAGTGTTGGTTTTTCATTGCTTCTAAAGCATAGCCGATACCTTTGATGCAACAGAATGGAATTTTGAACTGACTCCTGTGTCTCTTGATAAAACAATTGAACAAATGTAATCTAAATTTTTCATGTAATTATTATAGCTATCCAATTAAATGAAGCTGTATGCTCTGATTTCCAATGCTAATGACTGGTCAAAAAGTAAATAATTTCATAGCAGAAAGAGTAATTTTCTGTCCTAGAGACAAAAAAAAAAAAAAAAAAAAAGGCAAAGATAAAACTATCCAAAGTGTAGATACCAACTAACCAGAACATGCAGAAATTCTAGTTATTTTCAGAATTGTGGCCCAAACTTTGAGAAGAGATATAAAAGCTTCAACTTCATGATTTAAATAAGCTTATAAGCATGGGTTTTAAAAGCTGTGGAGTTTTTCTTCACAAAACAAGTTTTGTTTTATGCGCTAAAAAAAAAAAGTAAGTCTTCTTAAATTGAATATAGAGCCTTTTTTTTTTTTTGGTAATTTACAGAAATAAACATTGAGCCTGACACCAGGTTTGTGTAGGAGTAAGGTAAATTTGGGCTCAATGACTGATGTTCTGTTTGGGTATAAACATTTGATTCCATATTGCAACTGTCTGTCACTGCTCTTGTCATTAATCAAATAGGTACTAAAATGTACAGCAATGTTTAACTGTATGTAATGTAGTTATTTTTTATAATCATTGTTGGTAGCTATCCAGGTGCAGGTGGTAGCTTTTTTTTTCCTTCCTGATTTAAGATTGTTAGATCATTTACTTGCTTTCTATAGAATTAGAACCTGAGTGTAAAGTTTTGATTTGAGGTTTCAAGTTTGGTATCATTTCTGTCAATGTCTCATTTTAAAAAAATGTATATTAAAGTGCATCATTACTGAAATATTGGGGTAGAAGGATTCAAACTCAACAGATCTATGTGTGTGGAATGATGATAGGTTATGTCCATACATTTTTCATTAGAAATGCTTATGAACTTAGAAATAAAACGTGAACTTGAAAAGAAAAATAGAAACACTTATGGTTTTGGTGAACTTATCATACTTCCATTGAACTTTGAAAGAAACAATGATAAACCTACTTTTCTTGAGAATTAGTTCTTGATAGTAAATAGTACTATACAGTTTCCAGTGAACTTATTTCATGATAAATAACACAAATTTAAGTCTTAAGGTTGCCCTAAAGAGATTTCTTAATTTTCCATGCTAACCACATTTTAGTCAACTTGCTCTTGAAAGTCATGCTAAATGGGACCAATTAGTAATAAAGGCAATTTCATATAGAGATGTCAAGAACATATTTTGTGAGAACATTAATATTTTATCAGAAATGTATTAAGAAGTCATCTGGTAGAAATTTTCCTTTGCTTTGTGCTCAAGTATATTCTTTTTTTTTTAAGTCCTCTCTCAACTAGCTAGAAGTTGGAGCAACTGTAAAGCAACAGTAAAGCAGCAATACATAAATAATATTTATTGGTTTTTTTTTCTGTGTGGTTTTGCCCAATTACTTAAATTTATTGTATAGTATTCCTTTTTGTGCTTATAGAAGATATCAGAAGTATATAATTGGACCATTTGCTAGGTAAAAGGTATACATTTAGATTTCTATCGAAAGACTCTGGTTTTGAATACAGATGTTCATTTGAAAATGATAGATGATCCTTCAGGGACCTGAAGTGTTTTTCATGGACTCTTATGCCTGCTTGGCAGTTTTATTGAAAATGGCTGTAAATTCAGAAAGAGAGCTGAAAATATATTTTATGTCAATTTTAAAGCAACTGTAAGTTATCATCCAAAAAATAGAGAGATCTTTATTTTTTTTTTATAGAGGGTTGTTTGATAAGGTGTTGAATGGATAGAAAATGAAAGCTCAGAAAAGTTCCTCCACTGGTTACCCATTCATTACAGTAAAATGGGAGGAGAATTAAAACTCAGGATTGTCCAAAGACTGAAATTTGCAGAAACTCTTGAGTTTGGATTTTTCCTCCCTTTTGGGTAATGGTGGTTGTTCATTTACAAGATGTTTTTGACTAGCAAATTGAATTGAGATCATTTGCCAGAGGAACCAGGTGAATTCACATTCTCCAAATGCATCTGTTGTTTGCTTCTTCCAGAATAAATATTACAATTCTTGATGAACAACAGCTGGAAGACTTGCATGTGGCTGTAGTTCTCCTGGGTTCCCAGGATGAAATTACCTGTGTTCCACTGACAATTGTAAATGGAGAAGAATAATCTATTCTATTGTTAGGTGTCAATACAAAGAGCTCTTAAAAATGTTTTTATCCATTTTTAATCTCCAGCTCAGTTTCAGATATGACTGAGTTGGAAGACATATACTATAACACAAAATTACCTGTGATTTCTCTACGTTTTTTATAGAAGCACAACAATTAAAAAAAAAAGATAGTCTTTTTGTTGTTGTTGTTGTTTTGTTTTTGGGTCACACCAGTTGCACTCAGGGGTTACTCCTGGCTCTACACTCAGAAATCACTCTTGGTAGTCTCGGGGGACCATATGGGATGCAGGGATTCAAACCACTGTCCTGCATGCCAGGCAAACCCCTTACCTCCATGCTTTCTCTCCGGCCCCCAGAAAAGGATAGTCTTTAGTATCAAAATTCCAGGTTAAGTATGATGTTAAATGGAGCCATTTTTATAGTTATACTGTTTATTATTATAAAGCTTATATTATATATTCTCATCATACTATTTTTTTTATTAAGTTATCTTTTAAAAACAAGTTTTGGTGCTGGGATCATACCAAGGGCTTCATGTCTGCAAGAATTGTGCTCTATTGCTGAACCATGTTTTTGGCCATCAGTGTCTTTTTTTTTATCAAGGATGACACTATTTTATTGTTGTAACTCATTTTATTGATTTGAATGAGTAGTATTGTAATTTTGTTCCAAGTCTCATGTAAATGTTGGTGCAATGATGCTAATGGGCAAACTGAGTCTTCATTGGTCTCATGTCAACAAGAAAATTAAGTTCCATTGAAAAGCCTGGCACAATGAATAGCACAGTAAATAGGGCATTTGACTTGCATGTTGCTGACACCATTTTGTTCCCGGGCATCCTGTATGGTTCCCTGAGCCTGCCAGAAGGGATTTCTGAGCTCCAAACCGTAAATAATGTTGATTGCTAATAAATGTGGCTCCCGAACCAAAAAAGAAAATAAAAAAGGCTAGCATTTTTCTTTTGCTTGCTCTCTCCTGGGTAAAATGAGGGCTTAGTATTGGATGATTTCTCTACTAAAATACATGAACCGATGAGGGTTTCTAAATCAGTCTCAAATTTCTTGATACTTCCTGACAATCCAGATTACCTCTGTGTTCTTGATCACATAGATACTGTTACATAAATTGCAGTGGTTGATTATATTTAAGGATATATACTTGATTCTGCAGTATTTTGTATTTTACCCAAGCCACACATTTTAATAATATTCACTCATCCATAAGGTTAATTTTAATCCTAACAATAAAATATGCGAGCATCTCAGGGAAATAACCTTGTTATTTGCTATTTTTTCATTTCTCCTCTTAGCATATTACAGAATAGTTGTCACTTGAAGTTTTGATAAACCTATTAAATACAATTGAAAACTTATTGAGAACCCAGATAGTATGCTTCTTTCAGAACCATAGAAACAAGAAATTGCTTATAGTTTAATAGAAATCAGAAGTCCTGAATCCAAGTCCCAGTTTCATTTTTTTGTCCTTGAACAAATTTTTCCATATCTCAGTTTAATCATCTTCCAAATAGGTAAAAGAGTAAAGTAATATTTGAGTCCATCTATATTATAATTTCTGTATATTCTCTCCCTTTAAATAGTGTCTTAAAAGTAATAGACCCTTTCCTTAAACACTTTCAAAACAGAATCTATTGTTCCTCAAGCATTTTTGTTTGTACTGTAATTCAGTCATTCAGATTATATTTATTGAATCCTTATTGTGATTCAGAGTACATAAGATTTGAACAACTGCTTAGCATTTAATTGTGGACTAGTGTTTCACCTTCTTGAGGTGTCTACCAAAGGGAGACAGTAGTAGATATCTTTCTGAGTTGAGAAAATTGAAGGAGGGCTCAAAACCCAGAAGAGAGCATAGCACCTGCCAGGTAATATGGGGTTCATATGGTTAATAACACTATAGTAATGTGATGCATGTAATGTTTTAGAAAATTAATTGGGTAATTTTATGGTATATATTATGAATATAGCATCATTGATTATATGACTTATAAAATTCAAATTTTAGATATAAGTCAGCATAGAATAATCACTTATTTCTATTTGAAACTCAAGAGAAAATATCTATCCTTTCTTGTGTGCTCAGGACAAAATTAGCTTAAAAAAGAGATAATACTCAGAAAATTTTCAGCTTGATGGTTGGTAAGGTTCAAATACATATATTTCAGGCAAATCTAATAGCAATTGGGCAAAGCTACCCTAGTGTTTGTTCAAGACTCAATTCATTTATGGAGGTTTTTCTGATGAATAATTGCCTGAGCAGGGTATTTATTTAGAATGAACTATTTGATATGACAGAAAAATGCTAAACCTGGGTCAGAGGGATGATACAGCAGTTAAATTGCTTGTCTTGCACACAGCTAACCCACCATTTCAATTCCCACCACCATATATTCACCTCAGTCTCACTGAGGGTAAACCCTGAGCACAGAGCCAGGACTAATCTCTAAACACTTCTGGATGTGACTCAAAACTTCCTATTTTTTACACATGCTAAATATTGATTTGAGTGTAATTACACCAATTAATATTCTTAGAAATGTTTTTGAGCTATTCAGTTACGATTTCTATATTATGAATTAGAAAAATTTCAACTAAAATATGCCCTATTGTCCTAACTAAAATATCACTCTCAACTAGCTATATAACTGGGTTGCATATATACATTTTTATAGATATATAAACTCATTTTTTTTGTTTCAGTGCCATACTTTGTGGATGTTAAAGGGTCACCTTTTTTTTATAAATATCTTTAAGTACCATAATTACAAGCATGTTTGTATTTGGGTTTTAGCTATTTATTTATATATAGAACAACTCCCTTCACCAGTGCAAGTGCAAGGTTCCTAACACCATTGCCCTTCATCTCCCTTCTCCCTCAACCCTTTCCTGTATTCACAACAGGCATTCTATTTCTCTCATTCATTACCATTGTCATGTTAGTTGTCAGTGTATTTATTTATCTAACTGAACTCACCACTCTTTGTGGTAAGCTTCATATTGTGGGCCGAACCTTCCAGCCCTCATCTCTATTGTCTCTGTATATTATTATAATAATGTCTTTTACTTTTCTTAAAACCCATAGATGACTAAAACTATTGTGTGTCTATCTCTCTCCCTCTGACTTATTTCACTCAGCATAATGGTTTTCATGTCCATCCACATATAGGAAAATTTTATGACTTCATTTTTTTCTGATGGCTGCATAGAATTTCATTGTGTATATGTACCACAGTTTCTTTAGCCACTCATCTGCTAGCAGGCATCTGGGTTGTTTCCAGATTCTGGCTATTGTACATAGTGCTACAATGAATTTAGGTGTGCAGATCACCTTTTTGTGTTGTGTTTTTGTGCTCCTAAAAGTGGTATAGCTGAATCAAATGGGAGTTCAATTTCATTTTTTTGAGGAATCTCCATATTGTTTACCATAAATGCTGAACAAGCTGGCATTCCCACCAGCAGTGAATGAGAGTTCCTTTCTCTCCACATCCCCGCCAGCACTGATTGTTCTTATTCTTTGTGAGAATCACTCTTAATGTGTTGCTAGTAGGAGACTCCTGGTGGTGTCCAGGATCAAATAGGTATGCCCCTGTATAAAAAACGCATGAGCTAGAGAAATTGGTGGTAGTAAATGCACTCTGGAGAAGGTTGTTTTATATTGTATGACTGTAATTCAATCATGAACACTTTATCTGTGGGGGAAAATAACTGTATTATAAACAACCTTGTAACCATGGTATTTAAATGACAACTCTTTAAAAAAATGAACTATCTTTCCAGCATCCACACTAAATTTTTCTCAAGATCTCAAAAATTTACAAAGGGCACTATGATTTTGTGTATCCCTGATATCTGAAAGCCCTTGAAGGATCCCTCTGAAGTTCTGTGTATTTCACCACCTAGTTGTTTCCACTTGGCATTATTGAATTTGAGAATATTTATTGCCTGCCTCATTCTTGAATATACTCTTTTCTCTGGTGCAGATAAAACCATATGTCATGGGGATTATTTTTGTAAGGGCCTGATGAAAAGGACCTCGTCAGACCTGTTGCCCTGTTGCCTTTTTTTTCCCCTGCATTTTTTTTCTGAGGTGAGGAGTACCCTCTAATTTATTCAAGCTTCACTGAGGATGAGGTCTTTAAGAAGGGGTGACAGTGGTAGGGGAGAGAGCGGAAGTGACAGTGTAAATATATGCATATAGTGGAAAAGGCATCTTTTGTTACAGCTGTTTGTAAAAGTTTCTGCTTGTACTGCTAAGGAGAGTGTGAGATTAGTGGGACTTTAGGAAAGTCAGGACAAAGACTGTGTGAGGGACCAGTGAGTTTGTGTAGCACAACTCTCTGGTTGTTGACAGATTTAACTTGGGTAAATTCGTTCTGCCTGGTTCTTTCCTCCCCATGACACTTGAGAGCAAGCAATGCAGTGGTGAATGGCCATGTGGAGAATACCCTGAATTCCCTATTTGTGTAGTAGCTGTAACTTGGAATGGCGATTTCAGATTGAATGGACTCCAGATTGTCTAAATTGCAATCACAGTGTTTATTTAAATAGCCTTCAGAGACCATTAAAACATTTTAACTTTTGCTCCTATGATTTGCATGTTATGAAATCTTGAAACACACTGGAAGGAAAGGGGTTGGTGGAATCCAACCTTGTAAAAGCATTAGGATGCTAAAAGTTCTTGCTGCCAAACATGCTTCAAAAGTCGTAGCTTTATGCAATGTGTGGTTCTAGCTAATATGTAATTTGAGAAATGGGGGTAATGGTGTGCATGGTTCCTGACTGGGGGACTTTCCTCTTTTAGATGCTACCCTGTCCATGCTCTCCACTGTGCAGTTTCTCCCAACCATAGATGCCCCCTGCATGTCTCTGAAGCCAGTTCTGCTTGCAGTATCCTTCATTGTGCTATAGCTCTAAAGTTATGGACCACTATTTTTGCAGTCACGTGGTGACCATCCCATTATTGAACTATCTTGGCAGGCAGAAAAACTTTTTGTTTAACTTGAACAGAGGCAAGGCAAGGGCCAGGTAGGCTGATGGTGAACTTGTGGTACCAGGGAAGCAAGACTGACTAAGACAGAGTTTAGAAAACAAGACTTTGTGGAAACAAATGATTATCTATGTATAATAAGTCAGTGTCACTTCAAGTGCTAACAGAGAGGTCTACAGATGTCTTTCCTCTCAAGAAGATGATGTCTGTATTGTGAATGACCCTATCTGTAGTACAATTAATTCTATAGCACTAAACATTGTTCCCAATTACAGGCACCATATGAGTTTCTGGCTCCAATGTCAACTTTTGAAACAGATCTTACTAAGTTTCTATGGCTGTGCTAACTTCTGGGCCAGCTGACATGGGCGTCCAGGATGCAGTGGACAGCTTGCCTGAGATGGCTCAATATTCCCTGTCCATCTTCTGGTCCATATTTATAGTGTGGATAATGTTAGCTGTCTCTGAAATAAACTGGGGGATATTGTAGCTCATGCATTCAAAAGTCTTAAGGCTTTTTAAAAATAAATATGTTTCATTTGAGAGACTTTTATTTCTTGTTTTCACTTCGGAAAATGCTAGAAACCATCAGCGGCAGATCTTTAAAGTGAAAAGCTCTTTTTTGCAGCTACCCCATGACCATTTTTCTCTGAATGGAAAGGAATGCTTTTCCTCATCCTGAATCTTTTAATATGTTTTTTTTATTATGGATACTACAGAAAGAATGACTCCCAAATATCAAAAAATTGGTTCTATTTCATTCAGGGCATATTTCATGCACTCTCAAAATTTTATGTGGATCTTTATTCCATCTTAAAGTCAAGTTTCTGATCCCCATTCTTTTTGTCTTCTAAATTTCTGGAGATTTAGGAATCAACTTTTGCTGCCATAATTTTATACACTTACTAATTTAAATGTTATATTTAATCACAGTAAATTACAAAGTTGCAAAGTTGTTTTTTTTTTACTTAGGTTTCCGGTATACAATTTTCCAATACCAATCCCTTCACTAGTGTTCACTTCCCTAAACCAATGTCCCTATTTTCATCTCCTATGTCTTTTACTAGAACATGTTATTGATGAGAATGAGAATCTACATATTTTATAAAAACTCCTTTTATTTTGCCCATTTCCTTTTTTATTCCAAATAAAGATTTTTTTAAGATATTTTATTTTTAAAAAATTCTTCAGGAAATCAAATTATTACATGCTTAGTTTGACCTTTTTCAACTACACTTTACTAGAAACTACACCAAGAAAATACAAGCTTCAGAAAGGGAAGTAATAAATATATATATTTTATATATCATATATACACATAATCTTTAAACTGGTGATCAATCTATGAATAACAAGTTGACCATATGTCTTTTGCTATTTAATGGGAAGTAGTAAAATACATCATACTAATCAATCAGAAGACTGCCTGTTTTAAGAGTTACAGTAAATTCTAAATTATTTCTTTTATAGAATGCCATTCTCACTTCTAGGAATATTCTTTCTAAGACTACAAGCATCTGAAAGGCTATTTTAAACTAATATGTTGTTGGATGGCACTAGAGTTTGGGCCAACAAGAGACTCTGGTCATTTTATTTTCCTGTGACACTTTGGTACTAGTGTATCTTCATGATTGCTTTGACTATATTCAGGACTTCTTTTGGAAAAGTTAAATGTATCCAGGGAGGGACCCAACACTTTGATTATTCAGACCCGGCTCTTTATTTTTATTTGAGACATAAAATAAAAACACACCCTTGCTTCTGCTTAGCCTCAACTGGCATTCAGTTGGAAAACAAATGCCGAACTGACCAAATGACAGAAATAAAATTTTTCTGTGAGTCATCTTGTATGTCAATCAGAGTTCATTTAGGGAAGCATTAAATTCTGGTGCGCCCAGGCTGCCTTTAAACAAATTAAATGGGGTTGGGATAAGGGAGGCTTGGAACTGAGGACCGAAAGGAAAACCTGGGTGAAGCTGTGACTCATTGTAACTCTTCCTCCTGAATCAGAATGAAACTATGGTGTTCGCTTACCTCTTTCCAGAAGAGGACATCTTTTAGGTGAAAAGTTAAATGGAATCTCTGACCTGCTATGTTGTCCTCCTGGATCCAATAATTTGGGCCAGTTTGGATAACTACTTATTCTTCACTCCCCCTTTTGAACACCCCAAACCAATTGCTTATTTGCAAGTGGAAAGTTGTAATATTTCCCATTTTGGGTTTCTTAAAGTACTTTGAAGAGTTACTATGAACTTTGAGCCCTAAATACTTTCAACATAACAGAGGCCATGTTGTTTGAAACCATATTGTTTCATTAACCTGTTAGTTAACTTATGCAGAAAGGCACCACATTTTTATAGTTCGTCTCATCTGAGACACGTTGAAAAATGTATTTCTAGTTTCCCTTTAGAATGTAGTGTTTAATCTATGTGCAAGCAACAGCGATTCTTTTTTTTATTATTTTTCTTTCAGTTTTTTTTATCTGTATACTTCTTGAAAAGGAGTTCCCCTCAACCGATGATTTATTTTTTAACAGAATCTAATGGAGCAAATTATAAATAATATAACAAAATATAGTATAACTAATATAATATAAAATAGAAATAAATATAAATATAATATACACAATAGGTGGCAATTTCAACTTCTTCGTGGTCTTCCTTGGATGCTATTTTAGATTATCTTTATTTTTACAATTGATTTATGCCATGTTTTATGAAAGTTAAAAAGAGTTTAAATCTTGCAAACATCAGCTTGAGAGAGATTGCATTTAGGTATTGAATGTTGCTAGTCCAGTATACAGAGAAAATCTGAAGAACTTTGTGAGGTCTCAATTTTCAATGGCAACTTAAAATCAGGAAATGTGTGCAGTTGGGTCGTTGCCAAATTATGACCATTTAGATCACATATGCATGCCTTCATTCTGTTTTCATTTTAATGTGGGAGTTTTGAGATCCTGCTACATGTCGTTTTATTGAAAACCCCTGGGACAGCTGTCAGAGAAACAGGTTAACATAGGTTAAGAATCAGAGTCCTGTCCTAAGAACAAAACTCTGTTTTTGTGCCGTGGATTATTCACTCCTCTAAATTAAGTCAAAATTCATGTAGTTGTGTAATTAGGGTACTGAACCTTCTCTGGCATAGCAGAACCAAAGAGAAGATATAAGACTTCCTGGAGACTCTGGGCATGGTGTGAAGAGAGTTGGAAGGTTGGAAGCTGAACTTGTGCTCAGCCATGCATCACTGTCAAGTGGCATCATCACTGGTCTTCTTGTGCCTTCCTCTCACTGTTGGCTAGACATGCCAGCACTTAGTTACCTTTCCTCATCTCTGAGGCACAGAATTGATTAGATAATATTCATTCATCATTCGCATAATAGTAGCTGACCAAGATCAGGCCCTTGTCTCTGCCAGCCTGAAGACTTTCTTCTCTCAATTGCAAGAAGGTAAGATCACCTCACACCTTCCTGGTGCCAATCAGCTATGAGCAGAGCTCTCTCAGAGTAGAGAGCTTAAGTATGAAGGCTTTATGTTCTTAAAAAATGTAAGAATTGGTGATTTATACAGTTGTTCATAATAAATTTTTTTCAAGCATACTAAAGTCACCACCAGTATCTCCTTCCTTCCATCATTGTCCCCAAGTTTCCTCCCACCCTTCAGCCTACCCTCTTGGGAGGAATATACAACACTTTATTTCATATTATTTGTTCCAACAAAACTTAAATGATTTGTGATGATAGATTATTCAGTGATTTTAACCAATAAAAATAAGATATTAGGGGGCCGGGCGGTGGCGCTGGAGGTAAGGTGCCTGCCTTGCCTGCGCTAGCCTAGGACGGACCGCGGTTCAATCCCCCGGAGTCCCATATTGTCCCCCAAGAAGCCAGGAGCAACTTCTGAGCGCATAGCCAGGAGTAACCCCTGAGCGTCACAGGGTGTGGCCCAAAAACCAAAAAAAAAATAAGATATTAATTTATCATTGAAATGTATAATAACCCTTAGCAAAGTAAGAGTAAACAAACCTTCTTCATCTAGTAGAGAACAATCAAGTGCACCATTAGTGAGTTCCATACTTAAAGCCACATGTTAGAAAGTTTGTCCTGTTTGAGAGAAGCTTTTGACTGCTCTTGCAAAACTGATTTCAAGGTTTTAATGAATTTCTTAAGCTGATGTTTTAATACATAGCTCTATATCCTTCCTTTAAATCTAAAGGATAACCAAACTGGTTAGAATTTTCTTGGTAATGTGAGCATTTCATTCAGTTTTTATACTATATCCCTCCATTCTATTCTGGATCAAAGAGTTTCATTTGATAGAACTGTTACACATTGCACGTGCATGGGTTTTTCTTTGTACTTACATTCCTTTATTGATCTTCTTGTTTTTAGTATTGTTTCTATCTTTGAATTTTGTCATTTTGCGTTTAATATATGTTGAATATATATATATATATATATGATATATTTTTGCTGGAATCCGTCAGGCATCTTGGATCTCAGTAATTGTAATTCTTGGTTCTGGGATATTTTATATATATTTTAAATTAAATCACTATGAGATACATACTTAATTTTTATGGTTTATTTTTAGTCACACAATGCCCAACACCTGGGGGGGGAATTCTTATTAGTGTTAATTTTTTTAACTATTTTAATGTATCCCATTTGTCTTTTTGTTCTGATGGAATCTAATGATTCTTACACGTTCTTCTTAAACTCATCCATAGTTCTCTAATATGCTGTTAATTTCTTTTCAGAGTATTTTTTTTTTGCCATTTTCTAGAGATTTCCTCCTTATCATCTTGAAGTACTTTGAGTTTCTATTATTCTGCTATTGAGAGTTTCTATTGATTTTGTTATATCACCATGTTGATTTCACCATGTTCCTAATTTCTTTTTTTTTTCATTTCTGATTTTAATTTTTTGGCTCATACTAACTATCTGTACTATCATTTCTTTGAGCTTGATCCTCATCACAATATCACTAAATACATTGTCTGAGGAATTACTGCTGTTTATGTTTCAGTGATACTGTTTTGCTCATTGACCTTGGTGGACTTCTACATGTTTTCTCCATTGGTTTTCTAGTGTTATTGCTGCACTGTGCGTGTGTTTATGTGTGTGATATTTTTAGTTAGATATCATGGAAAATTTAGAGAGATTATGCTGAGAGTTGTTCTCTTTCTTCTCTTCTCATCTTTAGTAAATGATAGGAAGAATAACTGTGAGAAAGCATGTAAATTGCTGGATAGATATGTCACTTCATGAACTGTGGTGTTGGCTCATTTATATGATGTGGGACTAGTGTGGAGGCTGCTGAGACTCATACATTAGGGAGTCGCTCTGCTTCCTATACCAAATTAGGCTCAAAGAGATCAACCGGAAACAAACCTCATCTGCTATTGTAAACCATCAAACAAAAGGTCCAGTAAGGACTTTCTATGCCACACAACTGGGTTTCATTGGAGAATAAAAGTGTCTGTAAATTGAGAATAATCATCTTAATATGCATTTTCAATTTTGGCTTTTGGTTCACTCTTAGCAATGCTAATTGCGTCTCTGTGCTCAGGTGTCACTCTTTTTTTTTTTTTTTTTTTGGTCTTTGGGCCACACCTGGTGTTGCTCAGGGGTTACTCCTGGCTGTCTGCTCAGAAATAGCTCCTGGCAGGCACGGGGGACTATATGGGACACCGGGATTCGAACCAACCACCTTTGGTCCTGGATTGGCTGCTTGCAAGGCAAACGCCTCTGCTGTGCTATCTCTCCGGGCCTTCAGGTGTCACTCTTGACAGTGCTCAAGGATATCAAAGAAGACCTGGGTCAGCCATGAGCAAGACAAATGCCTTCACTGTTCTATTATCACTCCAGCCTGCAGTATACATTTTATTTTATTTATTTTATTTTATCATTTTATTTTATTTTATTTTATTTTATTTTATTTTATTTTATTTTGGTCTTTGGGTCACACACGGCAGTGCTCAGGAGTTACTCCTGTCTCTATGCTCAGAAATCTCTCCTGGCAGGCTCGGGGGACCATATGGGATGCCGGGATTTGAACCACTGTCCTTCTGCATGCAAGGATAACGCCTTACCTCCATGCTATCTCTCCGGCCCCAGTATGCATTTTAAACCTTGGCTTGAAAACCAGTATCATGTAGGAATAGATCTCTACTTTCATTAGCTGATAGCTTATAGCCCTATAATCCTGGCTTTCTATTTCTGTCTCATCAGAGAAGCCATCTTGATATAGAAAATTGTGGGTTTAAATTCAGCAACTCTTATGAGACAGACATATCTTTATCTCTGTGTGTTTATGATATATTCGTTGTTCTTGAAATATTTATTGAATACATACTATGTGTCAGTTTCTCTCTAGAGCCAGGACACACTGCGACATTGCCTTCAAAATTCTGTCAGTTCTAAGCTACACAAAGGGGACCTGTTGCACTAGCAGTCCAGGGAGTGAAAGGGAGAGGTATCGGATGCATCCTGGGGACAGGGGTGGAGGGAGGACAACACTGGTAGTGGAAATGGCCCTGATTCACTGTCACTATGTACCTTAAATATAATGTGAAAAACTTGTAATTCACATTGGTCACAATAAAAATTATTAAAAAGAAAATTCTGTCAGTTTAGAATTAGAGTACAGTGGATAAGGTACCTTTTTTACATAAGGCAGACCCAGGTTTGATCCCTGATATCAGATATCAGTGTCCCAGCATCACAGATGGCCCTCTGAGCACCTTCAGGAGTAGTCGCTAAGAACAGATCATAAGTAAATCTTGAACACTGATGAGTGTGAGGCAAAAACAACAAAACATTCTACTGTCTTGGATTAGGGCTAGTACACTAGGAGTTTTTAATGTGGGATGCCCATCTTTGGTCGCTAGTGCCAAATGATCATCACCATGAAGTGTGACAATCTTTTCCAATATTTGGATTGGCATACATTTCTGAGTATGAAAGGTTTTGAGAAGTAGTTTAGATTAAGTTAAACATGCATAAACACAGGCCCTTTTTGTAGACATTGATTTTACACCAACCACACTACTAACATTTACTTTAAATTTGAAACCTTACCTACATGTGCATAGAAGTCTTGGGTGCCATCATGTTATAATACAGTCTCATTGGATAAAGTTTGGAGGCTGTGTTTTTAGCCAGCAACCTTGCCAAATATGACATTGATTTTGAGGTGATAATGATTTGAAGAAAGATATGGCACACTTATCTTTAACATGTCACATCTGCAGACCAGCACCTGTTCTGAGCAAAGCAAGGTGGGAGAGCTATGGCTTTTGACCCTTTCAGACTGATACAGATTTGGGCCAATAGTTTAAAACCACTGTTACAGATAGTTCAGAATTGAACACACATATCTTTTTGCTGCTTTCATTTTGAACAACTATAATTAGTGGGTCCTAGGCCATTTGGATTTTGGGAGTTTGTTTTGTTTTTGTTTTGGGCAACATTCTAGGTGCAAGAGCTATTAAGATGAAGGATCATGATCCCCAAATTCCAGACTCTGTTAATTTATGCCTTAGATATCTCTTTTATTATATACCCTTTTCTCATATTATATGTCTCTATACCAGAAACATTTTCTCTGTATATACACTGATATTTTATGCCTTATTTGACATTAAGTTACATATTAGACTCTGGGCTTGATTATTTTTGATGCACATACTTATTATTATGGATGAGAAAGAGGCCCAGAGAAAACCATTTAGGGTACAAATGGGGTAGGGTGGGGAGTCAAATTTTTTAGTTCTATGCTGGAGATTGTTCAATTTCATTCCCTTCTTGTGACATATGACAATTAGTTCAAGATTTGTGTATTTTCTCCACCTGCCATAGGTATGTTGTCATAGTAAGAGATTCTTTAATCTGAATATAGGTTATAATATGTTTCCAGCCACTGAGAAATAAAATAATTTAGCATCCTTAAGTAAAGCCAGATGCCTTCATTGTGCATGGCAAGAATATCTTGTAATAGGATTTCTTGTACATTCCAGTAAGTTATGACAAGTGACACATGAACTAATTCTTGGCAATAATATGCAGACTTGTTGGGAAGGAGCCAATCTTTGACCACCACCATTCTACATGCTTAGACTTTTCTTCATCTGGGTGGCACCATTACTGAGGTTTATTCTTCTAATTACTCTGTCGGTTGTCTGTTCATTCATTTCACTTATTCATTTGTTCAACAAACAAATGAACACCTACTATATATCAGAACAGGAAAAGCTGCTCATTAAAACATTATGAATAAGACAAACTTTCTACCCAAATGTGAAGTAAAATATATGTAATTACCACGGAGATGTGAGTAAGCAGGTCCCTGCTCTAGATTTCTCAACTCTGACCATTACCAGTGGAAAGAGTGGTTGGAGAAGTGAGTGTGTGGGTGAACTCTTTCAGAAAGACTTGAAATTTGTTATAACTACACATCTGGCAGTACTTAAGAATTATGAGTGATTTCATGTTTCCATGGGCACATGGTACATTATGACACATTATATAATATGCTGCTTGATAAAGCATTTGGCAGTGGCAAAATATTGTGCCTTCCCATCCTTCCTTCTAGAATCACTGTACACTTTTTAGTTCTTACAATTTAGTTCCTGAGTGTTGTTGCTAGGATGTCTTCATTAACAGCAATTGCAATAATTTTAAGATGACCAACAGTTTCTGGATGTAAAAGTGATGCATAAAGTAACTCGCCCAGGGCTGCTTCATGCATGCAAGAAGACTTACAGCACCCATGTCTTGATTCTCTGTTGTATTTTTAAGTCATAAAACTCCTTGAAGAAATGACTGGCCTAGAATCTGCCCCTGTGCTTTTTGTAGAACTTAGTGTGGTTGTTTCCTGTTAACAATTGGCTTTCTGTAAGTAGCCCATTGGTAAACTCTGTCTCTTCAGGTTACTGACTGTGGAAACCAGTCCCAAGGCCTCATCCTGGGATGCCCATCCCTTTTTTTTTTCCTGTAGTCAAACTATAGTAGAAGTGCTCTAGTCTATAATCATGGTCTGAGTTTCTATGTTGGCTTGAATTTAAGATACTGTAATTCCTTCCTTCATCAGTCACAGTCACATAGAGTATTTAGAGCAGGAAGTTCCCAGACTTATTTTTTCTATAGGAAAGATTCTGACTTCCATCTGTTAGGACTGCTAATTTCTTTGATCAGCTATCCACAGACTAATTTCAACCATAGATGAAGAACATTAAAGATCGACTTGGTTGAAAGTAGAATGAGAAGTCAGAACAAAAGGTGCCAATTATTCAGACCTGACTTCATTATACATATTAACTCTGCCATAGAGTCTGCAAGGAAGATCAGTTACACAATCATTGGGGATTCCTCTCTGCCTGGGTGTCTCAGATTGTCACCTCAGTATTGTACATCAGTTTGCCAACAAAACCATTAGAGTGTACTTCTGCCTGTAGGGCGTGGGAGTCTGCTGAGCACAACTCAGATTCAACTACTTTCTATTGTTTTTTTTTCTTGAGTATATTTTCTTTCCCATTTGTGCTTTATCTAAAAAGGCTATGTTTGTCTCCAAAAAGCAAAGCAGCTCCTCTTCAAACACACCAATGATTTGAAACCATTTTCCACAGAGCAAGAGAATACTTTGTAGAGTAATAAGGAACAAGCCTTGTTTTAATGTTTGTGTGATCAATGCTATGGTTTACAATTGTTCCTCTGGAACTATTTCTCCCATTCATATGATAAAGTCTGTTCAAAGATAAAAAAAAAAACCAGAGTGGGGAAAGTTTATTTTCTGCCAACTTCATGCAGTACTTCTATGGCAGCCATAAAAATCTTGAGTGACTCAGTTATTGCTGAGGAGCTAATTGCTGACCTTACGCTTTTGGGTGACATGGAAGAAAGTTCTCAGAATTACATTGCATAACATTTTTTTCAAGAGCCTAAGTTCAGAATTTTGCACAACAGCTCTCATAGAGAATGATACAGTAGCAAACCAACACAGGGCGTTGGCTTTTAGAGGATGCTATTTCTCCCTGGATGACTACTTGACTATTGGACTGATCATTAGAGTTATAAAGGGCACAGGGGAAAATTGGTGGCTTGACATTCTGGCTTGTATTGAGATTAGGGGAGACTCACCGGAAATGGAAAATGTTGACTAGAAATAGAAAGCAAGAGTAACTAGCTTTGGTGTTCCTTAATATTTCGCACTTGATTCCTTCCTCTGATCTGTAACTATAGCTGGTATAAAAATTTTGACTGATGCTTTTTCTTTTCTCTATAAATCCTGTTTTTTTTATCTCAGTCCTCAAATTCCAAATACTAATGTGGCATAATAACTTTTAAAAATAAATAATTTGGGGGGCCCAGAGTGATAGCACAGTGGTAGGGCATTTGCCTTGCATGAGGCTGACCCAGGGCAGACCTCGGTTTGATCCCCGGGGTCCCATATGGTCCCCCAAATAAGGAGCAATTTCTGAGCACATAGCCAGGAGTAACCCTGAGTGTTATCGGGTATGGCCCCCAAACCAAAATTAAATAATAAGTAAATACATAAGTAAATACATTACCAAAATTTTACCAAAAATTTACATTACCAAAATTTACTAATCCATTTGGGCCTCATTTAGAGTTCTTCACAGGTATTAATTATCTCAGTCAAGTGATGCAGGAACCTCAGCTTTGGTCATGAGTGACAAGTTATTTCAAAAGTGCTTGCCCATAAAGAGGAAGGGGTTGTTGTCTTTCGAAGGAACTGTTTCAGGATTTGCTCGAATAAATTTCAAGAGTTATCTGCCTTGGGCACCTCCATTCTATCCTAATGTGCTTATTCCTGCTTGTTTTCTTTGCCTCTCTTTGTGTTACCTTCATTTTTCAGCCCACACAGCTCCTTATTTTTTTTATCCTGAAACAAAAAATTACAATATTCTTCTTCTTTCTTCATTTCTCAATCAATCCTAGTCCCATAAATGTTACTTCTTGGTTTGACCTGTATATCTACTCAGCTAAGCTCATTCCTTATGGCCCAGGAAGAAACGTGTGTTGATTAAGGGGAATCAAAATCTATTATCTCTTATATGAAAATGGGGGTCTTATGGTTTACTCAGAGCAGAGATGTTTGCTTGTATGAGAAGAGTTTTGGCAGGACAAATACTTCTGTTTCAGTGGAATAATATTATTTTCCCATTTTAGAAATAAGAACCTGCTTATGCCCATATAGGCATCATAGGGAAGTATGTGGACTAAAATCCCCAGAGTACAACTGAAAGCCCAAAGAGCTCACAGGGAATTAAAATGATGTAGTATGTAAATTTAGAATGAGAATTTATGGCCCAAAGCAGTGGTACAAGCTATAAGGCATCTGCCTTGCAAGCACTAGCCTAGGATGGACTATGGTTCGATCCTAGGCGTCCCATATGGTCCCCCAAGCCAGGAGTGATTTCTGAGCATTTAGCCAGGAGTACCCTGAGCATCAAGAGGTGTGGCCCAAAAACAAAAACAAACAAATTAGAATGAGAACTTACCTGTCAGATAAACCTTGAGTCCTAGTTTTAATATGCTATATAGAATTAATAATTACACAGACTGCATGGGGTAATTCAAATGATTAAATGACACCAGTGTATTGACTGCATTGTATAGTTTTAGTACATACAATAGATGTTGACTATTTTGAGATATTTTATTTACTACCAAACTGTGACTTAGATTAACAGTTAGTTATTCTGACTTCACTTTCCTGTGTTTATTTACCGTACTTGTTACAAATTCACTTTTATCAACTCTAACCATCTCTAACCAACTCTAACCCATTGGAGCCGGAGAGATAGCACAGCAGTAAGGCGTTTGCTTTGCATGCGAAGGTCGCTGGTTCAAATCTAGGCATCCCATATAGTCTCCCGAGCCTGCCGGGGGGCGATTTCTGAGTGTAGAGACAGGAATAAACCCTGAGCATTTCCGGGTGTGACCCAAAAAAAACAAAAAATAAGTAAATAAAATAAAATGTGACTCTCAAAATAAATTTCAATTAAAAAAAAAACCTCTAACCATCAAGATTAAAATTTCCAGTTTCCATCCTGTTGAGCATGGTCAGGTCCATCAGGCCACTCTGTTGTCTTTTTGAAGTTTTTAGACTATTTTTATGATATTGCTTCACTTTATAACTTTTCTTTTGTTACTTCACAGCAAGTTCTTCCAAAATGCAACTACATTTCCTGACCCAGTTTCCTTGGAAATCAATACGTAGAACCTAGTATAAAACTGTGAACTCTGAACCTATTTGCTAATTGCATTTATTTGTCTGTTTTGTGTTTTGTTGGTTTAATACATCTTGAAAATTACCAATCCTTGGCAGTGAGAAGGGAAGATGTAATGCTTTTTTTCTTCTGGGCTTTGTATATGTGAGTTCACATCAGGTAAGATGTGACAATGGGATGTGATCTGTATCCCCTCTAACAGCTATTTTCACATCTTTCCTGTGAGACAACCCCTTAGAAGCTCCTAAGACTCTTCTATCTTTCCTCCTTTTTAGGTAAAGCTGAGGCATTGTGGTAAAAAGAGGAATTTCTTTAGCAAAAGTTTGGACCAGGTACACCAAGCTTTCTAAGTTTTTTCAATAGGTCACAATGCCTAAGTTCCAAATGTAGATTTTAGCGATTTGAAATGAAGAAAATCATCTATTTAACAAGAAACCCTCTCTTAGCTATAAGTCAAGCCTATATGCTACTTAGAATATTAAAGACTGATGTAATAGGATTTTTTGGAATCTGGTTTTATTGTAAAACGTAAGCGTTGTTTTCAGAGTAAAGGGAAATGAAATGCGAGAATCGCAATATTGAAATGTCTTAGAGTTTAGACTATGTTGATAATGATGAAATATGATATAAATGAAGAATATATATGGATCTATAGACACTGTATATAATTATAGAGAAAATTTTCACAAGTACTACTTTTAAACTCCTTAAATGTCACTAAGTGAAATAGGATCCTTATATGAATGCAGTGATTATTGCCTATAAACTTCTCTTAAAGGAAGCATATATTTTTGATAATTCTATAAGAATCATGGATGTCCCCTTGACTTTTTCATTACCTAATCTGATACTCCCAGCAGAAGTGGCTTAATAGAGTGGCTTAATAGAATTTTTTACATAACTATTTAAACTACATTTGCTTACTTATTTATAAAGGACTAATTTTAGCAACTTAGTTAAGGTCTAAACATTATTTTTCTAGGATAAAATTTAGTTTGCTCCCTTCAAAACTGCAGTTTTTGGAAGGAGAGCCTAAAGGTTCAAAAACTGTATCTTTAAAATAATCGAACTCTATCACTACTCGTCTCCATTTATGCCTTTGTTCTTTGCAAAAGTAATAACACTCAGTACACAGAAAAGAGCTGCTAGCATTTTGGAGTTTTCAACTAAATTCCTCAGTAAAGAAAATTTACTATGTCCTGTTTGTATTTAGTATAAAAATAAGAGGGAACATCCTAGAGACAGTAGTGATTTTTTTAAAGCTGGTTACCTACAAGGAGACTTATTGTTTTCTATTGCTAGTACTCCTTCCTGCCTACAGATGTATATTGTGTCCAGGGGTTCAGAAAACAGAGCTTTTAATTCTTTGTAAATAGTATCATTGTATGAAAGGGATTTTTTAGACTGCAACTACAAAAAATATTGTGCACAAAGGTTTACAATGAATTGACCTTTTGTTTCAATGCAGGCAGTGTGTTACTTGTTGTGAGTGACTCCATTTGCCCATGCAAATAAGCACCAAGCTAGGATATTATCAGGCAATGGCAAAATTAAGAGTAGGTCAGATTTAATGGAAACATCTGTCATTAACCCTTTTACAGAAACTGCCTCAGGGAATCCTTGCAGATAAAAGCTGTGCTAAGTCATTTTACCTTGCTGGAAAGGAAAGGCAATCACAATGTACAAATAGAGCTCAAAGGGTTTACTTTAAAGAACTGCATGTCTTAAAATAATCATATGTGTGGATTGAGTGGGGGTGTTTGTGAAATCAATATTTATTTGGTGTATTTTTCTCTGTACAAAAAGTTTAAAGTCTATCAGATAATTAAGTGTTCTCTTCATTGTTTGAGTTTTCATCTGTGGATGGAGTCTTTCCAGCTCCTGACACCAGAGAATTTCTTTGTTGTATCTCATGTCCGTAAATATTTATATTTTATTTTATGAAACAGTAGAAAAACTAAACTTAAAAAAATATTTAATATTACTTATTACACAATAGTAGCAGTTATTTGAATACCATTTATTATTGTTGCTTTCAATGATAAGTAACTAAAATACAGAAACATAGGAGTTGATTTACATTTGCAGTGATATTTATACCACAACTTAAAAGAGATAAGCGTATATTTACAGAACACTGCGTAAGATGTTTGCCTTGCATGTGGCAGACCTGGGTTTCATCACAAGCAACACATAGGGGCTCCTGAGCACCTCCAGGAATAAACACTGAGCAGTCGGTATTAGCCTGAGAACCAAACAAAGTAAAGAGATCAAGCATGAAATAATCACATTTAAAGGTTTTTGTTTTTAACTTGTATGTGAACACCGAAGTGTTAATAATATTAATTCATTTCTTGATGGACAGGGAATACAATCCCTGCTGATCTTCAGAGAGTGAAAAATTAATAAAAATTAAGCCTAAAACAAAGTTTCTACTAACTTTATTAATTTTTATAACAATCTATTCACCAATTCATCCAACAATCTATTATATTTTGTTGAATCTTTCTCTTTTTCTGTGTATTTGTTTACGTGATACTTTATGTTTTCTCTATGAGTTCAAATTGTCACCATATCTGTGACTGGACTTTTTCTTCTATTATGGAAGCAGTAGACTCAGATTGCAGTGCACTTCTTCTTTATGATGCTTTTAAAATCATCTTAAAATCCCATAAGTGAAAAGAGAGGCTGTTTACTTTCTTAAAAGCTTGGTGCATACAGGGGGATAAGAAAGCATTTCTAACTATGCCTCCTTGTCTAATGAGAAGGAACTGTATTGAGATTTTTGAAACACTACTTTGGCTAGATTAAATTAATATGTATATAAGAGAATAACAACAGCCTTATATATCTAGACACGTGCATATTAAATTATAATATTTACTTTACCTTTGAAAAGTAGAGTGAAAAATAGTCAGACAAGGGGTTGGCAGAGTGATAGCACAGTGGTAGGGTGTTTGCCTTGCACGTGGCTGATCCAGGATGGAGCTTGGTTTGATTCCCAGTGTCCCATATGGTCCTCAGAACCAGGAGCGATTTCTGAGTGCATAGTCAGGAGTAATCCTTGAGTGTCACTAGGTATGGCCCAAAAAAACAAAAATAAATAAATAAATAGTCAGACAAATATTCACTCCTCCTTCCCCAAACTTCTACTTTAAATTATATGGACACCGGGGCTGGAACAATCGTAGAGCAAATAGGCCAATTACCTTGCACACAGCCAAACAACCTGATGGATCCCTAGTACCACATATGACTCCCTAAACCTGCCAGGAGTAAACCTTGATCAAAGACAGAAATAAGCCCTGAGCACCACTGGGTGGCCCAACATCGTAATGATAATGATAGTGATGATACCTGTAAATGGACCTGGCAAAAAATGGTTATTGTCTTTCAGAATTCACCTGTCAACTTTATACAGATTAGATAACAGCATTTAATTTTTTAGATGCAAACCATCAATTTTTTTTTCCTGTTCCCACCTATCAATGTTCATCCCTGAGACCTCAAAGTGGTAGGAACCCCTCCCTCCTCTACATGGATCTATGTCAGCAAAGGCGAACCTATGGCAGGCATGCCAGCTGTGCCACACGAAGGCATTGCAGCTGACATGTGGGAAGGTCCGCAATTAATAGATTTATGAAATTTATAAAGAGTTTTTAGATACTAAAATCTGGGTATTAAGGTTTAATTGATGTGCTGGCACTTTGAGGAAATTCTTTGGTTTTGTGCGGCAGTTTGGACACTCGGGCTCAAAAATGTTAGCCATCACTGATCTATGTGATGACTTACATACATCCTTGGAGAACTTGTTTCAATAGTTTTTCTGAGATTGCCACTTCCAGGGCTGATCAGCCACTGAGACCTGAAGGTGGTGTCTGACTCTCCCATTCAGAAGGATCAAGGCATGGGGCCACAAAAATGGAACTTTGCAGTGAGCCCAGGCCTGCTGAAAGATAGAGCTACTCAAATTACCCCTCTATCCTGGGGATGAGTATGAGCTGCTCAGGGCTTCAGACTTCAAGACCTGTTGGCTACTTCCAAAAAGCATGCATTTACTAACCCATAGTCTGCCTCCCTTTGTCATTATATGTTTGCCTCATTTTAATACTTACATCTAGTTGCACAAATGTTTTAGGAATGTTGGGGTTTGGCTACATTTGAAAGAAGTCTTGCCTTTTTATTGTTGCTGGGTTTTGTTTGTTTGGTTGTTTTTGGTCCACACCTGGTGACGCCTAGGGATTACTCCTGCCTATGTGCTCAGAAATCTCTCCTGGCTTGGGGAACCATATGAGACACTGAGATTGAACCCAGGTTCGTCCATGGTCAGATGCGTGCAAGGCAAATGCCCTACCATTGTGCTATCACTCTGGCCCCACTGTTGCTGTTTTATTTGGGGCCCACACCTGGCTATGCTCAGCAGTTAAGCCTGTGGCACAGGCGATTCAACCTTGGTTGGTTGTATACAATTCAAATGCTTTCATCTCCTTCTCTCCCATACTATCTGTCCAGTCCAATTGTCTTTTCATTCTTATCTCATTTTAATTTTCCCTCTATAATAAACCTCTTGGCAAGCACTGGCCCCTACTCCTATTAGCCTTCTTCTCCTGGGATTTGCCATTCCATGGGATGATTGGCATATCTTTGTTCTTGGAAACTTTTCAGTTGCACAGAGGAAGCTATAAATTTGCTTCTTTGTTTTGTCAATTTTCAGCAAAATTTTGACTTTCTTTCCCAGGTTCCATGAATTGTTGAGTTGTAGCCTCCTGACTGTTCTCACATCTCTGGCCTGTTGAGCCTCCAGACTGTTATTACTTCTTTAGCCTGTTGAGAATCATTGCCACAACTTCTTTCTCTTCGGACTTAGATCCCAAGGCTGACCAGTCATGCTCTCTGTTCATGGTGCCATCTCCTTTCATTTGCTTTTTAAAAATATAGTCACATGGTTCATAATTCAAAAAAGTATAGAGATGTTGACAGTAAAACTATTTATCCATTCTCATTCTCCAGAGGCCCATTTTCACTCCCTCCCATTCTGACAGTCAGATTTGTGACTGGTAACTGATGTGTCATTCTAGACCTGCTTTCTTGCTGGTCCCTTTTGTGGGCAGCCCTTGTTCTCAGCCACCCACATACGCATGTCCATGTTCTCTTGACGTTCATAAAGTGTCTTACCACAGAGTGACATTTAACAATGCACATCTTGAATCTGAGTACTTTTTGCTTGGCTTTGCATTCATCTCTCCACTTATGTTTTGAAGAGAAATTTCATATTTTCTTTGCTGTAATTCTGGTTGCCAGGATGGCTGAATGCCATTCCTGGAAGGGGTGTGTGTTGAGTTGGCACAGACAGAACAACTGGCAGAGGAAAAGGAAACCATTCCTGTGTTAAGGAGATTTTTCTATTCGTTATTTATTTTAATTATTACTGTTACCACTATGGACCATCAATTAGGAGGGTGGCCCTGACCTGGGGACCATTTTTAATAAAGATCAAGGCATGTTCCTTGGTAGTAGCTAGCATCTTCTCTATTGGGCATTTTGGGATTTGATCTGCTGATCTGTAGCAGGATTTTTATTGCAGTAGCCAGTTCTTAAACAATAAATAGAAAATACCCATGGCCAATTGCTTTCGCAATGCATCTAAATAAAGCTATAAGATTTTTTTTTTGGTAGGTGATTCTAGAAGCAATTAACAATGGGGTGGGGAAAAATATTCAAAGCCCAAGACTTTGATCTCATTTATAAATTGTATACTTGCAAAGATTCTATTGAAGACTTATCTCAGCAGCTTTCAGAAAAGTTTGAAATAGCTGTTTTGGAAGAATGAGTGCCTAGGGTGGCACTGAAAAATGGTGAAATCCATTCTGACAGTGCCTTTGTAATTCCCCGTTGATCAGGGTGCAATAGTCCCAAGAGAAAAGCTTCAGTACCTTTTGCAAAATAAATTTGATTTTGGAAATCTGTGTCATTATGTCATTGATGTATATGTCCATGTGGTAGGGAAAAATAGTATTTTGAGGGTCTCATCTCTTGACATTGTTAGGTGAAGTTAAAAATCTCTTTATCAGAGTTGAGAGTGATAACAGCAATAGGGCTTTTGCTTTACACACGGCTGACCCAGGGTTCAATCCTTGGTGTCTCATATGGTCCCCAAAGCCAGGAGCAATTTCTGAGCATCACCGGGTGTGGCCTAAAAAACAAAAACAAAAATTCCTTATCAAATGAACCATTTTCAACTGATTGCTCTAGTTTGGTATTTAAATTTTATTTAAGGAGAGACACAAAGAAGGAGAACAGTTTTCAGTGATTTGCTGAATTACCTGAAAGAGTAACTTACAAGAATAGAAGAAATTCAAGAGGGGGAAATCAGCAGGCAAGTGTAGTAGGGGATTGATTTACAAATAACACAAAAAGTGTTTTCCAAATTTACAGTGGGTTGAGAACACAGCAGAAAGGGAAGAGACAGTCATTTGAAGAAGAGAGAATGGCGAAAGCTGATCTCTGTTACCTGGAGATTGATGACTCTGTAATTAGAAAATTGGAAGATTCCTTTATAACTCTCTTTCTAATATACTTTTCTTGCCTTTACATTTTGGTGACAAATTAGGGAAGGCAGGGTAATTTTATTGGTAATATGATTAAAACATTAGTACTTTCCTAAAGTCTAGATTTTTATTTGGCCTTCATTTAGTTATTTTCATTTATATAGCATCTGGTTGAAGTGTATCAATTAAAGGATGACTAGAAAAACAATGTTCTGCATCTCACCAGAACTCAATTAATGATTGTTGAACTCCAACTAAATGACACTGAGATATACCTGATAACTCTGACTACACAAGCTGCTTGAAAATTAAACAAATTGAAGAAAGGTTAAAGAATATTGGAAAAGTCAGACGTTCAATGTTAAGTTAATTAGGTACCAATGACATACCTATGACGATAGGAGAAAAATTTATTTAAGTGAAATATTCAAAAGTAAGTAGGATTGGGCATATGGACAGAAATATAGGCAGTGATGTCCATGATTCAATTTTTTTTCTTGATGCTCAGGAATTACTCCTGGCCATGTGCTCAGAAATCGCTCCTGACTTGGGGGACCATATAGAATGTGGGGGGATCGAACTGTGGTCCTTCCTGGGTCAGCCACATGCAAGGCAAATGGCCTATACCTGCGCCCTCACTGCCGCCCCAATGTTGCAATACTTTTTTTTTTTTTGGTTTTTGGGCCACACCCGGCGGTGCTCAGGGGTTACTCCTGGCTGTCTTCTCAGAAATAGCTCCTGGCAGGCACGGGGGACCATATGGGACACCAGGATTCGAACCAACCACCTTTGGTCCTGGATTGGCTGCTTGCAAGGCAAACACCACTGAGCTATCTCTCCGGGCCCCATGTTGCAATACTTTTTATGAAAATAATTGCTATCTGAAAGTTAAAAGTTATGTGCACAGATTTTTTTTGTTTATTGAAGTCTGTTTCCTTTGTTCTAGTTATGTTCATATTAGTTCTAGTTTGTCCTTGTTGGTATGTTCTAGTTTGTTCATTCAGTACATTCTCAGCCTGACCTAAACATCCTGAGTAGAGCATGAAGAACATTAGCCCAGCACAGTTTGTTCTGTGGGGACCCAGCAAGTTAGAGAGCAGAAAGAAGAGACAGGGAAAGACTGAGAAAGCCTAATCAAGTAGAAAAGAAAATATTGCCCAACAGAACCAGTACTGAAGCTCTGGGGGTTTGTATGTGAGACATAAAAAAAGGCAGAACTTGAAGGTAGGAATTGGTAGCTTTTGAAAACAAGAGCTTCTGTCATTCTGTTGGAGCAGAATTCTTATTCCAGGGTGCAAAAGTGCAGGAGCTGAGCAGAGGATGCAGTGGATATAACTAGAAGAAGAAAGAGGAGGAGGAGGAGAAGGAGAGGGTGAGAGGGGAGGAGGAGGAGGAGGGGAAGGAGGAGGAGGAGGAGGAGGAGAAAGAAGAAGAAGAAGAAGAAGAAGAAGAAGAAGAAGAAGAAGAAGAAGAAGAAGAAGAAGAAGAAGAAGAAGAAGAAGAAGAAGAAGAAGAAGAAGAAGAAGAAGAAGAAGAAAGATGAAGATGAACAGAGATATAAGGGAAGCTGGGTCAGTAGAGGGAATATATCTATTTTCCATCAGCTCTGTGTTTTACTACTATCTGTGGCAAGCTTTAACCTCAACCCCCACCCTCAACTAGAAGGCAGCTTTCCTCTCTTCCTAACTTATATTTAAAAAATCTAGAATGGCTGGCACTTCTTTTCAAAGACTTTCCAACAATTTGCCTATGAGATTTCACTTTTAGTCTACTGTTTCAAATGTAAAAATATTATTTGAATAGGTGCATTTGTACTAAAACAGCCTTTTTCTATTTTTGTGAAAGTACACCATCAAATTACATTTAATTTTTGAGATCTACTTGTGAAAATTTTGTTTACTTTTTATGTGAATTTAATCTTAAATTCTGTGTGTTGTCCTGACTTGGTAGTAGATTTGAATTAAATATGTAAGAGATCTATGAGTTTTAAAAATTATTTTAGAAGTTTTAGATTGTTCAAATAAGCAAAATAATTCTATTCAACGATGTGTGTTTAGGAACCATATAAAATTATTTTGGTCATGAAAAAAACGATTTGTCTAGAATTTTTAGAACTAGATCTTTGACATTTATATATCTTTTCCATTTATATTGTTGACCTATTTAGTCTTTCTTTAATTTAATAATTTTTAGGGCAAGGAGAAGAAAGTAGGAGTTGAGAGGGAATTTGTTATTAAAAATAAATAGGGAATCCTGTAATTAAAGGGAAAAGTATTCTGGTGGCAGGAATGATGAAATTAAGCAAATGCATGATGGCTACAGCAAAAATACAGCAGGCCGAAGAACACTTGCTTTGCATATGGCCAACTAAGGATCAATCTCCAACACCTATTATGGTACCAGAGCATACTAGAACTAACCCCTGAGTGGAGAGCTAGGAATGAGCCCTAAGCACTACTGGGTATAAATCTAAAACAAATCCACCAACCAACCAACAAATGAGCGTGTACATGAATGGTCCTAAAAGAAGCAGAAACATTGATCTCTCAATTGAGCAATGAGTGCTATAATGGGCAAAATAGAGTACATATTTCTATGGGGGGGGTCTTCATTAAAGTGACAAGGAAATTTAACAGGAAATATTTATTTACTTTCTGCCAGACATGGTACAATGAGTTATATAGAAATTATAACAGTTAGTTCTATGAAGCAGGTTTTATTCTTTCTATTCCAAAGGTAAGCACACAGGATTTATAATTTGCCCAAAATATCACTTCTGGAAACTGTGAAACTTTTATTAATGTTTACTCAACATAATTACAGAATTTTGTGCCAAATATTTATTTTTATTTCTTGTATTTGGGCAGAATATATCGACATATATATACCTATATTCATGTGTATTTGCTTATTTAGACACAGCTGAAAATAGATTTTCTCTATATGTAAATTTATAAATATTCATAAGATCCGGTATATGTGTATAGGACTGTGAGAGATTCTACTCTGGGTAGAATCAGAAGAAATCTTTGTAGATGACTTTGGTATCATAACAATGATAATAACTTTATTCATTGTACAACTATGCATGTGCTGATAATTTGCACTTATCATCTTTCTAATCAACTACAAGCATAAAAGATGGGAATATTATCACCAGTTTCATAGATGAACTGACTGCAGCTCAGAGAATTGAATATTTTTTCCTTAGGCCACATTGTGGTATATTTGGAAATTGGAATATTAGAACACATTGAGCAGTACTTAGTCCTGACTTGTGCACTCGTAAGGGATGATATGCGTTGTCAGGAATCTAACTGGAATTAACCACAAGCAAAACAAGTTGCTTAAGCCTGCTCTTTCTCTCCAGACCCCAAACTAAAAAAAGCTCTGTCCTTCTCTATAACAAATTGTGTCTCACCAGTGAAATTGACTGACATTCAGTGACATTGTTTTGGAATCCCTTTATCTTTTCCACAGAGGACACCATAATGATTCCTACTTAGTAACTCCCAGAGTTAATATTCCAAGTATTTTATTACAAGTTTTTTTTCTTTCTATGACTCTATCAAGTAAGGATTCTTTTCCCTGATAGTTTATTGGAATAACCAAAATTAAATAAAACAGACCCACCCTCAAATTTATTTCACAGAAATGACTAGCCCAGTACCAGGTCTGGGTGATACACTCAGACAAATGTATGTTGAAGATGCACCCAATCATCAGGGAAGCACGTGCCTTTTCAATAGGGCTGGAGAAATATCTATATACACCAGTATATTTGTACAGGAATGAAAGAGCATTGAAAAAAAAAAACAGTGCTGATTCTTCTACCTCAGGAGAAAGGAATTTAATGTAAGCTTAGGGAATTTCACATTACAAGCCATTTTTTTTTAATTCTGTTCATCCTTGGTCATTTCTTCACTTTCTTTTCTTACCCTCTCACTTTCCTGCCTCTGCACCCACAGCATGTGAAAGCATTGAAAGAAAATAAGAATCTTAAACTCATAAACATACCTGCTTACCATCTGGCAGGCATCCCAGCAGTCTGGTGATCTCCTTAGTTCTCCAGCAGATAGTAGAAAAACAAGAGTCCTGTGAAGATTTCACATGTTGCCATATCCCTGCCAGATGGCAATTTGTAAAACATGGACAAATGGCACTGGCTTCACTTTCCTGCGACAAGCACCACAGAAACAGGGCTGCAATGGTGTTTCCTTTGAAAGCAACTTCCTCAGAGATGCTTGAAATGTTTGTGATCATATGTGTCATTGTCTCTAGAGGGCTGGTCCTTTGCAAACCTGCTTGTTTTAATTCTAGTATTCAAAAAATGGAATTACTTAATAGAGTAATTCTAGTACAGTAGAAAAATCAACAAAGTGCTAAATATTCTCACATCATGAGCCATTTGAATCCTAGAGATGAATTCTTTGCCCCAATGTGATGGATTTCTGTTCTTAGTGATAAAATACTGGAGTAAAAGTCAAGAGACATACTGCAAACGGGGCAGTTTCTTGCTGAAGGAAGATAACCTGAATCTGATACCATAGGAATTTCCCTTCAGTTGTGGATCAAACAGTTGTGGATCCAACTGTTCTGCTTGTCCATATGTGGACATGTCTACATTTTATTTAAAACCTCAGTCAGTTGTAATGAAAAATTGTCAAACAAGTGATTTAGCTCTGAGTAAATAAACTATGGATTTGTGGTCTTAACTTTTTCAACATGTTTTGGTCTTGAGGCATTCTTGCTTGGTGAAGGGCATCATCTCAACTCTCTGTTGCTCAAGCATACCTGGAGCTAACACCCTCCGACTTGCTGGTAATGAGAAAGAGCTCAAAGCTGTTCCCTGCTGCAGTGGTTCCTTGAACGTGGTACTTTCTCTTCTCTATCAGATACCTGCTGTCTTCTCCTTCCAGGACAATTGAAAGATACTATGTCTAGGAGCTTGTTTGGGTATAATTCATACAACATGCAATTCACTAATTTAAAATATATATATATATATATTTAAATTATTAAGATGCTTATTTTGGCCCTATCCTCATTTCTCTAAAATGAATCTCATTTTATTTTAGGCTGTGATTTAAATACTCTTAATGGTAGGGTTTTCTGCATAAAACATTCCACTATCATAGTCTCCACCAGTATCTACTTCCTTCCCTCATTGTCCCAGAGTTGCTAATTCCATTCCCTTTCTGTGGTAAGCATCCTTATAAAGACTAGTTCTTAGTTTCTGTTGCCATTAGCTAGTTGTTAATTTCACTACTATGTATTTTTATATCTCATATATCTCCTCTCTTAACTAACTTTATTCAGCAAGTTATTTTCAAATTCACCCATGCAATCAGCCAATTGCCTGAATTCATCTTTTCTTATAGCTTATAGAGTAGTTTTCCATTTATATATATATACACATATATGTATCATAGTTTCTTTATCTACTCACCTTATTATTGGACATTTCAATTGTGTCTATATTTAGGCTAATGTGAATAGTGTTGCAATTAACATACAGAGGAAAATATCTTTTCCGAATAGTTTCTGGACCTTTGGGCTAGTAACCAAGAAGTGGAATTGCTGATTCCTATGGAATTCCTATTTTTTGAGGAGTGTCCATAATGGGTGAGCCAATCTACATTTCTTCCAGCAGTAAATGAAGATTCCTTTTTTTTTTTTTTTTGGTTTTTGGGTCAGACCTAGCAGTGCTCAACAGTTATCCTGGCTCTACGCTCAGAAATTACTCCTGGCATGCTCAGGGAACCATATGGGATGCCAGGATTTGAACCACCATTCTTCTGCATGCCAGGCAAATGCCCTACCTCTATGCTATCTCTCTGCCCCCCAAATAAAGACTCCTTTTTACCCATATCCACATCAACACTGGTTGTTTTTTATGATGGGTGCAAATCTTACAGATAAGAAATTAAATATTGTTGTTGTTTTGATTTCTGTTTCCCTGATAAGTGATGCAGATATTTTCTAATATACCTTTTAACCACCTGTATGTCTTCTACTGTTCAGCCTTTCCCAGTTTTGGTTGGAGTTGGTTTTTTTTTTTTTTTTTTTTTTTTGTTTTTTGTTTTTTTGGTTTTTTTTTGGAGTTGGTTTTATAATTCATTTATATTTAGTATAATCAGAATTGTGCCAAAAGTACCACAATCAATTTTATAACATTTTAAAATTCCACAAAGAAATTCCCATCTTCATTATTTGCCACTTTCTAATTTTTCCCATGTCCTCTAACCCTACGCAATGATAATTCATTCTTAGTCTCCATAGACTACCCAAATCTGGGCATTTCAGTGAATGGAGTCATCTAATATGTATATTTGGTGGTTGATTTATTTTATATTTTTGACACTCATTCATATTGTGTTATATTTCTATTTCCAAATAGTATGTTATCATATGAACATATATTTTATTTATCCACTTATCAATGGATCATGTCTACTATCTGTGGAATTTTGCTCTGTACGGATATAGTTTGTATATGTTTTTTTTCTTTCCACCAATGAGTGAAATTGCTGATAATCTCTATTAGCCTTTCGAAGAATCTTTGTTTCTAACTCCATATATAATAGGTGCTCTTTACTCTACCTGTACTAGATTTCTAAACCCAATAGTTTTCTTACTCTTCCAGAAAACTACAATGGGTATGAGTTTTAGAATTTGACATACCTATATTTGAACACCAATTTGCCATATAAGCACAATTGTCTAACCTTGGGTATATGGCTTAATATTTTGAAATTATGCGTTGTATCAGAAGGCAGTTAACAAATCTGATTACATGGTCACTTTTCAACAAATATTCTGACCTTTCTTTCTGTAGGGGTTTGGATGGGTGTTGGACCATACTGGAGAGTTAGGGGCTACTTTCTCCTGGCTCTGTGTTTATCTTCTGACCTTTCATCTAAATGCTATTTTCTTTTGAATCTTTATAGGTTTTTTTTTCTATTGTTTTTGTTCCTGAGCCCTGAGTAAAAGCTTTATTTTTTTTGATTTTTAAAAATTACTTTAATTAAACACATGGTTTATAGGCTTTATTTTTATAATACATCTTTTTTCACAATTGCAAAGTTGTTTATGATTGAGTTTCAGTCATAATATGTCCAACACTCTTCACCAGTGCACATTTCACACCACCATTTTCCCTGGTTTACTTCCCGTCATTCCCCTTCCTACTCTCTACCCTGCTTATCTCTGTGACAGACATTTTTCATCTTTTTCTTTTTTTTCCTTCTGTTCCTTGCAAACACTTTAATTTGTGATATTATTACTGAAGGTGTATCATGCATCTCACTTTATCTCCTTTGAACACCTAATTCTTGTCCAGAGTGATCATTACCAACTATCACTGTCGTAGTTGACCCTTCTCTGCCATAGTGGCACCTCCCTGTTTATTGTTTCAAGCTCTCCACTATGGACTGGTCCTTCTAGTCCTTGTCTTTATTGTCTCTGGATATTATTGCCATACTATTTTTTAATATTCCATAAATGCATGTGATCAATTCTATGTCTGTCCCTCTCCCAATAACATTTCACTCAGCATAATAATCTCCATATCCATCCATGTCTGAAAAATTTCATGACTTCTTTTTTCCTAACTGCTGCATAGTATTCCATTGTGTAGATGTGCCAGTTTCCTTATCCATTCATCTGTTCTCAGGCATTTGAGTTGTTTCCAGAGACTGGCTATTGGTAATAGTGCTAGAGAACAGAAGAGTGCAGAGGGCTTTTCTGTATTGTGTTTTGGGGCTCCTAGGATATATTCATAAGACTGGTACTGCTGGATAACATGGAAGTTCGAATTGTAGGTTTTTGATGAATATCCATATTGTTTCTCATAAAGGATGGGTCAGTTGACATTCCCACCAGCAGTAAATGAGTTCCTTTTTCCCTGCATTAACACTTTAAAAATCTTTAGGATATAGATTATATCTACAATAATAACTTTCCTGATTTTTTTTATGAGGATGACCATTCTGAGGAATAAATTTAATTTTGCTTTCCTTCCTCATTAGGAGACCTTACTAGAGTTTAATAGAAAATATTCAAAACAGTATGGGTCAGCTACTACAGAAACTTTTGAAACCAGGCTATGATTCTGCAGTTGTTTCTACCAGATTTCAGTATTTGGTTTCAGGTAATTTGACCTTGGGAGGAATTATAAAGGGGAGGTAGATTCTCAGAAATCATTTCTTCCTGCCTTCCTTTGTTTCTTGGTAATGGTCATTTTATATGTTGAAGAAGTACTAAGGAATAATTTCTTGTTGTAATTTCAAGGAAAATCATTTCCATAAAGAAAGAAATCTCAGGGCCGGTGAGGTGGCGCTAGAGGTAAGGTGTGTCTGCCTTGCAAGCGCTAGCCAAGGAAGGACCGCTGGTTCGATCCTTTGGCATCCCATATGGTTCCCCCAAGCCAGGGGCAATTTCTGAGCGCTTAACCAGGAGTAACCCTGAGCATCAAACGGGTGTGGCCCAAAAACACACACACAAAAAAAAACAGACAAAAAATAAATAAATCTCTTGGAATTTTTAGATAAGCTCCATGCCCTGGGTGATCCCTGCAGGATGATGTCTACATTATTCTATAGAGACAGGAGGGTTACTTTACGGGTGTTCATAGTCAGAACATGTGAAGTTTTTAAGATAAGCATCTTCACAACTTTGTGAGGGTACCCTCCTGACTTGAGCAGAATACATGCTTACATCCCACAGAACACCAGGAGTGTTGAAAGATTATTAGCAGAGGGGATTTCATCACCCTCCCCAGAATGGAACACCCCTATGATATAATTTTCTGTTTGCAAATTCTGACCTTATATGCCAGCTAAATTCTTTTGCTTCATTTAAAGTCATTTCCATTAAATACATTTTCTTGAAGCACAAGTAGTATTAAATAGCAAGGTAGTCTTCTCAAAGAACAGAAAATATATGTCTATAATATTATCCAATTTTTCCCTTTTTCCCCAGTGTTTTAAATGACCTCAGAGAGGTTTAGCTGGGCATGAGAAACGTGTCATGAAAAATGTTTTTTTTTTTTTGGGGGGGGGGGAGGGAGGATTGAGTTGAGGCAATGATTTAGGTCACATTCCCTAGGATCAGAAGCATCTCCTGGCTCTGTGTTCAGGAGTGATCCCTGATGTTGTGTGGGAATTAGATGGAGTACAGGAGATTGAACTAGGGTCTGCCACATACAAAGGGAGTGTTTTATCTCCTGTGTTATCTGTCCAGCACAGAGTAATTTTCTTTTACCCTGTCTTAGTGCAGTCCTCCAGTTGACCCATTGAAATGTTTAAGGCATTTAGAGAAACCAAGAAAGTTTTATCAATACCTCCACAGGGGGGGAAAAAAAAGGAAGAAAGAGGGAAATGTAAATAGGCTAGGGGATGTGGTTTAGATAAAGTTTTCTTTATATTTAATTCCAAACAAAACTGGAAACATATAGTTCTGTATATCAAGTTTAGATACCATTTTAAACTTAACCTTTTATAATGAATTTGATTATTATGTGTTCCATCATAATTCTTTAATTTGTATGTGTGTTAAGCCAGAACATATTTGAATTTCAGTAATTATTCCAATTCAGATGATTAAAAACACACCACCATGATGATATCATGGATATTAGTGAGTATTATAAGCCCTTCTCCCAGACAACTCAGGCTTTCTTTTAAAACAAAATTTGAATTTCGAGCCTAGATTCCTTTAGAGTGTCATTTTAAATTGATAACATCTGGGTTCTCCTTTGAGCTATTGAGAACAGAGTCCATTTAGCGCTTGCCAGGAACTTCAGACCTGCTTCACGTGTGACTTTTGAATGGACAGTTTAAAAAAAAAATCCTCCTTGCCCACTCCCGCAGGCGGGTTATATTCTCCTCCCCTGCTCTTAAATGTGTCTATTACCCTTAGGTTTTGACCTTGGGCAGGCTGTGAGCACAAAGTCATGTTATTTAGAGTGAAGTAACACCAGTAGTCAGGAAGGAACAATGTAGTTCAAGCCAGATAAAATAAATCTCTCATTTCCTGTCAAGGGACTGAGCCAAAAGCAATGATGAGAGACAGAGGGGCAAACTGCTCAACCTGAAATACAGAATCTAGGAGAGGAAAGCAACCACAAGGCTTTTTTGAATACAGACAACAAAACCCCAAACAGCCAGAGTGACAGGAGATACATAATAGCGAGGGAATAAAACAAAACATAGAATACATAGGGGATCATTGCAATGCCTTGGCCACAGACAAGCAAACTTGACTGGCGAGTGTAGGGGAATCCAAGAAGGGGATGAAAATCCAGGAATGATTCTCCAGGGCAGATGGTAATTTTGTAAGCATAAAAACACCCCAGGTGGCTGCCACTGGGCACTTTCTACTGGATAAGTAGTAGAAGGAAGATCACACACAGGTTTCTGAGCAAGATACTGAAATTTGCTCATAGTGATGAAAATGAACTTCCAGATCTGATTCCACAAACTTACATAGGGAGGATCTTGGTCCCCAATTTTAAAGAAAGTTGTCTTCTATATGACAGCTGATTTATAAAAGAACTGCCAACTGGCTTTCTATTATCTTCTGATGCTATTTAAAACTATTTCAGATATTTAATCTCTTTAGTACTTGAAACAACTCTTTGAGAAGGCATTGTTGTACTCCTATTTTATAATTGAAAAGTCTACAACACTATGTGGTGAGGTGACTTGTTTAAGTCACATGGCAGATGAGGGTTTGCACCTTAATCCAAATCCAAGCTAAAGAAGTTTCAGAGTCCATTGTCTTAATGACTTATCTTTGATAAACATATAGCCACTCTTTTCTAACATGTTCTTTTACTCATCCAGGTTGTAAGCACTGCTTCAATTTTTTTGAAGCCCATAATTATTTAATCCAGAAAACACTGTGAGTTTTCTGATCAACTTAAGAGGAAATATAAAATAGAGAGCATGTTATATTCATGATCCATACCTGTTTTGCTGTTATTCAGAACTCTTCTGGAATGGTCTGGGGAAGAGAAGTCTGCCATCCATGTGTTTCTTGAGATCTGACTACATGTTTGACACTATGGTGGGCCATAGACTAGTCTGCTGCTTTACACATAATCAAAACTGTATATATTTCAGGTCCAATTTGTTATCAAAATATACTATACGGTATATTTTGAATAGTATAGAAATGTTCCTAAATATGGCCAGTGTCTATTTGGAGAGAGATCTATTTTGAACACAGAATTAAATTCCATAGAATCTTTAGAATAAAATTTTTAGAAGTCATCACATGTTAAAACTGCATATCCAAAGACTTCCACTTAAGTCCATAGTGATCATGTACATCACATGTTAATAGAAGAACATGCCTCGTTGCAAGAATTTTTTTCAGAAGTTTTTTTTGTGTGTTTCTGTACCTGTCCTAGTATTTGACATATAGAAATAATAGTCCATGATAGATGAGTTGATGAATATCTTTTTCACATGCATATAAATCATAGCCATGCAAATACCTTTATATGTGTACTGATGAAAATTTCATAGTGCATAGTAAAATAGCAGAGACGATTTAGTAGGAATTTAAACAATATTTACTATGAAATGTCTCATTATTGCTTTTGTGTGCTTAGCAAGTTTTTTTAACTTAACCTTCAAAGTAATTAAATTATTTGTTATAAAGTTGAACTGGAAATGACCATAACTGATGAGTCTTTTTACTTGATATATTACACAAATAATTTTGTTATTTCTAATAAAAAATACCTAGAGAAATATAAAGTAATATTCCAATTTTCTATAAAACTATAAAGCAGTTCAGGAGACAATTATAGTTCACATATATATTGTATGTGGTCTAGTCCACTGAATTTTTATTATCATGGAAATTGAGAAAAGTTTTGCTTGAAATTATATCATTGTGTAGGGAGACAAGTACTTTAAGATGTAAAAACCACAATTAAGTTTCATAATGGTTTTAAAGTATTCTGGCTGTGAATCTTGAAAACACCCAGGAAGATAATTTTCTAAGACCATGTGGGCATATGGGGGTGGAGCTGAAGCTGGCTCCAGATTTGTAATGCTTTAAATTGAATTATATGGATACATATTACTAATGCTGAACTTTATTTTAAAAGGCTATCTTGGGGCCCATGAGGTGGCACTAGAGGTAAGGTGTCTGCCTTGCAAGCACTAGCCAAGGAAGGATCGCGGTTCGATCCCCCCCCCACCGTCCCATATGGTCCCCCCAAGCCAGAGGCAATTTCTGAGCACTTAGCCAGGAGTAACTCCTGAGCATCAAACGGGTATGGCCCGAAAAACCAAAATAAATAAATAAATAAAATAAAAGGCTATCTTTAGTTTTTCTTAGATGCTGAAGATTCTGTGCTCATCTCAGGCTTACATAAAATGCAAAAGTTTGGAATAATAAAAGAAAACAAACTCAAGTCAGTTAACATTTTGTTTATTACTGCTCTCAATACTTGCATATCCAGGTACCCTTATACACTGGCTAGTTTTTTGGTTTCCAATATGTATTGACCTTATAACCTCTCTGCTTTGTCTTCTGTTGACAGAAAATGGGACTTGCCTAATCTAAGCCAGGATGTTTTCTTTAAACCCAAACAATGACTTCCTTTCTACAGGAAATGTATGAAGCAGAGTCAATGGAGACAATTCATCTCTTCTTTAGGTCCTTTGCAAACAATGAGAATTCCAGAACCTTTCAGGCTCTGGGGAGAGTAGGAAAGATGTTTAATCAGTCTTAAGTATTCTGCTCCAATCTCTCCTCTACTACTATTCCTACTCAGGACAGGAAAACTAAACTTAAATAAATATTATGCACTACACTTTTTGAAAGACATCTTTCTTGAAGGTTCTGTATGCTTCTCAGGTACCAAGAAAAAAATCATTAAGAGACACAGATCAGACTGCCAGCCAATGTTGACATAAGCAAAAGATCAAATTTAAAGACTATTATTCTCTGGGTCAAAGTTAATAATAAAAACTGCATATTTTTTGTTCTATTTCTCGACCTACCATCATGAGGAAACATCCAAAATAATATGTGACATCATGATCAAAGTAATAAAAAGGAAGTGATTTTTTTATGTTACACTAAACTATGGATATAGCACATTGCTGCTATTATTTAAAAGAAATGACCCTGTATATACTTTCCATTTATAAAAAAGCACATCACTTTCATGGATATGAATTGAACTGTAATTATATCATATTCAGAGTTAAAGTGTAAGAAAATTCCATTTAGTTACACTTCAGAACAGGTTCATAGCTTGATCAGGCTATGAAATATTAGGCTATGAAATATTTATAATTCTTTTTAGCGTGTCAAACTTCATTTATTATTCTAGATTGTACTGGAGTGTTAATCCATACTTAAGACAGTTTTAATAGTAGGATAAATATTATACAATCTGTTTTATCAGTTTTGTTTATATTTTATGGTGTTATACAGTGTCTATGCTATTAATGTACATACTAATATCCTAAATTAATACCAATTCAACAGGTCCATTTGGGACTAGTGATACCTAGACTTTCTAAATTGTATAGTATTTATAAATATGCGATTTATTTTCCTATAAAATCAAGTTCCACAATAACTTTTCTCATATTTGAAGACTTATAGCAATATAATAAAATACAGCACTGGCTAATTACTTTAAAATGCATTTTAAGTTCTACAGTAACTTTATTCATGATGCTTAAAGTTTTATAATAACATCATTAATGCAGAGGACGGAGAGGTGGAGCAAGCCATAAGGTGTCTACCTTGCACACCCAAGCCTAGGACGAACCACAGTTTGATCCCCGCGTCCCTTATGATCCCCCAAGCCAGGAGCGATTTCTGAGCATATAGCCAGGAGTAGTAATCCCTGAGCGTCACTGGGTGTGGCTGAAAAAACAAAAATTTTTTTAAAGAATTTTTAAAAAATCAATAATGCAGAGCTCACTACTTTAAGATGCATGTTAATTGGTATTGTATCTTTGCACAGTACATCTGAAGAAGCAATGTTGATGATTGATTTGGGAAGTTTATAAGTATATCTAATATCATTTCATGTACACTTTTTCAAATACAATTTTGACCAATAGATATGAAGAAACTGGAAGCAACACAAGGATTAGGGGACTTTGTTAGGGGTACCTCATGGTCTCTAAAGCACCATTTGGTGTAGCATAAAAGGCCCCCTAAACACAACCAGTGTGCTCTAGTCATCCAAGCAGTTCTGCATCCCTGGGTCCAAACATCTGCCTATTTGCCCATGAGTCCAGAGGCTCTCTGGGTCCCTTGAGCACTTCTTGGTAAGCATCTTAAAGAAAAGAAAGGACAGGTGTATCTAATAATATATTACTAAATCAAAGAAAGCAAGTCTTACAAAATTATCAGTTTGTCACTTATAACAAGAACACTTTTGGGCTGGAGTTATAGCATAGACATAGGGCATTTGCCTTGTACATAGCATTTGATTCCTGGTATTCCCTGGTATTCGATATGGTCCCCAGGAGCATTTTCTGAGCACAGAGCTACGAATAACCCCTGAGCACCACCCAGTGTGGACCAACCCCCCCCCAATAAAACATTTTGAAAATTCAGTGATGATATGATTTTCTGAATTTCTTTTTACTTCTCACATCAATTGTTGCCTAATAGTGTTACTTAAGCTGAAGCATCTTAATGTTCCCTGAGCACAAAGAATAACTCTGTTTTTAGCATTTTTCAATATATATTCCTTTCTTCAAAATTTTATTCACCATTAGGCTCCTTTCAGAGAGGAGATCAGAAAGTTTTGTTTACCCTTACAGTAACAGATCCATGAGATGGCACAATTTTTTACGAATGAGATGAATCATAAAAAATAAATGGTTTAAAGGCTTTAGCATATGAGTTTCAAGTATTTTTTCGCAAATCAATTCTTTAATTGAATCTCCATGAGATACAGTTGCAAAATTGTCCATGATTGAATTTCAGTCATAACATGCACAACAGCAGAGCACATTTCTCACCACTAATGTCCCTAGTATCCCTGCCACTTTTTCTCCTACCCTCTCCCCTCCCTGCCTCTGTGGCAGACATTTTTCTTCTCTGTGTTATTTTTATTTTTTTAGACACTGTGGTTTGCAATATTGTTACTGAAGGGGTATCATGCACCTGACCTCATCACCGTTGATAATTTAGTTCTTTTTCAGACTAATAATTTTCAGTTATCACTGTTTTAGTGGCCCCTTCTTTGCTTAATTGCAACCAGCTAGTTCTGACAAGCTTCCTACCATGCACTCACTGGTCCTCTGCTCGATTGTCTCTAGAAATGATTACCATACTATTTTTTATATTCCACAAAGGTGTGATCATTCTATGTCTATCCCTCTCTCTTTGACTCATTTCACTCAGCATAATACTCTATATCCATTTCTATATAAGCACATTTCATGACTTCATTTTTCCTAACAGCTGCATAGTATTCCATTGTGTAGATGTGCCGATTTTCTTATCCATTCATCTTTTCTTGTGCACTTGGGCTGTTTCCAGAGTTTGGCTATCATGAATAATGTTCTAAAGAACATAGGAATGCAGAGGGCTCTTTGATATTGCATTCTTGGGCTTCTAGGGTATATTCAGAGGAGTGGGATTTCTGGATAATAAAGAAGCTCAATTTCTAGGTTTTCTCTTTTAAGAAAATCCATATTATTTATCCTGACATGGACCCCCAGGTATATAATCAATTATTCTTTGATTAAAAAAAGCAAGAGACAAGAGATATGAAGTGGACCAATGAAAGCCTCAAGTGGTGTTGAGAAAATTGGTCAATTATATGCAAAAAAGTGAACTTACACTTCTCTTTAATGTTGTGCAAAAAGTAAAATCAAATTAATTAAGACTGTGATATCAGACATGAAACCTGAGGCCAGAGAGATAGCACAGTGGTGGGGTGTTTGCCTTACATGCTGTAGACCCAGGAGTGACAGGGTTTGAATCTAGGCATCCCTTATCATCCCTGGCCTGCCAGGGGAAATTTCTGAGTGCAGTGTCTAGAGTGACTCCTGAGCACCACTGGGTGTGGCCCAACAGCCAAGCAATCAATCAACCAATAAATGAAGTTTTTAAAAGAAAAGACATGAAACCCATAAGGTACATAGAGAAAATCAGACAGAACTCTCCATGACACTGAAGCTAAAGGGATCTTCAAAGATGAAACCCACCACTGTATCTTCTGCACCTCAAAGATAATAGTGATTTGGATACAAAAATTGTCCATAGAATGGTAGCAACTATTCATAGCTTATACAAGAACAATCAGTGCTGGCCTGGATGTGGGAAGAAAAGGACTTTCATTCACTGCTGGTGGGAATGTTGACTGGCCTTTTTATGTTGATAGTATTATGTTATATATCTGCTATGTTTAATCAAAGGAACTTTAAATACTTTTACAGAATTATAATATTGATTGCTATGAATATATACATTTTATAAGATTAAAATAATTAAGTTTCCGAAGCATATGTTTTATTGTACCTGGCAGTGCTTAGGTGACCATTTGTGATATCTGCTTTAGCCACATGCAAGACAAGTCTCTATATGTTATGCTTATCTCTGGCTCACTAAAATGGTGTTTTTAACTAAAGAAATAACTTTTACTTGGTTAAGTTTTGGTGTTTAAATTTAATATTTTTAAAAAGGGTAGAGAATATATATACCTATATATATGGGTATGTTTGTGTTTTTGTATGAGAAGCAGATTTAGACATTTCCATTGATCTGAAAATGCTAATATAATCCTATCACCATGCTACCAGGAAAAATATTCTACCATTTTCACAATCATTTGATTTGAACCCCTTCAGGAATGTGTGTCCTGTCTTGTTTTAAAAAGGAATTGAATTTTAAAATGAAATGAATGGAATTCCATTTAAGGTATAACTGAAGTCATTTTTATTTTTAATGTTCTTTCTTTTTGCAACAGGTTGCAGGGTTTTCTTTCTTGTTTGTTTCTGCAAACAATGAATTCCAAAGTAGCCCTTTTCCATCTAAGTCATCTCAGTATTATCTACCCAGTGTTGACTTTAGTGAGACCTTGACCAGTCAACACTACACAATATACTTTAAAGTTTTAAAAGCTATTTGTTTTGGCTTGTTTTAGTCTAGCAATTGAGAAATTATTTAGTCATAGACAATCATACTTAGACACAGGAAAAACTATCAAATCATCATCTCCTTTTAAATCTTTGTGTTATTTTTGGGGGGTGGGGAGACTTCATTACTTCTGTATATATAAGTGACTCACAAGTGTTAAGAGAACTCACAGTTTCCATGATTCCAAACATATTTTTAAAAAGTAAAACCTTAGTATTTACCATTAGAAATGGGATTTTTATCCTGCCATGTGTATAGGAAAGGGAGAAAATTTGGGCATCAATTTCCTACTAAAATCATGAGTAGAGCACTGATCAAATCAATACAGGGTTTATTTGTTTGGTTGTTATGAGACAAATGAATTTTAAAAAAAAACAAGAAAATATACTTGTTTTACAAAGCAGTGATAGTTGTGAAAGAACTACCTATATTTTTAAGGGTCAGATGCAGATAAAAATCAAAGAGAAGTCTACAATTCAGAAATCATTGTTGAACTTGGTGTGATGCACATCTCTAAACAGTTCAGAGGGCTGCAAGTATTGATGGGAATACTGTGGTGTAGAAGTCTGTGAACTTGAATATCAGCATTTGTTCTTATAATACCCCCATTAACAAGCACTAGAACTATGTGGTTCTTTTTTTTAAAAAAATATTTCAAATAAAAAATTACTATTTATCTATATGCAACTGAATAAAATATATCTTTCTGTGTGTGTGTGTGTGTGTGTGTGTGTGTGTGTGTGTGTGTGTGTATTTTTATGGAACTTTACCTGGCTCTCTTCTTCACCTTTTGGAAAAAAAAAAACATAAAAGTAGTCATTGGGGGTTGGAGCGAGCTTCCATTATGTCAACAGGCCCGGAGAGTGTGGCAATGTTTGGTTGTGTAATTAATTTGTTTCACAAAGGGAAGAGCCCTCCATTGGATTTTTGTAGCTGAAACTGGAACTTCCCAAGCTCAGTCACATGTCAAAGGACTGTGGTGAAATCTTGCTCTGTGGATTGGTCACTAGGAATCACAACAGAGTTGCTTCCCTTGTCACCCCTGGTTTCTGGACTTAGAATTGTCCTGGCTTGTAGGTAGAAGCAGGAAGGTCTGGCTGGGAGAACCATTAAGGACCACTGAACACCATGCTCCTGCCAACGTATGGAGCTTCCTGTATACTCCAAGCACATGTGCTCTGAAGACGCCTCCACAACTACATGGTTGCTGGATGAAAGAAAGGTTTCATTTGTTGGCTCATTTATCTCTGTCTTCTTCCACTGTGAACTTTGTTAGGGATTTGCTTTTGCTTCTAGCAACTGTCTGGTTACTGCGCTTTAAACAGGAGAATACAGGAGGAGAGTTTTCTTCAACTCTTCAATTCTCCAGGTTTACTTATATTTCCTTTTGTATCTTGATTTAAGGGAAGGGGAATGAACATCTTCAAATATCATCCTGAAAGTGCTTATAAATTCATCCTTGGTTCTTTATCCAGTTCACTGTTAAATTTGGGTGTTCTGTGGAAAAGTTGCAGTTGGCCAAGTGATAGTGTCATAAATACACATTTAAAATGATAGCATGTACTATCACAGAAGTGAAGTACTTTGGAAACCGCTTAAACAGACACCAATTAGTCTCTATTTTGAGGAAATATTTTAGTGAAAATAATAAATAATTCTTGTAACTATAGATATGTACAAGTGCACATTTATGAGATGTAACATATTTTCATAAAATGTAATTTTAAAATTTGGAATAGAGATAAGTCTAAGATGAATATTTTGAACTTTCAAAGCTAAATATCACTTAAATGATATTTTCCGTCATACACTTCTCACTACTATCTTTATTTGCCAGTTCTACTCTGCATGGTAGAACTATGAATATATATATATATATGTATATATATATATATATATGTATATATATATATATATACTGGACATTTTTAAGTCAAGTTGCAAGCAAGGTAGTTCTCTCATATTTTTAACCCATTTAGCTCTTTTTATCTATAGTTGATGCCAAGCCAGTTTATGCTTCATGCCAGAATTATTGACTAAAGCCTTGAAATGTTGTTACCATCTAAAAATAAGAATTTCTCTAATGCTATCCATGACAAAACCAAGCAGCTTCCAGAAGGTAGTTAATTTACAGGAATCGGGTGACCCAATATCAAGATTCACTCTTACTATCTCTATATCGGCTCCATGGGTATGTGTATATGTTATTTATTTGAATTGTCTTAAGTGCACACTTGATAGCTTGCAAGGGTCAAAGAGAGTTCAAATGATAGAAAAATGGTTTGTATTTTCTCCTTCCCCTTCCCCCCCCCCCCATGGCTGATGCTAATGGATGACAAGTGTCTGTAGTGTCCTTCAATTTAAAGAGGCAGCCTTGTTCATTTGGAGGGTGTGACTGCCGTTCTTGTGAAATACTGTAAACAGTATTTCACAAAAGGGTGACTTTTTTATTGTTTCTATATTGATAAAATGTCTCGTGAAGACATACAGTTATTTTGCTGAATTTAAGAGAGATAAGAACAGAATGCTCGTGTTAATTTAAACATCTGTGCATACAATGAAAGAACCCTTTATTATCAAGGAATCAGATGCTTCGATGTGATTGCTGATATTAAATAACTTTTTACATTGTGAAATCTGTGTCTATTTATGACTTAGTTTTCCCTTTCACTGCCTTCCTGAAATGTTGTAGGAAAGGCTACAATCACTATATATTATTGAATCTACAGTCTGTAAAAATTAATTTGAGTCACACTTTGAAGTCATTTGATTTCTCATGGAAACATCAGGCTGCACAGTAAGCAAGGACCAAAATTGATGTCAACTAGACATTGTTGGGCTTAGTATACATTCTGCTGTGTGAAGAAAGCACCATTCTCATAGACAAAGGTGTTTGGTAAATAATGATAATAATAAATAAATAATGATTATAGGCTGGTTTGGCTCTTTAGGGATATATCAGAGTAATCCCTGTCAATTTTCTTGAAGATTAACTCATGGACCCTCAGATTCTTTACATATTTGGTAGACTACAGTGAAAGCATTAAAGAATGTGAATGCCCAAAGTTGGTGCGCTGGAATATTCAATGGCCTGACTGGGCATTGTTCCACTTTAAGTGAGAGAGAGGCCAGGAGGAGTGACTCATGGGCTTGTCATTAACTATTATTACTAGGAAAGTCAACTTCCTTTTCATAAAATTGAAGGCAAAACAATGATTTTACAAAGAGTCACCATATTTTTGCTGGCTATCTGTTATTAACTAACTTCGTGTGAATTTTGAAATTCCATTGGTATTTTGGAAAGTAGCTGACTTTCATCATCAGTAGTTTTATGGATATAGTCAAAACATTTAAAATTTGCATAATTTGTGATTAATTGTGCTATATTATCCTGAACAAAAAACAAAAGATCACTTAAAAATTATTTGTAAGAGGGTCTTTGTTTTAATCTGTTGATCTTTTATTTTTATTAATTTTTATTTTTTATTCATTTTTAATAATTTTTATTGTGACCAAAAGTGAATAACAAATCTTTCACAGTAATATTTAAGGTACATAGTGACAATGAATCAGGGCCATTCTCACCACCAGGATTGTCCTCCCTCCAACCCCTTTTTCCCATATCTCCCTCTTTTGCACCCCCAGAGTACTAGTGTAACTGTTTCCCTCTGTGTATAGCTTGTTGTAGCTAGGGTATCGATTCTGCTGTTGTTGACTTTGGGTTTGGTGTTTAAGTCTGGTCATTTTTTATTTCCATTCAATGTTCATACAGCTTTGTTGTTCTGCCTCATGAATTGATGGGGAAAATAAAAATGAACTGTACCAGAACCTGTTGATCTTTTCTAAGAGAACAATGTGGAAGGAAAACTGACTAGGGATAGAAGCAAAGAGCCAGTGAGCTCTGGGCAAAACTTCTTTAGTTTGAAGGTTTGGCAGTAAGCAATGAAACTAGTTACATTTTGTCGTGAATCAGAAGAAGCAGAAGGAGAAAATAGCAATAAAGTTTTTCATTGCATAAAGTAAAGATATTTTCAACTGTATATCATAAAGGAATTGCTTTACTTTATTAGGAAAGTATATGAGTTGAAGAGCTGTAATTGAGTTTTAATTTGTTGTATTTAATTTATGGTTAATTTTCCTTAATATGATAGTATTTAGTTTGGTTTCTGTTAAAAGCAGAAAAAATACTTCCATAGCTTTGTTGGATGCTCCAATTCCTTTATTGGTCCATTTCTTTCTAGATGATTCCTACTTGGTTTGACTTTTAATAACCTTGAATGTTTATTAGGAAAGTGACTTTTTATTGTTTGGTTTCCATCTCTTGTTTGTACATTTTTATCTGTAATTATTCTTAGTTATAGGTGTCTATCTACTCAACATGTGTATGTAAATGTGAGAGGTTTAAATGTGGATCCTCGTTATCATTGGCTCATTGACTGAGTAAATGCATATTCAGAAAAGATTTGGAGAAATTTAAAATGTAGAGGAAGGTAAGATAAAGCATAGTTCTAAGTAGCCAGAAATTATATTAAGTTTCCTAGCCTCAAGGTCACTAGGAATTCTCACCAAGTCTATTATAGTCATAGCAGAGTCTTCATGAGCATCCAGGGGACATAGAAATTAAATAACTGATTTGAGACAGAAATGTGAAACAGGATTTGGGAGACTTGATGCTTTCGTGGTCAGAAGAAACTGGGGTTTAGCATTTTGTTTCATGTGGAGACCCACTGTTAATACAGTCCTCATTGAAACTCAAAACAGCTCTATTAGTAGCTTGATTGAGAAAGGGGAAGAAGGCTAGAATAAACAAAAATGTGTGTTCTCAAGACAGCTTAATTGTATGCAGCACATTGCTTCCGTGGTTCCATCTAATCCATCAAACAGTAAAGCACAGAAGCACACAAATTTATTCTATTAAAGCAGATAAAAATGGTGAGGTAAGTATCCTTTGTGGTCCGAGGGGGAAATGACATCTGTGTAATAATTAGCTTTTGTTCAAAGGATTCTGCCTGACTCTGTCATTCCATCAAGGTGGGTGAAATGTGGCATTGGAGGGAGGACGCTCAAAAAGTATTTGCATCTTTGCTCAGACACTTTTTAGCAATGGCAAGGCTGCAAGTCCCAGGGGCTGGAGTCACTCATGTCGGTGCAGAGGAAAAGCACTAAGTTCTTCCTCACCCCCACTTCTGTCTGTTTGGTACTGCCCAGGAAAGCTCCTCAGCAGTCGGAACTAATTGTAACTCATTCGGGAAAGTCTTCATTAGCACTCCCGCACATGGCTACCAGATGTGCCCAAGGACCCGCCGCCCAGGGCAGAGGCAGGAGGTCTGGACAGGAACAAGGAGCTTCATTTTCAAATATAATAATCTGTCTTTTGTTCTCAGGTGCATTGTGTTAGAGAAATGAGAGAAAAGGGAGTTTCAGAAAATGAAATGCTTTCTCATTCACTTATTCTCTACAGGCAGAATGGAATACTTTGTCTTGCACACATCAAAACTTTTTGTGACGCTCAGTGTGTTGGAAATGTGGCTTTTCCTCCATTAGTGTTCAATGAATGTTCTTGGATTATTCAAACAGTTGTTTTTCTGCAGTCTGCTGAATGGCTCTAAATTTAGGGACTTTGAATAGAGATTTATAAGATAAGTGAATGACCTGTGAAAACTGTTGTCTCAAAATGCAACTAATCATCTATTCCTTGTTGTGACCCTGGTCAAACCTAGAAAAAAAAGGTGTCAGTTTAATTTATAAGAAGGTTGTGTGAGGGATGAAGAATTCTAAATGCAGACTCTGTATATTAAATATTTTAGTTTATTTCTTACATCCCAGAAAATTGGAAATTATTTCTGTTTTCATGGGAGATTAATGAAAACTACAAAAGTTTCTACCTTTAAAATATATTCTCGTGTTATCCTTAACTGATATCTCTATTTGTAGTCAAAAAATTTCAGCGGTCAGTGATGACTCTCCTATGCAGAGAGAAAACTCTGGTAATCAGATGTAATTTTTGGATGCTGCCTACAAGTGTGACATTTTAAAAACATGACATCTTGAAACCAGAGAAATAGTATAGTGGGCAAGATTTATCTCCAGGAATGATATCTGAGTGCAGCGTCAGGAGTAATCCCTGAGCACAGCCTGGTGTGGCCTCCAAACAAAATCAAAAGTAAATAAGCTATTAGTCTACTCTTTTTTTTTTCTTTTTAAATGTCATCCTGACTTAGGCTCTCATAAGAAACATAGGAATTTTGATTTTTATTTAATTTCATGTCTAGGTTTATCATTTTCAGTTTAGTGATCAAGAACTTTGCAGTGATTAAGAGGTTCAAAGTACTTTGAAAGTCAGAAAACCTCTTAAGTTATTTGTAAAAATGTTTTAAAAAAATATGGAGGGGGAGGAGAAAGAGTGTAAGGGTTATGGCTCTCCACATGCACAAAGCAAAATGATCTCTTTGCACAGAACCAGTAGTGAGCCCTAAAAACTTCTTGGTTTGGCCCACAAATGGAAAACTAAACATTTTTGCGGGGCTTTGGGCTACACCCATTGATGCTCAGGGGTTACTCCTGGTTATGCGATCAGAAATCGCTCCTGGCTTGGGGGACCATATGGGACATCAGGGGATCTAACTGTGTTCCATCCTGGGTCAGCCATGTGCAAAGCAAACACCTTACTCCTGCGCTATCGCTCTGTCCCCAAACTAAACATTTTTAAACTAAAATGTTCTAGATTGGATATATATTTTACTAGATTTTTAGAGGAGCACCTACTAGGGTATTAATTTATCATTTTTGGTTAAAATGTTGCAGTAGGATAATAAAGATACTTAGGCAAATATATGTAACTAGACTAGAAATATATATAACTAGACTAGAAAAGGACTCTCAGCTATTGAAAATCAGAGGTTAGTTTAATTTTCTACTTAGATTTAAAAAATAGCAATCCATTAAGAATATTGCAAATCCCAGTGCCTAAAAGAAAAAAAAGGGAAAGTGAGAGAGAGGAGAGGAGAGGAGAAGAGAGAAGAGAGGAGAGAGAAAAAGAGAGAGTGTGTGAGAGAGAGACAGGAGAGAGAATATCTGCTATAGAAAAAGGCTTATGGGTGGGGTAAACTGGGTAAACTGGGGACATTAATGGCAGAGAACGTGCACTGGTGAAGGGTGTTGGAACATTGTATGACTGAAACACAATCACAAACTTTCTAACTGTGTATCTCACAGAAATTCAATTAAAAATTAAAAGATTAAAAATAAAAAACAAACAGCAACCTCTTTTAGCCTTTTGGGGGCCATGAGAGTATTCGATTTTTGATAAAGCCTATCATCTTTTCATTAATGTGTCTGCACGCAAATGTGTATTTACAAAAGCGTGCTTGTGCACATTTTCAAAATCAAAAATATCAATTTCCCAAATCCATATTTCAGTCTGAAAGGTTTTTGTTGTTGTTGTTGTTGTTGTTTTTGGGGGGTCAAGCCTGGCAGTGCTCAGGGGTCACTCCTGGCAATATGCTCAGAAATACTCCTGGCAGGCTCGGGGGTCCATATGGGATGCTGGGATTTCAACCACCATCCTTCTGCATGCAAGGCAAACACCCTACCTCCATGCTATCTCTCCGGCCCCCAGTCTGAAAGTTTGGCTTCTAAGTCTTCCAGTATTTACCAAAACCAAACAAACAACCTCCCACAACAAAACACCCAAGCCCAGCAAGTTTATGTATTGCAGTATAAAGCCTGTGACCTGATCCATTTAGGCATAAGTGGTAGTGGCAGAGGAGGATGGGACATTTCATCAAAAATGCTATTTTTTTTATTAACATCATCTGTAGCTAATGCTAGAAAGATACTTATGTTTCTTTTACTTAGTTAATTTTAAAATTACTTTCAGACAGGAATCATAGCTTTTCTTTCCCTGGAGCTTTTGAAAGAGCTTATTTGTATAGTTTTATCCATCATTATTTTTCCAGCCTTACATAGATGAATGAACAATGAAGTGAAGGAAATATATTTTTTGTTTGTTTGGGGGCCACACCCAGATGATGTCTGGACTTACTTCTGGCTCTGCCCTCAGAAATTGCTACTGGCAGGCTTTGGAGACCATGTGGGATGTGGGGATCAAATCTGGTGGGTCGTGTGCAAGGCAAAGCCCTGGCCCCACAAGGAAAATCTTTTTTTCCATCCAGAAGAAAACAATTTTTTTTTTTATATTGGGGGCACACCCGTTGACGCTCAAGGGTTATTCCTGGCTATGCATTCAGAAATTGCTCCTGGCTTGGAGAACCATATGGGATGTCGGGGGAGGGGGGGATGTCAGGGAATCAAACTGTGGTCCATTTTGTATCAGCCACGTGCAAGGCAAACAAACACCCTACCACTGCACCACCACTCTGGCCCCAAGAAAAAATATTTTTAAATGTCATTCATTTGTAAGTTCTATCATTAGAAAATAGTAGGCCAATAAATGAATATGTATAAAATGTATCAATAATTATGAATTTTGTAATAGCAAAATATTTTTGATCTTTAAGCTTTAGTTAATTTATTATATAAAAGTAATAATGTGTTGGCTGTATTTTAAAATAGTTATTGTTAGTTGTAAAAATAGTATTTTCAGGGGCCGGGCGGTGGCGCTGGAGGTAAGGTGCCTGCCTTGCCTGCGCTAGCCTAGGATGGACCGCGGTTCGATCCCCCGGCGTCCCATATGGTCCCCCAAGAAGCCAGGAGCAACTTCTGAGCGCATAGCCAGGAGTAACCCCTGAGCGTCACAGGGTGTGGCCCAAAAACCAAAAAAAAAAAAAAAAAAAATAGTATTTTCAGGAGCTAAATTATTTAGTGTTTTAAAATACAGGTTTTACTGTCAGTTTTAGTGTGAAAATAGTGATGGATTCAAAATAACTTTTATGACAATCTCTTTTCCTAATCTGACTTCTATTATCATTTTCTTGTTGCTCTGATATGTTCAAAAGTTTTGCTTTTTCAAAACTACATATTTATCAAATGCTAACACTGATGTAATATTAATAAAGCTATCATTTTCCCCAGAATTGATCTCACCAAAGTTCCAACATGATTAATTGGCCTGTTTACTCTCTCTGATGAACTCATGTCCTTTGCTCCTCTTCATATTTCATATTTTAATTTAAGGTTAGTCATTGTTTCTTAGCATTAAAATATTTTCAGTAGCTTCCTTCGGGCCATAGTCACTTTCACATTTGTCCTATTATGATCTTTCTCAAAGGTGGAGTTAACTCTGTTCTAGGTAGCCTCACTTTTGTTTTTTTTTTTTGTTACCTCAGAATAAAATCAGGGTTATAGCTAACATCAGAGTTCTTCTCATGACATGCGTGGCTCTGTCAACTCTTCTTTTTTTTTCCCACATTGTCATCTCCAGCCACCATATTAACTCCTAGTCTTTTGAAAGATCTCTTTTAAATTCATGTCCACTTATTCTCACTCTTCAAGATGCTTAAAAATAGGAAATATATATGTTTATGATTTCATCAGAATGCTAAACAAATACCATTTTAGAGGCTGGTATTTGTGATTTAGAAGGAGGATATATAAGAAGGTCAAAATCTGAGACAAGTTTTGTTATGAAACTATGCAAAGATTATCCATTATCTGTGTTTTACAGGGTTTTACAGCCTCTATAATCCTTATGGAGCCAGACGGGCTTCCTTCAAACCAAGTCCCCTCCTTCACTCACTCTGAGTCTGAACTGGACATGCCTCCCCCTGATTTCTGCTTTGCATCAGTAAAATTAAGTCAAAAATAACTTGTACCTCACAGAGTTTTTATGAGAATGAAGT